>NC_091122.1:102402454-102731954 GCF_040183065.1 Periplaneta americana | reverse complement strand
ATTTTTATCACCTAAAACTTAGTATTGCAACAACATAGTATAGTTCAAGATCAGTAAACATTTTCTCTATCTCAGGTAGAATTGTCATTGTCACTGGGTACTTTGTTACGACCTGGTGACCAATGACTCTGAAATCTATTTAATAATTGTTTGACTGTGAATGTAAAGAAAACGAAGATTACAGTAGGCCTACATTCCCCATAGATAAAAGCTGTGGTGCATGGTTTACACAGAAAACTATTATTTTTATTTGAAATACCATGTATTTAGCAAAAACTCTTTGAATTCCAAAGCAGGGTAAACAAGGTGCTTACCTTACATATTCTTAGCCACAAGTACTGATATATACTCAGTGTTCGTTTTAGCTTTTAGGTTATAAAAATCCTTCACCAAACAGCTGCAAGATCGCCAGATACTAATCCTGCAGATTATTGGTGGAACTATCTGAAGGAAAGAGTGTTTCTGAATAAACTTACGAAAATTTATTCATCAGTTAAAGGAATTCACTACAGAACATGTAAAAAACATTCCAGAATATGAGTTCAGAGTTGCTGCTTACAGCGAGAGGCTGCTACTGGTATAAGAAAAAAATGGTGAACACGCAATATTTATGATGAAGTTATTGTTAAGGATACTTCATTAAACAATTCCATTTTTTGTGTTTGCAATAAGAATCAGAATTTTTCAGATTGTATAGAAAGTAACAAATATGTAAACAATTAAAATTACATCTTACTTTTGAAAAACCTTATACAGTTACTCTGACACTTTCAAATTTATGTCTATAATTATATACTATTACTTCATCAGTCACGTCACAATATATAAAAAATGTAAAATCTTATAGAAGACAACACTATAGAAGGATACAAAAGATAACAATACCAAGCAAATGCTAAAAAAGGGATATCCTTATTAAATTGTGATCCATGCTGGAAGTTTCATAGGATATATACACTCAGGGACAAAAAAAAACCGGACACTTCTATATTTGCTTGTATTTTGTTGCCAATTATTTCAAAATGAAACAAAACCCATTTAAACAAAATAATGTTTCATTTAGCACCTTATACCACAACATTTGAAAAAAAAAATCTCTGATGAGAAAATTTACAAAAGATTACAAAGGGCGTATAACTATGGCATCGTTTGGTCTAACTGTTTTTTCATTTTATGGTGCCTTAAACATTAAAAACTCTTTTTAGTAACGGGTATTACCCCCTGGCTTGAATAACTGCATCCATACGTCTTGGCGTGCTCTCTCTCTTTTTTTTTTTTAGTTGGTTTTTTAACGACGCTGTATCAACTACTAGGCTATTTAACGTCGATGAGATTGGTGATAGCGAGGTGATATTTGGCGAGACGGGGCCGAGGATTCGCCATAGATTACCTTTCACATTACGGCTGGGGGAAAACCTCAGAAAAAACCCAACCAGGTAATCAGCCCAAGCGGGGATCGAACCCGCACCCAAACGCAACTTTAGGCCGGCAGGCAAGCGCCGTAACCGACTGAGCCACGCCGGTGGCTGCGTGCTCTCAATTTGGTTAGCAATGTCTTCTTGAGGAATAAGTTCCCATTCTTTGCCAAGTGCTCTTGTAACGATTCTGGTCTCGGTCATCTATTCTTAACACGCCGTCCCAGCATGTCCCACACGTGTTTAATTGGGTTCATGTCTGGACTCCTTGCTGGCCATGGAAGAACATGAATTCCCACTTCTTGGAAATAATTTCCGACCGCATGGGCAATATGTGGTCGTGCATTATCATGCATTAAAACAAAATTATCGCCTACAAATTGGCCAAATGGCACAACATGATCAGCCAAACATTAATTTATATACCTATCAGCTGTTAGTCTTCCATTTTCAACAAAAACCAACTCTGTACGAGCATCCGTACACACTCCTGCCCAAACCATCACTCCACCACCTCCATACGGCACATTTTCGGAAATGCAACACTGTGAAAATCGTTCTCCCCTCCTTCTCCAAACTCTTTCACGTCCATCAGGTGAGCACAGGTCGAAACGGGACTCATCAGTGAACAGAATACAGCTCCACTGTCCATTTCTCCAATCCCTGTGATCATTTGCAAAACACAGTCGTTCAACTCGATGCATCCTGAGAAGTCTGGGACCAGTTGCAGGTCTACTTGATATCAGTCCACTTGCTTTCAACCTCCTTCTAACTGTTTTGGCCGAAATTGGGCGTCCATGCATGTTAACAAATTGCTGGGCTACACTAGTAGCTGGCAGGTTGCGCTCCCTAAGAACTCTCAACACCATATACCTGTCTTCATTTGGATTTGTAGCTCTTGGACGACCCGAACCTGGTCTTCTAGTATATTCTAGGGTCTCTCTATACCGTTTTATGGCATCATGGGTTGTGCTTCTAGCCATATTCATAACATTTGCAATGTAACGTACACTGCGTCCATCATGGTAAAGGGCTACAGCTGGAGCCACATCTTCAGGTCGCATCTTGTTTTAAGACAAATGTTACAACCCCACTTAAACTCAGAAAATGTAAAAATAAAGAAATAACGAATGATAACGATAATGAAGCACAAAATGTTTGAGACAAAATTGTTATAGCTGAGACTCCGAAAGGAAAATTGGAATATTTGGTTGTAATGGCTTGTTTATAAAACAAAAAAACAATCAACAATGTATACACGTCTCCATAACAAGAGATGGTTACCATAATATTGTGTGAGAAGATAATGTTTTGCAAAATACCAGCAAATATTAAAGTGTCCGGTTTTTTTTTGTCCCTGAGTGTATTATTATTATGTCAAAAAAGCAGTCACATATGTAATTGTCACTAGAACTACTAATTCATAATGTTGCAGACATTTAAGAATGCATATTCTACAATAAATAAATAAATAAATAAATAATATACATGGAACTGTAATGTCCAATATTTATTTATTTACAGATCACAGGAATTTCTCAGTCACATAACAAGTAACCCTGAAATAGTATACTTTTCTCTACAGGCAAAATAGTACAAGTACACAGATTAAAAAAAAAAAAAAAAAAAGAGTAGGATTTGGTAGATTTACAGGATAAAATGACTATGAAATTGGAAGCTAAACTTGATACTACTCAGGATAAGGGTACGGCCACACGAGCTACATTTGTCACAGGTTTTCTGCTACAAATGCAGCTGCCGTAATTGTCGCGAAATGGGTGGCCACACGGGCACGACAATTACTGCTCAGCTTTTGTGTTAAATGTCGCTACGTGTGGCCACATGACATGCCACACGTAGCGACATTTGTAGGTAGTTCTTTTGCATTTTGCAGCACTCAGCACTGCTCCTTCTTCACCTCCTCTCTCCTTAACCCTACTTCCATTTGTATGATATATCTTAGGACTGTGTATTGTTATGGTCACACACAATGGTAATGCGCATGAGAAGAAAATTTATTGCAGTGCCATAAAGGAAACTTTTATTCCTGTGTCGGTTTTTCAACAGGCAATATTGTTCGTTAGTAACAATCAAAAGTACAGTGTGGGTGAAGGGTTTGCTGAAAGGCTGTATGAAGACCTCATTTCTCGTGGTTCTGTAGAAGGGTCATTGGGGTTTACAAGAGATTAGACATGCTCTTCCCAAGTCAATACATGAATTTCTAAAGCATCTAAGGAGTTTTAAAAATGACTCTTATTCCTATCCTAAAACACAACTCAAAGAGGAAATGTGTTTGTAATATATTTAAGAGATCTGTCTTGTAAAAGAATTGTGTTTTTTTTTTTACCAAATGAAGTTGCTGTGAAGGGTTTACTGGAACGCTATTGTATAGATTATATTATTAAAGGATACCTTTGATCGGAAATGAAAGAAAAAAAGTGTACTCTCAAACAACGATATTTTGAAAACAGTACAAGTAAACACATCTATTATAAAAGTTCTCTTTTTCTTGGTTTTGCAGAATGCTTATTGGACATTGTGACAAATTAAACTTGACCCTTATATCCCAAAATACAACTCTAAGTGGAAATGTATTTATAACAATAATATTTATAAACAATATTAATTATTTGTGAGGTCTGTCCTGCAAAAGAATTGTACGGTTTTTTACCAAACAAAATCGGTGTGAAGGGTTTGCTAGAATGCTTTTGTATACATTTTATTATTGAAGAATTCTTTAGATCGAAATTGAAAGAAGAAAAATGTATGTATACTTTTAAACAAAGATATTTTGAAGAGAGTTAAAACATGGGGCAATTTAGCCCAAACTATACAAAAGCTAGGCAATATTTATTGGCACCGTATTGTTAGTAACAAATATATCATATTTATTGGCACCCTATTGTTATAAATCTGTCATAATAATAATTTCCCATCTAAAAGTCAATCTCTCTCTCTACTTCACTCCCTCAAAAACACAAGTAGATTCTGTTGTTACAACTAGATATACATACTGAGAATTTCAACCATTAGAAAAACGGGTTTTCCTTCAAGTTTGAGAATGCCTTTCTCCCATTGTACATTTTATACAATAGAAAAAACAGTTTACATTCTCTTAAACATGATAGATCATGTTTCTCAGATTATTAAATTTCGGTGGAGGGGGAAACCTGAAAGGTGAATCTTAGGGTATGTTACAGTCTCAGTTTCTCATAAAGTTTTTAACAAACAAAAGATATTCTAACGCTATAAGATAAGAGGGGTGGTACAAATTGCGATTATTATAGCTAATTCGAGAGACAAATTTCACTGCACTCATCAATATCACTTGTTTAATTTTTTAATACAGTAAGCCTAAATAAAATGCCAAGGTGTTGTATACCTGGCTGCAAATTCAATTAACAGAAGAGAACTTATTGGCGATATTTACTTTTCCTTCTGGTGAAGTAACAAAAAACAAGATTAAGGTTAAGAAAATAGTATTTAAAATTAGCTTACGAATGTATCCACATGCATTTGTAAATTGACATTACACTAAATTATTGTAATTCTCTGCTGTAAAATGAATAACTTTGATTTGTTATTTCACTGCTTTTAAAGTCTTAATCTGTATGTCCTTTACATGGCATTTGATTTTCGCTTTCTATCTCATTAGTAAAAAATTAAAGCATGGCCATTCATTTTACATGGTTGTTTATACTACAATTTTTTTTTGCATGATATTTATTCTTTATTTATTGTCAGTTAGGAGATAAAAGTCTTTTGATCTGTATATTCCTTGACTCTCTGAGTCTCCTTTGGGATCTACTAAAGCGGAAATAAATATATTAATATAAATTTAAAGTTTAATGGATTTCATAATAAGGAATTCCCAGTAACTAACAATAATGTTAGCCACCAGCGTGGCTCAGTCGGTTAAGGCGCTTGCCTGCCAGTCTGAAGTTGCGCTTGGGCGTGGGTTCGATCCCCGCTTGGACTGATTACCTGGTTGGGTTTTTTCCGAGGTTTTCCCCAACCGTAAGGTGAATGTCAGGTAATCTATGGCGAATTCTCGGCCTCATCTCGCCAAACACTATCTCGCTATCACCAATTTCATCGACGCTAAATAACCCAGTAGTTGATGCAGCATCATTAAATAACTGACTAAAAAAAAAAAAACAATAATGCTAATTCGTTTAAGGAGGAAAATTAATTGGTCACAAATAGGCCTAACATGTCAGACGCTTGCCCCTAAGTTTTATTATAATATTAATATAATTATTCGTTGTTTCTAAAATTCATTTTCCCTAACAAAGGATTATTATTACATGCGGGTAGTCTACTGAGAGTAAGCTAATTTTAAATACTCTTTTCGTAACCTTACTCTTGTTTTTTGTTACTTCATTAGAAGGAAAAATAAATATCGGCACTAAGTTTCCTTTTGGTAATTGAATTTGCAGCCAGGTATACAACTCCTTGGAGTTTTATTTAGGTCTAATGTATTCTAAAATAAAACAATTGACACTGATGAGTGCAGTGAAATTTGTCTCTCGAATTACCTATAAGATATCGCAATTTGTACCACCCCGTTTATCTTATAGCGTTAGAATATCTTTTGTTTGTCAAAAACTTTATGAGACACTGAAACTGTAACATGCCCAAAGATTCACCTTTCAGTTTCCCCCTCCCCCGAAATTTAATAATCTGAGAAACTGATCATTGCTTGCTATTATTATTATTATTATTATTATTATTATTATTATTATTATTATTATTGTAAAATTAAGAAATGTATATAAAAAAGTTTATACAGGTTTTCCTACGTGTGATTTAAAAACTACAAAATGCCAGATAGTACCATGTTCGGATGCAATAATTATGTGAAGAAAACCAAAGGCACAGAAGTCAAATACTTCCAGTTTACAAGAAATGATGACCTGGCTACAATATGTAAACGAAATGACAAACATACTGACACACCGCACATCACAGCGACATTTGTAGCTGCACGTGTAGCCACCCAGCAGCAGTAAATATCACAGAAGATATGGACCCAGACCCATTCGAATTGTGACACGACCTTGGGATGAGCCAAACTTGTTACATTTACTGCTCTGTGTGGCTGCTTCCATTTAACTCAATGCAGTCTATAATTCCAGCTATATTTGTCGCAGAAAATCTGCTACAAATGCAGCTTGTGTGGCCATACCCTAAGGTTCAATGACAGGCTTATGTGACAAGTTCCTTGATAACAGCAATTTTTTGAGTAAACATTCTGTGGCAGTTTGTTGAGAAAATAAGACATAATTTCAAATAAATATCTCACCATATGCAGTTGAGAGGCATCATTTTTAAAACCTATCTAATGACGAAAACGCATAATATACTCAACATCTTTACTGTCTAATACTTTTATGAAACAGTTATAAGATGTGATTTAGTTTCACATAATAATTTGGCAGTCATTTTAAAAATCAATTTCTTTTTAATCAGGAAAAGGTATTTATATTACTGCACCTAATATTTGGTAACAAGCACCAATTATATTTCTCAACAACTTGTGCCAAAAAAGGTAATATCGGTAATAAATTTTAATTGCTGGCATATGAAAGTGATATTTCATACATTTGTACACAATTTTTGCAACTTGTAGTGACAACAAAGTGCAACATATCATTATTGAAATTAATAATTGAAAATCATATCAAACTATTTTCTCTCTAGTTTCATGACTTGATCCAGCTGACACCTTTTTTTTTTTCTCAACAGTAGGCCTATTCTCTAATTCAAAAATAATTTACTTGTCACTGATTTCTAGAAGTATTGTTTCCCTCGTGCAAGTCTTCATCAATCTATGGCAATGGTTACCAAACTTATTGAGACTTCCTTTTTGACCCTCTCCCCACTCCCATACTGGTACTTAATCCTATTCGAAAAATGCAAATCCTTGTAAAATCGAAAATAATGATAATTTTATTCAAAACCATTGGATACTACACAAATAACGACAAAAATAGAGTATATGGCGTAACAATGACAAGAAATATTAAGCAAACATTATTTCTAATACTTCAAACTATTATTACCATCGTGCTGTGGTAATAGTTCAATACAAAGTGGTAAATTTCATCAAATGAAGAGCTTTGCAAGCTCGTAAGAAATGGGTTCGTTATATGAAAATATTCTTTATCATATGAAAGTACGATGGCTTTCGTGAAGTAATGTGTTGAAAAGAGTTTGACAGTAGAACTTTTATTGTACTGGTACATGCAAGGCAAGATATCAGAATATGCAAACCTTTTTTCAAATTTTCTTTGGTTTCTTACATTGGTATTCCTTACTCATATTTTCGAACACTTTAACACTGTGAATCGTACTTTGCAAGGCCAAGATCTTAATATAACAGCCAGGGATAAAATCAGCAGATTTATAGAGAAATTTGATATCTGGTCAACATCACTGGACAAAAAGAAATTTGATTAATTCCAGTCTATAAAAGAATTTAAGGATGTATGATAGACAAATACTGAGTTTGTTTTTGCCGACAAACAATTAAGTTTTCACAATTTTAAACAACAGCTTTTTGATTATTTTCCGAAAAAAGTTAAAGACAATTATGCCAGTGACAGATGGATAGTGAATACGTTTTTAGATATTTTCGTCAACTGACTGAAATTCCAGAAAATATGAAGAAAAAAATTCATTGAAATATTATGCGCCTAATGTTGGAAAGATTAAACTAGACTTTTTTTTTTCGAAGAGCATAGACCAGTTTTGGATCAAAAGAATGCAATACCTCGAGCTTGCAAAAAGTACATAGTTCTTAAATTTTTTGTAATAGGCCTATTTGTAACATTGTATTTATGCACGATAAATTTGTCTATGATCATTATCAAAACAAAAGCGAGAAAAATTCCTTGAATTTGAAAATGATATCACTGTGTGTATGGAATATGGAGTCCATATTTGAGGAACTGCTTTCTGAAAAACAGACATATTACATTAATTATTTTTAATTCATAACTACTGAAACATTTTTTTACTCTTATGTCCAACGTTATTTACGTTTCTAAATACAAAATAAATGTACGTTAATAAAACTTTTTTATATTATTTTGTAGATCATCTCACGACCCACCTCAATTTCTTACATGACACCCCTGGAGGTCGCGACTCCTACTTTGGGAACCATTTGTCTTTGGTTTTCATTTCATCACTACTCTTACTTTCTTGTTTCATGGGAAATATTATGAGGAAAATTTACCTCATTACAAACTAGCTCTATCATTCAACAGGACAATGCTTTCATCATATATATATATATATATATATATATATATATATATATATATATATATATGTCTGACTTCCATTACATCATTTTCTAAAGACATGCGCCTGTTCACATTCAGTATTGACAAAATATGAAATAGGCTTTGCAATATAAGTTAATTAAGTATTCTCATTTAGGAAGGAAGTAATAATAGATTATTTCAGGAAATATATTTTCACTTAATTAAAAACATCTAACTCCACTTATTCTCAGCATTCAGTTTTTGTTACAGGGTTATTATTTGATTGTGGACCACCACTTGTATTAATAGAAGGTGCAATGATTCTAACTGTAACAATAGATTCAAAGGTTGGATCTGTCTTCCTCATTAAATAAAAAGGATCTACACTTCTTGGTCCAACAAAATACAAGTCACAGAAAAAGGAATGGCCCAAATAATGCTGAAGGCAATAAACACATTAAAGTATTGTCTGTCTATCTGAGTAGAGAAATGACTTGACCTTGAATCAAGAGTTCTTAGTATGCACATGCAGAATTATTCTAGTACACCAGTCATTTACTTTGTACCTCTCTGCTTTCAACCCTTATTCTGAGCTGAACTGATAGCTACTGAATTCCAAGCAAGTGGTTCATGCTTCTCTACTTAGAAGACAAAGAGATATTAAGTAATGCAAAAACGAGAAAAAGATGCCCAAAAATTATCAAATCAGAGTGGAAGGTCATGCACAGTACAAATTTATTAACTCAACCATTACTGATACAAATTCGAAGCCCTTAGTATTTCATAGGTTAACAGAGAAGTGAGTGAGTGAGTGAGTGAGTGAGTGTTCAAAGATAAGCAAGACTCTGCACATGGTATTAAGCACTTCTGGTTCAAGGTTGAGCCAACTTTCTGCTCAGATAGACAGTACATTACCTTGCTGCTGGTAAGGTTGCACAGACTGGGGTGGAGGTTGTTGATCAGGAGGTTGGTAGCCCTGTGAAGTAGGAAGCTGTTGTTGAGGAGGTTGCTGAGATGATGGTGGTGGCTGGAAGTTTGGTTGCTGTTGCTGTTGTCCGCTAGATTCAAATCCTGAAGAAACTTGCCGGGAGCCTGAACTGCCAATGCTGTCAGGTGTACTACCTCGTCCAGTTTCAGAAACAGCAGCTTTTGATAGAAACACATGACATGAGAGAACATGCATCAATGTACATAACACGTACTCTAATTTTAAATATTGTCAATATTCCTAAGGGATTGCCCACTTCAGTTTTTACTCAGTGGTAATGTGAATGGTTATGCAAGAAGTTCGACAAGACCACAACTACCAAGTACAAAATACAAATGCTGGATTCACAAGTATGCTTGCAGCTTGCTATATGTTTCGATTTCCAAGCATGGAAACGATTTCATGAAACCCTCTATATATTTCTGCTGCTATTGTCTGAAGAGTTTTGGGTTTCTTCAATTGAATTAATCCACTTCTTTAGTTTGTTTCTGAGGAGATTTTGTACTCCACAATATTATGTCAGGGTTTCAGTTTCAGTTGACAAGTTTACAAAGTAGGCTTTTAGGTGAAATCTCTTAAGATACGACTAGGAACCTGTTATTATATGTCCCATTCTTGTTCTTGCTTCAAGTATTTGAATTTTGAATTCTAGATACAGATATTATTTGGAGTTCTTTTGGCTCTAACAGCAATAATTCCATTAGCAGGTATATTACGATGACTTGGTATATTATAATTGCAAGCTTTTACAGGTAGATAATACACTAAAACCTGTCTTGCTTGCTTTGTTCTCGTGAGTTGTGTGGATCCTGTTTTTTTTTTTTTTTGTTAGTTTATGCTGTTTATGGATCATTATAATAGTGACTAAATTGAAGAAATTAACTATCGGACAAAAAGTGAAAATAATAAATAAAGGATGTTGACGCTAAACCTCAAATAACACTATCACACATACAAAATGCTTGATTTGCCAACTATTTCATTATGGAGAATAATGAAGAAGAAATAAGAAATTTTTAAAGCCAAATTTCAGTGTGGTTTGGATTCAACCAAATGAAAGAACATTCGTACCTCGCCATTTGAAGAGTTAGAAAATATTATAATGAAATTTATTATAAATAATAAATATAGGCCTAATTAAATGATTTTAATGTTTGTTATATACACCGTGTACATAAAATAATGTAATAAGAATACAAGCAATAACTTTGAAATCAATGAACATATTTTTATTCTGTTTGCTTTGAGAGATTAACAGATGTTGGGAGTTTTGTTACACAGTTTCTACATGTGTGCCTTTGGTTGCCCGTGCAATGTCTAATCGAGAGTCAATTTCGTTGCAAGTTTTTTTAAGCATAACTGGTGTGATCGTAGAAATGACATCTCTTATTCTTACACGCAAGACCTGAAGATTCATTATGGGTGTTCTATAGACATTGTCCTTTACATAAAGAAATATAGGGGTGTTAAATCTGGCGATCTTGGAGGCCAAGGGATTGGACCATCTCTGTTGATCCATCGTCCAGGAAAAGTCATATCTAGGAAGTGTCTTACTTGGAGAGACTAGTGTGGGGACGCCCCATCTTGTTGAAACAAGATCTTTGGTAGTTGCGCAATTTTAGGTAATAAAAATTCTTGTAACATATCTAGGTACACGTCAGATGTCACAATTTTCACTGCAAAAAAGAATGGTCTGTTTATTTGATCACACATAAGTCCAGACCACACAATGACTTTAGGACTATCTCTCTCATGTTCCCTCACTATATGAAGAGGTTCAGATCCCTATATCCGAACATTGTGATGATTTACGTGTCCTGACAAATAGAATGTCACTTCGTCAGAAAACACCACTCATTGTAAGAAATTATCTTCATCTATTCTATGCAATATATCCACGGAAAAATTAATTCTTCTTATCTTAACATCTTCTATAATAGCCTGCACAATTTGAAGTTTGTAAGAAAAGAGCTTAAGATGCTTCTGAAGGACTATGGATAGTTGATTGTAGAATTTGGAATTCTCGTGATGCACGACAAATAGACTTTGTTGGACTGTGTTAGAAAACTTCATGTATTACTGCAACTTCAGCTTCAGGTACACTCGGCCTTCCTGTAGGTTTTGCCTTCCCTACGCTATCAGTTTGCATAAGTTTCTCATACCATAGCTGAATATCACATCTAGAAGGTGCATGACGAGTATTGTAGACTCTCCTATAATTTCTTTGAACCAGTGTTGTTGAATTAGTCTAAATTAGCCATTCTACACAACGAGCTTTCTGTTCTAAATTCGCCATTTTCAGAAAAAATATACGGAAAAAAAAGCGACATAGGGCTCAAGCAATAATGACTACTGCCAATAAATAAAATCTCCCAACTTTGTTAACATCTTACAATAACCATAATTCAATTATTCTGATCATGTTATTAAATATTTTGATATTATTTTGTTACATTATTTTATGTACATGATGTAAAACACATGTTAGCAATGTTGGTACTAGTTATTTTAGCCTTTCCTTTCCATTTGTGTAAACCTCCTTTAAAGAAAAACCCCTGCTGAAGGAAAAAAAAAAGCAATCCCTCATAGATTCGTTAAAAAAGGGTTTTACTCTACTTCTTTCTGTAATAGAAGAGATGCTTACATAAATTCTGTTTAAAAAAGTATGCTAATTTGTCCAAATAGTGGCAAACAAAGTAATACAGTGTGTACAACCCATACATAGCCGTAATAAAAATCATACAACCAAGAATGACTCTATTTACTGGTAACAGGAAGAGCATCTCTCAGAAAAAGTAGTCATTCCTGACCTTGTCAGTGCCTAATCTCAATGGCGTAATTAGTAGCAACAAGAGCTGCTTCCTCAGATCACGTAGGGGGTGGGGAAGATTAGAGAAGCCTTCTTAGCACGAGTGAAGGCAAGTGAAATGGGATGGAAACCCAAAAACAAATCTATTGTACTATGTTCTGGTAGCATTTATATATTGTATGAAAATTTTAATTGCTTGTCATATAGAAAAATGAAACTGCATAGATTCTACCATGACGGAGCAAAATGGATAACAATTAGCAATTAAAAATGGCAAATGACTTAATAAAGAATTCCGAAACTTGTTTTTAATATAATATTAAGAGAGACAGAAAATGTTCAACAGAAAGAAAAAAATTGTATGAAGCCAAAACACTAGAATAGAGTGTCTACTGCGTGGTGGTGGTGGTGGTGGTGGTGGTGGTGGTGGTGGTGGTGGTGGTGGTGGTGGTGGTGGTGGTGGTGACAATGATGAGAACCAATTTTTATATTTGATTACTGGTTCAAAATACTGTTGGGAACACAAAGTCTTTGTTTTGACTACTTTTATTCGAAGGAAAATTGAAGAAGAAAATCATCAGAATTGGTGTTAAGTAAATGCCATTTCATTTTATTGTCACCTATTCACAGAATAAATTCACCTCCCTATATAGTATGTATTATGTATCTAATGCTGAAGAGTTAACAGTGAAGTTATTCTCTTTATTGCTTCCCAAATTTGGAGGTGATATCTTGAAAATTCTGGTGTGCTGTGCAATGCTTCAGATGTTCCATGTCCATTTTTTCAAGTTTAGGTATAGAAGGCAATGTGGTGTTGGAAATATGCCAATTCTATAGAGATGTCTGCTTAGACAATCATATCCAGTAACAGCCGAAACATGGCAATAGCAGTTTTACAAGACAGTTCAGGAATTTGATTAGGGTTCTCCAAAATTTCTGTAAGTTTACAATTTTCATTAATTATTTTATGATATATTCATTCATTTTCTTCTTTATTATTCACTTTATTGATTCATAAGGGAATGCAGGTCTTTTTGTTTAATTCTGGATCATTTTTAGCTAACATATCGGCTTTTTTATTTCCTTGTATATTACAATATGCTAGAATCCACTGAATAACAAATTTTTTTCCAAGCTTTTGAATTTGCTCTTGTTAGCAGGTGCAGTGTCATGATGAAACAACACTTTCTTCTTGGCCATACCCGGCCTCTTCTCGCGAATTTTCAGTTGCTGCAAGAAATTTGAATAATATTCTCTGGTTATTGTTCTCCCCTTTGCTAGACAGTCAACCATGATTATCTCCTTAGAATAGCAGAGCACAGACGGCATAACTTTCCGAGCCAAGTGAACAGCTTCTGTTTTCTTTGGAGGCGAAGAATCACTGTGCTTCCATTGTTTCGACTGGTGTTTTGTCTCTGCTATGTAGTAGCAGATACAGGTTTCATCAGTGATCACAAATTGTCTAAAAAATCGCCCATATTTTTCTCTAATTGAGCCAGACAATCCCTCGAAATTTTATATTGGACATGCTTTTGTTCTTGTGTTAACAAATGCGAAACCCACCTTGCAGAGATCTTGGACATGCTCAAGACATTGACTACGATGTGCCACACCAGTTCAGTTGAGATATGCATAACCTCACTAATTTCCTGCACATTCAACACCATATCGTGGATTTTTTATATCATTTCTTTACTTGCTGCTGTTACTGGACGTCCACTGTGGAAGTCATGTGCCCCATTCTTACGACCATGTTTAAATAGTGCCACCCATTTTTTCACAGTCAAAAACAGTGGAGTGGATTCCCCCAGTGTAGTATCCATGTCCACTTTAATATCTATTGGACTTACTGATTTCTTTACCAAATATTTAATAACAGCACGAAGCTCGATATTTTCTATTTTTGCCAATCTGTTCAGCACACTACCTTCAAAATTATATTATACAAAATGTAGTCTACAGAAAATAATTTTTCGTGCTTGAACTAATGTAAAATGGCTGCGAACAATGGCAATATTGCTGACATGTTTTCAATGCCATCTATGTATCAGGCCACGAACTTTTCAAATGCATTTCATATACTGTTCATGTCCAGCGAGTTATGAGACCAAGCCAAAAATGAAACCATACTGTCTGTTAGGAATTTGGGCATAGATTTAGCAATGTGACAATGTGCACCAACTTCCATGAACAAACACATTGCCTCTTGGAAATCATTTTTCAAACTCTGGAAGCAATGAAGAGGGAAAATCATGAATGCATTGTGCCTGACTCAATATTTCTTACAAAATACAATCTATAGGAGCTATGATTAATTATTACATCCTACACCATCACTAACTAAAGATATTTTACTGTCTCTATCACACAATCCTCGAGAGTTCTCCACCTAACAAACTGGGAACTGTCCATTAACACCTGGAATATTGATTCATCACTGAAACAAACCTGAGAAAAAAATAATAAATCAAACTACAAAGCTATAAAGTCACTGTAACAATTTCATTAAGACATACATCATTTCCAGTTAAATGCTTACAGATCTCAAGTCATCAACAATGAAGTGTTGATACTGTTTTGCCATTAAAGCCTCTTTAGTTTCATCTTATCAGACAGTTTTGGTTTGTAGATGAATTTCCATCTCTCTGTTCGCTTGCTTATTTCTACACCAGTTGCCCAGGGCCTTGGTATTATGTCTGCTGGTGTAGCACTTCTGTTCTCTCTAGGCTGTAACATTCTTTAGTGCTTGTGAACTTCGGGATTGCAGCCTTTTCCTGTCATACCATCCAGTTTTTTTATGGCCAGAGATTTGTCTTGTTCCATGCCTCTAGACACATTTTCAAACTCAGTCTTTAATATTTCAAATTTTCTTGCTATTTGGCATTGAGACACGACTGTTTTTATTAAGGAGGGCCATCATGTACTCTTTCTTCTTTGGTGTGAGGTCTTTAGCTTTACCCATTCTGAAAACTGATTAACTTTTGGGGTTAGATTATTATTAATGTGGTTCCCCATCTATCAAGAATCAGCAAAGCTGTGAGAAAAAGGATATATTCTGTCTTCAAGTCTGTTCAATGCATATAGTAAATACACTGCAAATAAATCAGACGTGAATCAGTAGGAAGTCGGAGTTAAAATTGGAAGAAGAAAAATTCAATCTCTGATATGCTGATGACACTACTCTCATAACTGGAAACAAAAAAATCTACAAGATCTGATAACTAAGATTATGAATAAGATTCAAGAATTTAGACAACATATAAACTTACAAGAAACAAAAGTTATGAGCTACTGGTAAAGAAGCCAAAATTAAAGTGAATGGCCATACTCTACAGCAGCCTTGGGCACAACAGGAAAGTGGAACAGAACTCTGAAACCCCTTCCCATATACTTTCCGCATATACTGCCTTATAAACAAAAGGCACAGTGGACACTGTGCATCAGTGATGGATTTCAGGTGACCAGCGAGAGAGAAAGTTCGTAAATGCTATGATTCAATCTGTCACTGAGCAGTGCTTAACTGCCGGTTGACTCATCTCAACGAAGGAAGGTAGAGTGAGGAGTTAAGGTGAAATCTGTAGTGACTCAATTGAGCTAATAGTGCCCAGGCCTACTGTACAGTCTGTCAAAAAAAATATTCTTTGTATCTTAATCAACAAAGACAGTTATGTCAAACATGAAATAAAGAGAAGAATAAGTTAATAAGTTTCGAAAAAGTAGCAATATCGAAATTAATAAAGATTATATCTATACACACTAAATTAACAGTAATTAGGACCATGATATTTCCAGATATAGAGTACAGCAGTGAATGGAGACTATTCGAAAAAACAACACAAAAGACTTGACAGTTTTGAGATGTGAACATGGACGAAAATGTTAAGAATTCCTTGGGCAGAAAAAATAACTAATGTATCAATTTTAGAAGAAACCAAACCTGGGCCATCATTAGAATCATTAGCCATAATAAACATATTACAATATCTTAAACACCTGATCAACAGAAATGTATCTTCTTCGTCTTCCTATAACGTATTAGCATATACTGAATATATATACAGTCTGGAGAACGCAATTTTCTGGATCTTCTTACTTAAAAAATTATAATGCAGAACAAAAAGTTCACCCTTCCAAAGTAAAAGAAAACTATGTGAGAAAATAATATTGCGTTGGGACCATGATTTCTCAAACGATCGATGTGATAAAATGACAGTTTGAGGAATGATGGAACTGGGAAAAAATAGCGTTATTTATATGGGTTATTTCTGGAACACAAAAAACCAGACGAAAAAGGGGGAAAAAAGACGATAATGATGCATCAAGGTTGCACTGTGTATGAATAGAAAATTCCAAATTAAACCTTCTCTATTAGCTCTGAAGCGCAAAAAATAGAAAAAATTTCATTAATCCTTGCTTTCATGAAGCAGATTTTTCGGTGTCTGCTGAATGCATTTCTATGCTATATCACATGGAAAGGCCCATGTGATGGCGTAGGTGGAACAGTGAAATGTCTAGCAGCACATGCAAGTTTACAAAGGCCATACAGAACCAGATAATAACTCATCAGCTTTATAATTGGTGTGTAGATAATATTAAAACTTGTGACTTCGAATACATAACCATTTCTCAACATTCTGAAGAGCAACTTCTGCAAGAGTGATTAAAAAATGCACGCCCAATTTCTGGAACACAAAAACTACATGCTTTCATTCCCATAAACACCCAAGAATGATAACAAAGGTATATTCCAACTCTGAAATGTATCAAAAAGAAAACATTCTGTTAAATGAAGAACTCGACTATACCAACATTGCAGGATTTGTCGCTTGTAATGATGACAATAAATGGACAGGGTGTGTGCTAAGTGTAGAAGAAACAGACAGAGTGAAGATTATGCTTCTGCATCACAGTGGACCATCTCCATCATATGCTTATCGTACATGGCCAGACATAAAAATCATACCTATGCAATCAATTTTGATGATGTCACTTGATCTGCGAAATTCAACAGAAAGAACTTACACTCTCCCACATGAGGAGAACATCAAAATCAACAAAAAGCATATACTGTATCAATATGTAAATAGTCTTTACAGTACAGTCAGATTAAAATTGACTCAATTAAAACAAAAATTATTTCTGATGAACATTTATAAACCTTAGCAATACAGAAGACCAGTGCATGTGAAAACATATTAGTCAATAACTCCAGAAGTTTCTGCAGTTCCAAAATGACACAAGATATTTAAAGCTTATATAGACCAACAACATATATTTTTTTCATTTAAACATTTTTCATTTTTTTTATATTTCAAGGTTAAATATTACATGCTATGATCTTGAACAGCATTCAAGGTCATAGCATGGTTAGTCTTATATAAAACCAAAGGTTATTTCTTAAGCTTTAAGGTAAAACGAAGTTCATTTGTTCAACTTCAGTTGTTGAATAGGTATAAAAAGATTTCTTATACCTTTCACACCAAATCTTACTGTTACTCCTCATTTTTAATGGCTGCTAACTCCAAAAATATTTACATTACACTTTAGATATTTCGCATTTTTACTTTCCTTTCCATGAACAACATCTGACAAAAATTTCATTGAAATCCAAGAGGATCAGGTTGAAAATGATTCAGAAGTGTGTTGATTTGACATGGACTGACCCATTTTGTCTTTGTAGGCAGCCTACAAAGGTAGAAAGTGTAAAAAAAAAAAAAAAAAAGAAAAAAACTACACGAAAACAAAACTTTCATCTTGTTATTGCTGTATTGTGCAATGATCATGACAACAATTCTTTAAGACAAGAATTTAAGCTTCAATATTACTGAAAATATAGTTGTTTATAACAAAAAGGAGAAGTAGTCTTATTAACCTGGTCAGGCTCTACAGTAATTGAAGGAAAACTCCGGGAAAAATCTAACCAGGTAACTTTCCCCAACCGGGAATCGAACCCGAGCCACGTGGTTTCGCGGCCAGATGCACTAACCATTACTTCATAGGTGTGGACCAATTAACAGAACTTTATTAATTGCTCTGAGGCACATCTGAATAAATGGTCTGCACATGTCTATGTTTAGTCTCGTTTTCATTCTGCAGAACAAGAAGATGACACATGGTGCAAGATATGGAGAACAGTGGGGTGCAAGATGATCGCCATATTGTTTTTCGTAAAAAACTACTGAATAGACAGGATTGTTGAGTGGACATTTGGCATGAAGTAAGAACCAGTACTGACTGCATAATTTCTCTGGTCATTTGTGTGAGATGCTCTTATTCAATCACTTCAGTACCTCCATGACACAATGGTATTATAATGTCTGTCCAAAAAAGAATAAATTCTCTGTAAGCAAGCCCTGCCATGTATAAAAACAAATCAAAATACTCCTGATGTTCAAATGCAATTATCAAATATCTTTTATCTCGGTGAAGAACGAGATCTCCAGTGGCTTGATTGCTGCTTCCATCAGTAAAAAAAAAAACTTTCAGTTCTCAGTTATGAAGATTAAGTACTTCATTGTATTGCAGTTTTAGTTGAGATCAAATGAAAATAATTTGGTGGCATAAACTGCAGGAAACACTATTAATAAACAACTGAATAGACTACAGTGGACTTTATGTTGTCAGCAAACAGCTGGATACATTAAGAAGATTGATTGACTATTAATAAAGCAAAATTTCAGTTGTGTATCGATGGTAGTGAAGAATACCTTAATTTTGGTCACATTTTAGTTCATTCAGATTGTTGAAGTGCAACCAGAACATGAACAGTGTTCTACAAACATTTTCCCTTCTTTGCAACATGTACCGGTATCCCAATTGAATATTTTCCCCATAACCTGATACTTGTTTGAGGTTGCATGGATCTCAGCTGCCATTTTTGGGAGGGAATGATGCAAATGTGTTGTTTAGAAAATCTAATGCCTCTATTAAAGAAACTGTCAAAACAAGATACAAACATAGAAGGACCATAGAAAAAAATCTGAAGTGATTAATGCTATACCATGGGCAGACAGCTAATATAAGCTTTAAGCTTGCACTACCTGTTGCCAAAATTGTAAATTACACTCACAAGTACACTATCAGCAGTTACAGATATCTTTGGCTATTCCCTACTAAATTTATACACATTATTTTTATATAACACTTACGAACTTTCAATAAAACAGCCTACCTTCACAAGTATTGAGAATAGAAAAGTATAGCAGTTACACTTATAAGAACATAACTATCAATTGTAGAGATAGAGTGAACTGGAAATATCATAGATATTATTACAATATGGAAAATAGGTTACCATTTCAGAAGAGAACAAACAGAAATAGAGTCTGTCAACAACAGTTGTAATATAGAAAGAAGACAGGCTTGCTTGTGAGAGTTTCTGCTGCTATTACCTTCAGGCTGAGGCTCTTCCTTTGTACTGCCCGATCCAATCGTTTCTCCACTGTGATTTCTCTTCAGTCGTGCTTGTTCCTGCAGGGGATCAAACTCTCTAGAACTCAGTTTGGAGGCAGCATTGTTTCTCTCAGGAACTCCATCTATAACAGAATGCAGGCTTTGGAGATATTCATATATCTTCTTAATAATAATGGGCTAAAACAAGTAAATCCAAACAGCTTCTTATTCTTTGTAAGCCTTGATTCCATATATATATATATATATTTTTTTTTAACCCTCTCAGGTAACAGGGGTTGCGCACAATCCCAGTGATATATTTTTTATGTGTTACATAGGTATTTCTGTTCACTATTTTATGCCCGTCTATGCAATCTCACTTGATTGTCCAAAGATTCAGAATGTTCATTACCCTGGCAATAGTTCCGTTATTTCCTATTGTAAGTGGATTTAATTGTTCTGCAGAGTTTTTCACCACCCCTGTTACTTTTCACAGTAGCAAATATTTCCTCTTTTTTTCTTTGAATTGTACCATTATACATAGTCTATGTCATCTTGTACTCTTCTGAACGTTTCTTACTATCTCGTGTGTAAAAAGCATTATTTTTTTAATCACTGTGTCAGTTTCGACCATATGTAGTGAAGTTGTGAGTTTTTTGTCTATTTGTCTGAAATGTCATCTGGTATGAATGTCAAAGGTCTAAACTTGGCAGATTTTGCAAATAATAATAATAATAATAATAATAATAATAATAATAATATGATGATGATGGTGATGATATGTACATTGTAAACGATTATTCAATATTTATATAAATGACACCCTCCCTATTAGAGGAATTAAACATGAAAACAGCACTATTTGCAGATGATATAGTTTTGTGGACTTCCGGATCTTACAGACATAGAGACAAAATTCAAAATTCTGCTCTTAAAGCTCTAAATCAACTACATGAATGGAATACATCAAATTTGATGACACTCAATTTAAGCAAAAGTAACTGCCAAATATTTTCACTTGGTAAAAAAGAAAGAGAATTCAATATCCAATACAATGGCCAACACCTTCCTAGGACTTATGAATCCAAATATCTTGGAGTTATTTTTGATAGTAAGTTAACATGGAGCAACCATTTGAAATACATTTCTGAAAAAGCTCGTAAAGATTCTCCCTTCTAAAAAGACTAGCAGGAAAGAAATGGGGATGCTCTAGGAATACTTTGAACACTACATACAAAATGTTTATACAGCCAGTGCTGACATACTGCGGAGAAATTTTAATTACTTCACCTTTCATAAACGAAATAGAATATGTTCAAAACCAAGCTCTCAGATACATTACTGGTGGAATCAAAACAACTCCAATAGATTCTATGAGATTCCTCACCAATATTAACAGCATCAAAATGACAATAGAAGAAAAAGCACTGATTCAATATGAAAAACTTATTAGATTACCAGGAAACAATTGGCATTCATACAGTCCTCTCTGTAGACTGAAAACTCAAAAAAGTTTCATATCCATTGTTCAAGAAATAAAACAGAAAATCAATATCCCGAATTAAAAAAAAAAAGCTACAAATTAAACCAAACCCTTTAACTCTATTAAATATGTTGTTGTTGTTTTCTAATGCCAGGCGTTTGACAATAAAGTCATTTGACCTATTGCACTCCAATATTTTTCAAAGATATTATCATGACCAGCCACTGAAGCACAGATTTTGAGGTGTTCCAAATCCATATTCTATTAAATATAGAATATAATCTAAATTTAACAGAAGAAATACTAAAATCAGAAGTAAACACTGGAATACTAAAGCAATTGTCTTTAGAGACAATTAATATTAGGTACCCTCCACAAAACTGGCTTCATTTATACACTGACGGATCCTTGATCTCCAGAGAACAAGGTGCCGGTGCAGGTGTTACGTGCTGTCTCTTCTCACTTTATAGATCTCTTGGGTATGGAACAACAAGTTTTGATGGAGAAATCATTGCATTAAGTGAAAGTCTCAGGAATCTTCTATGCCACATCAATAAATTTTAAAATACAGTTATGAATCCAGAAATGCATATAGAGTGTTAGTTGGGAGGCCGGAGGGAAAAAGACCTTTGGGGAGGCCGAGACGTAGATGGGAAGATAATATTAAAATGGATTTGAGGGAGGTGGGATATGATGATAGAGACTGGATTGATCTTGCTCAGGATAGGGACCTATGGCGGACTTATGTAAGGGTGGCAATGAACCTCCGGGTTCTTTAAAAGCCAGTTAGTAAGTAAGTAGTTAGTTATATTGTCAGACTCCAAAGCAGCTATTATATCAATAGTATCTAGACACACACCTACATCTCAAACAGCAGAAATAATTAAAATGCTCTCTCAATTAATAACACTCAATAAAATAATTGTATTCCAATAAATACCATCCCATTGTGGAATCCTGGGAAACGAGAATGCGGATGCTTTAGCAAAGAAGGGCAGCACTGCTACTTACAAACCTGTTACTAAATCTACGTATTACTCTGTGAAAAGATTTATTAAATCTACATACTTAGACTTCAAGAAACAAAATTTGATAACACAATCTCAAGGGAAAAAATGGAACTCTTTGCATCATAATCCACAGTAAATTCCTGACGCAAATTATCTGTAGCTGCATTTAGATTGGCAAAAGGTCATGACTGTTTGGCCAAGCACCTGCACAGAATTGGAATATATCAGTCCCCTAACTGCCCATTGTGCAATCCAAATCAAGAAATGGATTCGGAACATCTCAAAATCTGTGCTTCAGTGGCTGACCATGACAATATCTTTGAAAAATATTGGAGTGCAAGAGGTCAAATGGCTTTAATTGTCAAATGCCTGGAATTAGAAAACAACAACATTTTCAAGATACCGAAATATTGGGAAGAAGAAAGAGAATAACTTTGCATGCACGCACGCACACACACACACACACATATTTGTTATAGGATATGCTATGATATAATGCAGTGGCTTTCAATTTTATTTTGAATCTAGCTTATACTATGCTGAACTTAAGGAGAAATGGCGTACCAGGCTGGACTACAAAGGTATCTACCATAAAGAAACTTTACATGTTTAAAACGCAGACTCAATTCTCCTGATTTAGAATATCCTGAACAGAACACAGATGAAGATGTTCTGCACAAAATAAATAATGAACTGGAATTTCTACCGAAACATAAATTAACGGGGGAGGGGGGGAACGGCATACGCTGGGCATATTATACATTAACAAAAATACAACTTATTGCAACTTAACATCATGGGAAATATGAAGAAAAGAAAATTGCACAACTTAAAGAAATGATGGGCAAAACCTGTGAACAAAAGATCCACCCTTACCACCACCGCTGCCACTGCCACCACCACTGCCACCTCCCCACTGCTGCCACTGCCATTGCCATTGCCACCACCACCACCACCACCACCACCACCACTACAATGGTGTAACAACCCAATGCCAGGCCTTAGCCTACTCTTTAGATAATTGTAAGTAAATTCATGTTATCTGTTCTGTCTATAACTTATCTTTTTATTGTTTAATGAATATAATTGTGTAATGCTATTGGCAGAGAAAGGGGACAAACATTTTCGCCTTTATGACATCTTCAAGTCCCAATATATAGGTTAATGTTATTTTTAACACTCTTATATATATCTGGTTTCTAATAGTTTTCAAGTTTTACACATACAAGTATTAGTTTATATGACATTACCATGAGATTACAAGTTTTAGAAATGTTCTGGATACAAGTCATTTATATTATTCACTTGGGGTTTAACATCCAACAACTACATTGTAAACCATGGCAAAAGACAATAAGTACTTAAAGTCTCTTGGTTAAAAATACAAAGTAAACAAAATTGATAATTTCGTGTTAAAATGTATATACAATTATTATTATTATTGACATTCAATGCATAAACAAGGCATTAATTATTGTAATATGGTTACATTGTGTCATGTTAAAGGAACAAACATTGATAAAATTTATGTAATGTAAGTGCTTCTTCATTATTGTCTTGGCAGACATAGATAATTCGGGTTTTTACAAGTTGCAATGGACAAACTCTTTCGTGTTATTACATGATGTGGAACTTTTTTTATGAAGTAACATATTTCTGAAATACACAAATAAGGGGGGAGTTTTTTTAAAAATCAATGTCAAATTAATAATGTAATAAATTTTGTTTAAAGAGTTACAGTTTATTAAACACTTACGTAAGTGTTTGTTGTGTAGAGACCAACCTGTACATTATATCGTAATAGCATGACTGAGTTTTGCAATGAAAGGTTTATGAGGAGGAAGACTTGTGTAACGTGGCAAGGTGCTCAATCAACCAGAAGTTTTATTTATTTTAATTTTGTAGAAGGGGTTATTCAAATTGAGTAATTGCTCATTAATCAATTGTATGTTACTATTAAAAATGCTTTGCTAGAAAATATTCTTCTGCTGTGTTTATATTTTTATTGTCGTTAATTGTTCTAAGGATTTGAAAATGTGTCTCTTATGTTTGTAGTTCACGATTAATATTAATAAAAGTGAGTAGCATATTTAGATTTATTTCTGCTATATTTGAAATCTGCAATGTGTTCACTAAAACGAGTTTTAAAGTTCCTTCTGGTTTGTCCTATGTGGGTGGTGAGATAGTAAATGCTGTTACCGACTTCAGATTTGCAATCGCCCACAGAGGGCCCTACGGTCGACCTGGCATCCTATGTTGGCATCGTTTACGCATTGAGCTGCATATCTTTCTGTGTGTGATCTGTGGTTGTAATGTTCCATGCATAACAGTACCAATTTCAATTGAAAGAATGTGCAAGTATCGATCATCCCATATGCACGTGTTAATTTGTTTGTTGTTTCACAAACAAGAAAAATCGTGAAAACAATGTTAAAAAAGACTAAATTATTTATTTTAAAAGAGCTAGAGGCAAGGAAGGCATTCTGTCCGATACAGTTCGATAGTGTCTAAAAAAAAAGACACAATTAGGAGTTGCACTGAAATTCAATGCCATTTATAGCTGCTATCACAGACTGAATTCATCTATATACTGAAAACTTTGATACTATATGCTTATCTGCTATGCCATGGTATTGATTACCATTACCCAACCAATGAAGTGTATTTAGTAACTGATGCTTAGCTGATAATATAATGATTTACTTCAATTCATTGGATGTTCTAATCTAAATCTAAGGTTAAATGAAAAGTCCTCTACTCCAAGTGCACTTAATCTAAAACGTTCATTGTACTCAAATACAGTGATAAAATGTAGATTTATTCTTCCTTTGCATACACTACTGCAGCTGCTGCCGCCACCACCACCTTTCACTACTATTAGATTACATATTGTAGTCAATTATTTCCTTAGCTTCATATAAGGTGACCATCACTGAGGTATCCTATCCTAATGACAAGCTTGTAGTCAAAGACGTCAAGCACAGTCAGGCGACGATCCTGAGGGGGATAGATGAGGTGCAATCTGGCGAATCTCTACCACTTCTCACGACGTTTTCACTTCGAGATGGGGTCCTGATCTACTACTGTGAGAATCAGGACTCCTGCAACTGGCTCAGGAACATCTAAATCAGGGACAATTTTGTCCTTAAGGTAGTGAAGGCTAAAGACCTTCCTACGCCATTTAAGGTGGCATTTAGGACCCAGAATCTAACAACCAGTGATCCGAAAGTGCTCCTTAAACGCATACAACTGCTTAACCAGGAGTTCTGTACAAAGCACTGGGAAGTAGTTCACAGGTAGACTGATTCTACTGGGCAGCATCTAATCATGATGATTGACCAGGAATCAGCTGCCAAAATTAAGGACAATGGACTAACTGCATTTACTGGGGTGGACAGGTCTCTTTAAGATCCTATTCAATCCCAGTAAAAAGGCAGCTCAGGAAGAACATGTTAGTAGGCTAAATAAGTATTCTTCTTAATATTATTTGTTCTGTAGCAACACTAGAAGCATACTATGTGTAATATATCCTACAACAAAACCGTGACAAAATAGTTATATTATTTTTTTAGAATTGATCCCAGAAACTCAAAATTAGAAAACTAATAATACTAGTACAATTTCTTTTTCAAAAAGAATAGTCTTTTGTGGACTGAAATCGATGGCAGCTACGAATACTTATTTTATAAATGTTGCTCACAATATATTTGCTGCACGGGAACACAGCAAGAAACGTAACAAATTTCCTCACATTAATGTCTAGTGTGATCATATGATCTCAGCCCTTAGCTAGAAACTTAATTCTTATGGTGAAAAGTTTTGCAATTGTCAACAGGAACACCTATTACAAAAAGTTTCAATCTCACACTTTTAAAACTTCCCCCCCCCCCCCATGTCAAAAACATATTATTTGAGAAAATGAGTGGAGTAAAAATAGTACTTTTATAATACAGAAGCACAATGTGACAAATACCTATAATTATGTTTATTTTGTCGTATAAAAATATACATGTCTCTCCACATTTTCACTATTTGAATTAAATATTTTAAAATAGTAGTCCATTCACAGAACTATATAGTTTACATTAGCATACAAAATCTCAGCCCTTTATCTTAAGTAGTTTCTGAATAAATGGTTCTTGATTTTATAACAATAAAAATTATTATTTACTCTTAAAAGGTTAAGGGTCCCTTGACGATACATTTGTAGGGATATACAGCAATGTATTTTGCATGACAAGAGCCATATCTTATTTTAGTCAGCATAAAATAGGATCCCTGATAATAATACAGTAATAGTAGTAGTAGTAATAATAATAATAATAATAATAATAATAATAATAATAATGATGATGATGATGATGATGATGACGATTATGATAATGATAATGGTGGTGGTGCTGGTGGTGATGATAATGATAATAATAATAATAATAATAATAATAATAATAATAATAACAATAATAGTTCATATCAATAATGAAGAACAAAGGAGTATGACTTGAAACAATGGATATGCAAGGTAAGACAATTTACCAATTTACAGGCTTCAGAATAATAACAATCTTTTATACTGTAACAAACTAGAAACAAACGAATGAAGCAATAATTGCAAACATTCATAAATGGAGATGCAGACAAAAAGAGGTGAAGTTATAACATGGGAACTGAAATTTTATCTTACTGCATAACTTCATCACGAAAAGTCAATCACTAGTCATTCAGTTACCAATGTACCTTCCTGTTCACTACTCACTGCGATTCTCTGCTGTAGAACTGCTCACTTCAACAGCTCGAGGCTCTATTGAATCTAGCAGATGGTTCACTTGGTCTCTGATGTGTTGTAGTTCCCTTCTGATGTGGTTCACTTGTGCAGGTTGCAAATTCTGGTTGCGTTGATTGGCTTTGTCCTCCCCTCCAACCAGGATCTGAAGCTTGAGGATGCGGCTGTACTGAACAGCAAAGGCCAGATCCGAGCTGTCAAAAATGGTGATCAAGTCCCCATCTGTTGCAACAAAATAACACGACACTCAGCTTGTATGGTATGAGAGAGGTTACAACAATCCGCATATGAAAAGTTGAATTAATTTTCCATTTACCCTGTTCTACAGCGACTATTAAAAAGCTGTGAAACATTCAATAAATTGAACGGTATGCAGAGTTGGTGGAAATGACATTTATGACCGACTGTTATTGTAGAGTATTTCTACAGCCTGGGTAGATGGTGCATGCAAATAATATTCCACCATACATGTCCAGAAGGGCAGCTCTTGTATATTTCTTTCCTATTAAGTAGCTAGCTGTATATTAGTTTGTTTCAAGATATTTATGTAAACTTCATATGCTCTAAAACCCTAATTTGAAGAAGGTTCAATTTTGTATTTTTTTTTTTTTGACAACATATAACTCACATAGATGGGGCCACTCCTTAATGTCCTGAATAAAGCAAGATGGGGATTTGACATCATTTTGTCCTATTTATACCAAAGGGGTTTCATATAAAATAGACTAGGCTATCTCAGTTTACCTCTCATATAAAATGATTCTTAAAAACAGTGAATACAAAGCACCTTTAAGAAATAAGGATATACACAAACACTCAAGCAAGTGCACTTTTTCTATAGTATCTACTATACTATTTATTTGTCTAATAATACTTCCAATAACTTTTTCAGCCCCAATGAGCTAATAGGTGATGTGAATAAAAACGTGAGTAAACTCAGGAGTCAGAGATAGTGAGTGGATTGAGTGCAGCATCGTTCCCAACCTTCCGCTCAAGTTCCATGTGATTAAAACTCTTGTGAAAGTGAAAGATAAGAGACTTGGTCACGTAGAGTGATTGAAGTGTCTATCACAGTCACTTCCAACTCAATGTTCTGTGATGTCATAGCGAGCTTCTCTCGTTCTCCGTAGCAATCCAGGTAGACTCAGAGCAGACCGCAACGCCAGACCCTATCGAAGCAGTGGTGTACGGCAAACCAGTTTAACTTAGCGTTTACAGTATCTAATAATAATAATAATAATAATAATAATAATAATAATAATAATAATAATAATAATAATAATAATATATTAGTGTATTAGGAACGTGGTAGTAATGCTATTATGCTTAAATAATTCTGGTATCTTCCTGACACATTTAATGCACGCTAAGTTCATGTGGATTTATTCTTAGACTAAACTACATGTCTTTAAATGATTTTAGATCTTATTTGCTAGGCTGAAGATATAAATTAAATGCAAGTAATTGCAACAACCCTAAAATTTCTGCAAAATGTTGCAAAATAACTATTTCTGTTGGAAATGAAGTTAATTTATCAGCTCACAATCGTAGGAAAGAAAAATTAAGAAAAAAACCAGCATTTACAAATTAAAGTATCCTCACTGTCATCTGTAGAGAAAACAGTCGTGATTCTCAGCTTGCGGGTGGAAATTAAAAATTTATGTCGTAAGTTTTTAACTACCGAAAGATTTAGCACACAATGTGATTATTCAAGTGGATTTATGGGATCGTAGCAAGAAAGGAATTTGATACCCAAAAGAACTCAAAACTGTGGCTCTAATGACAGACTATTTTTAAGTTCTAATGTTTATAAGTTTATGCAGTACTACAATTGTCTACAACAAGGTGCTTAAGACAAATGATAGCAAAACGGCAGTACTCTCCTGGTCCAAATGAATTTATGTTTTCTAGTCTAAAGTTGAATGTGAGTAATTTAAGTATGATAGAGAAATATTGTATTAATTGCAGATGAAATGTAATTTTTTACACCATATCGATTAAATAGGATTACGTAATACAGGTATTGTACAATGAAGTGTGTAATGTATGTTTGGCATAAGCTGATGTCTACAATGTTGACTCTACGTATTTGTAATTGGTTCATAAATGAACGGGTTTTAAAAAATAAGAAAAAAGGCATAGCCCATTTAATCATGGTTTTCCTTGAATACCGTACATAATATAATTTGTAAGCTGCCGCTGCCACTACCACTACCACTACTACTACTGCTGCATTTTCTATTATGTATAGTAAGTCTAATTCTATACCTAATAATTATTTCATTTTTATATTTGTTTGTATTACTGGTATGTATAGCAGGCCTAGTTTCAACATGGCTGCCAGTGCTGCTTCTTGGCTTCATAATGACCAAAGAAACCGAAATCATCTTTCCTTTCTGTGTATTACTTATTTTCTACATTGTACACACTATTATACACATTCTACCAGAACTAATAGCTCTGACAATGCACGATCCATCACAGCTCTGAACTTGGCTCTGACTGCTTCTCTGGGCCTCTTCTCCGAGAGGAAAACCTCGGGAAAAACCCAAATAGGTAATCCACCTAAGCAGGAATCGAACCCTGCCAGTCTGAACTATCAAGAGCAAAGTGGTGACATTCAGATTATCAGTTCTGTAGAAATGAGATTTCCATTATAAAAACTTGCAAGGTTTTCACAATACTTCGACATCTCTTAGCTGTCCAACACATGCATATTTTCAGAAAAATCCAAATCTCTGAAAAACATTTACGTAAGCTTCACTTTGGAGTTTCGAAATTTTCTTAATACTTTCTCCTTGTCCTTTAGTTTTCTTTTCAAAATGCTTCAGTACTACTGAATAATTAACAGGAAATAACGTTAAAATAGAAAATAAAATTTAATAACTTAGTATGCACACTGACACGATCATTTACGTTTGAAAGTCTGAAGAATACTGTTAGATGTTGTGTAGCAATTATCTTTCGATGGTGAAATTTTATTGTAATAATTTTTAAATAAAATTTTATTAAGCATATTGTATAACAATACTCCAATTTATACAATAAATTAATAAATGAATCTGGCGCCTTTGGTATAATAGGCTATAATATATAAAAATTGTTAATGATACGTAAATTATTTTAATGATCCATTGTTATGTCAATTGTAATGGTTACTAAGATGAGAGAAAAAGAAAATGCGAGAGAACTGAATGGTCGCAGATTTGCTAAGCCTAGAGTTCCTGGTTTATGTCCTGTAAGCCCTACATAGAGATACTCTAGCTGAGACATAGACCTAGCAAGAGAGATGCTATAATACAGTATTGTCGAAGCTGGGAGGACAGAGAAACAGCAACAAAATACGATCCATTATTGTTCAGTGAATAAAGTTTTGCTACAAAAATTAATATATATAATTATTATTATAATTATTTTGAGGCCCCCATGGCTGCTGTGTTTGGTCATGTGTTACAACGATAAAACAGACTGGTCTTCACCAACTCCAGTTTGAAAACAGAATCACTCAGATAATGCAAGAATATTCTCATTCTCTCAACATGCGATAATATGCCATCTCTTTTCTTCTTATATGCCCCAAGGAAATTATTCTTCACCCATTCCACATTTTGTCTAGTGAACCTATAAAAAGTTTTACAATCTTTAATGCTACTTCCTCTAAGTATTTTATACTCTTTTCTCGTTCTTTCATGCAGCTGCATCATATACCGAGTCATATCACACACGACTGAGTCACCTACTGAAGTGACTTAGAAAAATACAAGTTAGAGCTCAATAAAGTGAGTGGGAGTTGTACTTTATTCATGTGAAGTATACTCAGTCGACTCACTGATCGAGCATCTCTGCATCTAACTCAGGGTCAAAGGTTCAACAGTGAGTCCAAGATATCTGATAACATTTTTATTCACACCAAACTGAACAGAACTCCAAAATTTGCGAGTTTTTTGAGCAGACTTCAACCTTATTCACATCACCCAATCCAATGGCTATACCTGGATATATTAACGTTGATGAAAAAGAGATTGAAAGAGATTCAAATGCAAAGCTAGATTGCTACTGTATGGTTTGGTTGTTCTATTTTTGTTATAAATCAAGGCGACAAACATGTACTCTTATCATTTACAATAGCCTTCTAGGGAAATAAACTCTAGACCTGTAGTAAAACTCAAATTTTCCAATTCAGACTTTTATTAATTTAAAAGTTTACTAGATGTATGAGCTTGCTGATTAGCTATGCAAATTCGAAATTTGTTGCTAAAATGGTGGCGTTTGTGGGTAGCATTTCAAAGAAACAGTTTTCTATCTATCAAGGTCACGATTGGAAATCCTTCTCCACTGCGACCAATCCATCTGCTCGTACTGTACTTACTTCCAAATGGCTTTTAAGGAACATGGAGGTTCATTGCCACCCTCACATAAGCCTGCCATCGGTCCCTATCCTGAGCAAGATTAATCCAGTCTCTACCATCATCCATTTTTATATTATCCTTCCATTTACCGTCTCGGCCTTCCAAAAAGTCTTTTCCCTCTGGCCTTCCAATTAATACTCTATATGCATTTCTGGATTCGCCCATATGTGTTACGTGCCCTGCTCATCGCAAAAGCCTGGATTTAATGTTCCTAATTATGTCAGGTGAAGAATACAATGTGTGGAATTCTATGTTGTGTAACTTTCTTGATTCTCCTGTAATTTCATCCCTCTTAGCCCCAAATATTTTCATAAGCACCTTATTCTCGAATACCCTTAACCTCTGTTTTCTCTCAAAGTGAGAGTTCAAGTTTCACAACAATACAGAACAACAGGTAATATAACTGTTTTATAAATTCTAACTTTCAGTTTTTTTGAGATTTGGGTAAAATGGCTTAAAAAGTTGACCTGCTGCAATCATATATGCCACTGCATCTGTTAACAATAATAGTACCCATTTTTCTTCAACACCATTTGGATATGTTTTCAATTCCGAATTAACAAAACAGGCAATACTTTTAGAATTTGCTTTCTGAACTTCTTTTGAACATAAAAAATGGACTTTTCCTGGATCATTTACATCCATTTTCTATGGCTATTATAAGAACTGCAATTTCCTTATTTTCGAACGCAGAAATAAATGTAGTATTGTTGAGTGAGTAGTCATATAAAGAAGAAGGCAAAAAATTACATATAAAAGCAAAAAAAGGGGCAAAAAAGTACTTATTAAAGCAAAAAGGCGTAAACATTTACTAAACGCCTTTAAATATGATAAAATATATAAATATAATTTTAAAAAGGCGTAAACGACAAAAAAGACAAAATGTAATTTCACCAGAATGCTTTATTTCTCATGATTTGATCTTTACTGTCGTTTTCCTGCGCCCATACCACATTCCGATTGCTTGCAGCGCCATATTTTCACCTGGTGAAAGACTTGGAACTAATTTTTTTTTGTATAATTCGCAAGCGCATTACTTAATTAGCTTATCTACAAGGTTTCACACTCCTATGATCATTACAGTCCGTGTTGTGCCATACTGGACACTGTCAGTTTAATTATAACCACCTGGTACATACACATACCTTATTTATCCAGAATACCTATCTATGTGTGCGTCATTATCATGACATAACTGAATATGACACCATATTATAATATTACAGGGGTAATGTCACTTATGGCCCTACCTGTACATTGAGATTCTCCCATCTTTTATTAGTTGAAATTTCGTGAAAATGGTATGATGATGTATCTTGATATCTTGAGTTGATTATCTTCTAACTGTTGAAAATGATTAAGATGACATGGGGCTTTTAAGATATAAAACATGTTTTATACATAGGGTTGCCAGACTGGCGCATGCATCGAAAAAAGTTCGTATTAGTTCGGAATGTGTTCTGAATTGCTTTTTGGAACAAACCTAATGTAGCTACATTCGTTTGTTGAGAAAACAAAAGAACAATACACAATGTCAACCACACATAGCCTACATCTTTTATCAATGCCTTGAGGATTAAACTCCCTCCATAATGACCTCATAAACATATAGAAACAAGTGCTGGAAGCTTCCATTCAAAACTGAACATTGGGTATATCTTTTACACATATCTCAGGATTGTTCTTAGACAGTTAATAATTTGCATCTTTTCACCAATGTTGAAATCTTTCTCACAGATGTGTTTTTCCACCAAGGACATATAGGGTCATTCCACGAAAATGCGACATTTTCACGAAAAATAAAAATCTCACGAATCTCTGCTTGTTATAAGTCATTTTTTTCGTTATGATCCGAATTTTTTGAATCTGATAACACTGATTGTGTAACAACACGTATGTGGGAGAAAAAGCACCAAGAAGTCTGTGGTTTAAGAGCGCGAAATTATCTACTAGAAATCACATATTTGAATGCACATTTAAGGCAAATAAATCATTACTTCTGTATATTGAATGCAATTAATAATGAAGTGCGGACCTTTGTTAATAATTACAATGCATAGAAACCGTAATACAATGATTATTTCGTGCTTGATTGCAATTATTACAAGGAAAGGTTGAGAGTTCGTGTGTCACGCTCAAATGAACATTTGTTTATATTTCTTCAAAACCATTTAATTGTTTCATGTTTCATAAATGTAAAAGTGAGAAACATCACATAACAATCAACTTCTTATATGGACAACATTTTGATTTAGGTACGTATTCTACAAGAAAAACACGTGACACACACAACACAATGACTGTGACATACGAACAAAAATGTTATGTTTGTGTGTCACTAAAGTTTATCCTAAAACCCAGTTACAAGTTTTGTTGTTATTGGAAGTCTTTACGTCTAAACATTTAGTAGTGGAATTTCAAATACTTATTGTTGATTTAGATAATTGTGTGTGCGTGCACACGCACCTGTGCGTTTTTTTTTTCAAAGTACATAAACTGTAAGTTAAACACTCTTGAAAATATGTGTTCCATAACTGTTGTAAGGGGGAAAGGAACTGGCCACGCTATCCCATTATCTCCTGGCCTAGTTGCCTCATAAGTGGTGCCTTCTTGGTATCACTAGTGAAGATTACACCTGTCTTTGGGCAGACTAAACAACAACTGTTGTAAAAATATAGTGTGTAGGCCTAAAATTAGCATGAAACAATTTATGCCTAAAGTTCGCATAAAATATTTATTATTTTTTTAATTCCTTGAATTAAAAACTTAAAAAATTGGTTTATGTTAATTTATTTCATATTAAAAACAAGTTTATGCAGTACATTTATATCGTAAATAGGTAGTCACCATATTAGGCCTGTGTATAAATAAATTGGTGTAAATTTCTGATATTAATTTAAAATCGTTTTATTTAATAACATTAATTAATTTACCCTGGGTATCATTTAGCAATTATAAAAGTTAGGGCTTTTTAAATCTAGGCCTATATTAGTTTTTCTATTGATATAAATATTAATACATTTTGAACATTTTTTTGATAGTATTTTCAAGAATTTAAGTTGGGCTGATTACTTGGTTGGGTTTTTTCCGAGGTTTTCTCCAACCATAAGGCGAATATCAGGTAATCTATGGCGAATTCTCGGCCTCATCTTGCCAAATACCATTTTGCTATCACCAATCCAATTGACACTAAATAACCTAGTGGTTGATACAGTGTCGTTAAATGACCAAGTAAAAAAAAAAGACGTCAAATATAGGCTACATATGAAGTTACAAAATCTTGTGGTGGCGAAGAATTTAAAGTGTCTGTGATGTCCAAGGAAGGGAAGTACTACAAATGATTGACATATTGGTATATTCGTCACATGGTATTACACAGGAAATATCACTGCATGTGGTTGTAAACAACCGTGGGTATTTTAAATTTAAAAGTGTATTTTAGTGTAATCTAGTGTTGTTTTGTATAATAAGAACTGTAGGCATAGTGTGTAAGTCTTCCACAAGAACTGATGTATTTATAGTGCATTTAAAACAATTAGTAACCAACATGACAGAAATGTTCGTGTGTCAAAACACATTTGCAATATTACATGTACTACATAAGTGTCTTAATTGTTTGGAAAGCAACTGAATGCATTTATGTCATTTGGCACAATAATATGTGCATTTTCCATTTTGGTAATAAATCTAGTGGCAAGAAAATGTTCGTGTGTCACACCATATAATATTTAATATTTTTTGCATTATTAATTATTCCTTTTCATTAAGAATTTTTGTTTATATTTAGGAATACTCATGTTAAAAGACAGTAATGTCTTTTTCATGAATTACTAAGTATTTAATTAAATATCCTGTGAAGATCATAGTTAGGTACTTAAAAAATGTTACGTGTGTCACTATGGAATGACCCTATATTTGAAAGGTCCAGGTTCAATGTATTATGCACCTTACGTTAGTGAGAAAGAAAAAAATGTAGGTTTAAGTTACACTTCGCACTACACTACATGATACATAGTCTATTACACCACACACTTGTAACACATAATGTTACAAGTACGAGGCGTGTTCTTAAAGTAAGTTCCAAAAGGGTGTAGTAAGTAAACGGGAAGATATTTGCAAACTATTTTTGTTGCATTGTATTCACCACACTTCAATTACTTCTCAACATAATCTCTACCATTATTGAGGCAATTATCGAGTCGTGGCACAAGTCTTTCTATCCCCTCATTGTAGAATTCGCCCGCCTGCAATGCGAACCACTCCCACACTGCTGTTTTCACTTCGTCGCCATCAATACGTTGACCACAGAGGAACTTCTTGAGGTACAGGAAGAGATGAAATTCACTCGGAGCCAAATCCGGGCTGTAGGGGGGATGGTCAATTTGTTCCCAGCCAAATTTCGAGATGAGATTTTGGGTGTCGTCGCCATCAAAACGTTGACCACTGAGGAACTTCTTGAGGTGCAGGAAGAGATGAAAGTCATTCGGAACCAAATCCGGGCTGTAGAGGGGATGGACAATTTGTTCCTGTCCTCATGATTTTTTTCATCGACAGCACGCGCCAAATTGCCATTGACCAAAGATGGCCAACCGGTATGCTGCTCGTCATGCACAGAGACGCGGCCCTCTTTCAACTTCCTAACCCCTCTCCTGACCATTCCATCATTAATGGCATCATCACCATACACCTCACAAAGTTGATGATGAATGTCAGCTGGTTTGATGTTTCTCGCATTCAAGAAATGGATAACAGAGCACATCTCACAGTCAGCGGGGTGCTTGATCACTTTAAACATTTCAACTGATCACAACTAACCACACACACGGACTGAAGCTCTGAAACTGCATGCACAGCTTGTCTGAAGATTGAAGAAGAAAATATGCATGCGCAAAATAACGATTGCAGCGATGTGACGGCTATAATTGAAAACGGAACTTACTTTAAGAACACGCCTCGTACGTATTACGAATGTGATTAAATACTGCGCATTTTATTTACATTTGATTACCAATGTAGTTTAACCAACTTTAATGTTTTCTCCACATCAACAAACGATAAAAACAACTGGAATGAGAACAATTTATTTCAAAGTGTTCAGCAAACACTTTTGTAATTTTTAAAACATGTAAAACATCCTATTTTTACTAACATAATACATGTGCATAAGAAATCAACTTCATAGGTTACCAGACCACACGCGAACCAAGCTATGAGGACAGTTTAGTGTGCTTAACCGATGGATGAAAGGACAGGCAGTCGCTTTACAGTCACATGCTTTTGTTTACTTCTGCTCCATGTACACACCCTGAATTAAGTATATTCCTTTTCTTTTATTTCAAAACCATATTTTTCAATGGTAGAAAGGAATAGTTTCAAATTGATAATCATGCTCCACCCTCCCCCCCATATATTGTAATGTCGTCCAGATAAGCATGAACTCCTAAAATCTTTCTTTACACTATAACTTTGTCCATCACGCACTGAAACACTAATGGAAATCCTATTACAATAGTAAGGTCGACTGCAACACGCTTCAAATGCAGTCACAAATGTATCAGTGTTCTGTGATATTACTAGCTTGAAATTGACAATCCTTATTAAAAGTTTCAACCTTAAAACAAAGTGATGAACTGTTTCTTTATGCTTTTGCTTTCTTAGCTACCAGATTCCAAGCAAACATTTCATTTCTCTTTTTTATGTTCAGCACTTCTACAGCATCTAGATAAGTGTCACATTCACTGATAAACTCATACACAACACAGGACAAATAATTAATCATAACATTTAATTTCCTTTATTAAACTATATAAATTCAAGAAGATTCAGAAGTTTTCAGCCATTTACCCATGTCTTTGTAACAGTTGGAGAATCTGGGTGTTTCAAATTTTGGCGGTCTGACATTCCTTACCACAAATGCCTTCCACTATAAACAAACTTCAATTAATTTAAAATTTACTAAATGTATGTAGTTTGTTGATTAGTTACGTAAATGTTGTACATAACAGCAACTGTTTGGTAATTGTCCTAGGTAACAAGTTTTCAAAACATACCAGATAATAATTAAAAAGTAGCCTATTACTATAAGACTTCAATATGAAATAGCATGGTATAACATTAGCTTTTCAGTCAGTGAAATATCAGGTATCAAGAAAATGTTACAGCTGTTTTATCGAAAACACGTATTTCTAGTGTATTAAGTGTATTAAAAAATACTGTAAAGTCAACTCCATGATAGGCCAAATCGGCCCAGAGGATGGTGAGAAGTAAAGGCTCTCACTTTTACAGACAATCGGCACTTAATGGCAGTAGGGATGTCAGTCCTACATGCTTGCTGTCTTCACTCTCAAGGAAATGCACCTGGTCCTCATTTCTGTTAGAGGCTGAATAGACCCCAGGGCCACAGTATGGATGGAAAGATTAGATCAATGGAAAAATCCATGATCCCACAGGGAATTGAACTCGCTATCTTCCAGCTTGAACCATTGCGCTTTAACAACAATGCTACCGCATGCCCCTAGAAATATATATATATATATATATATATATATATATATATATATATATATATTTACTGAAAACCTCCAGATGCACATATCTTACTTCTTGGAGTTTCAAAATACATTGATTGCAATGTGTGTAATTTACATTGACTCTGACAACAGTAATAAATTTTGAGTTGAAAATTTCTTCTACTTTTGATTTCTATTCAAGAGATGTAGTTTTTTTAAGCTACCCTTAACTGAAGTTCAGACTGATATGTACATCTATTATCAGGCAGTACATCTCACTTGACGATATGTGTTAGAGGCAGAACAATTGTTTGTATACATCTGAAGACTGATTAGTGTAGTCAGCGATGTATGTAATGGAGAGAAAAAGGAACTGTCACCCTACCCCATTATCTCTCGGCTTAGTTGTCTCATGAGTGATGCCATATTGGTGTCACTTATGAAGTTCGAATCTGTCTTCTAACAGTTCAGTAAACAAGTCACACTTAGTATTTTTATAAAGTTCACCATTTCTTGATATGCAATACAATATGAGAATGTATGACTGTTGTATTTGCTGCACATCGACATATTTGAGAGAGGAAAATGGTGAAGCATTGAAGATATTTTCTGTGACTAACTAGATGGCCAGTTCTTGTCCATAACGCAAATGTTTTTATGTGTTGCAAACGTTTTACTTTAGTGCTGGGGAGTTCAGACAATTTTCTTATGTGTTGTCTATAAATCAAACATTCAGCATACGCCTCAAGAATGTGCAGTCTCATAATTTACACACAATCAGAAAGGTTGTAATAGGAGCCAACAAAAAAACCACAAATATAAGAAAACATGATCCCAATAAACTCATGATCATAATCTGGAATACCCCTCCCCCCAAAAAGTAATAAATTCAACAAAATAAACAAATTTTGGGCACTGATAAAAAATCAGAAGAAATGGAAAAACCGTAATAATGTGAGTGCAGGATAATTTTCGGGGTGGGGGGGGCCAAAAAATACAAACATACAACCTGTTCTATTTCATCTGTTTTTGAATGCAATATTTTATGAACTTCTCTACTATCCTCTTCACTTTTCATTCATGCAAACTGCTAACGAATCTCTCTCACCTTCGTCCTTATACTTTATAGTGATCTCATCAGAACTGCTCAGCTTGCCCCTGAACACACGCTGCATCATTAGCACCAGTTCATCATATGTTATTGCTTCATTGTGGATAGGAATACGGCGAACGTCGTCACCCAACTGCGCCTGATGACGCAAAACAAAATAAGAAGAACTAACCCCAATTTTACATTTCTATAGCCCTTACAGGTGGTCTGTAACTTAACACAGGAAAGATGAGTCACGAAAAATACATTTCTAGATCTACTTTGTTTATTACACGAAGGACAATATTATAAATCATCCTACGATTTATGCATGGCTCCTACATATGAAGGTTTTTACATAAAATTTGATCACGAAAATCAAGTGTGGGATATTCTGTCAATCGTAGTCCAGCAAAAGGAAGCATCAACAGGAAAAGTCAGGAGAAACAACAATATAAAAAATGGAATAGGTTGAGTACAGTGAATAAGAGAGAGAACGGAAGAGAATGAGTAATGTGAGCAAAAGGAGAAAGGCTATAAAATTATACGAACAATTAATAATATGTCTGGAGTACAAAAAATCTTGGTAAAACTGTAGCCCGTCATGACAGTCTATTTTTGCTTTTTGTTTAAAAAATGGCCATATTTCATGGTTTTTCACACGCGAAAATTACTAAAAAATGGAGAAAAGCACAGTTTAAATTTGTAAAATCTCACGAAATATTACAAACTCTAAATTTAAAAAATGGTTAAAAATGGAGCATTTCTAAGAAAAAATACGAAATAACTTACTTTTACAAATGTAGTGCAATTATACTTATATATGTGTAAAAAGTGTAGTACAGTATAAACTCGATTATCCAGGCTAATTGGGACCACAGGTCATTCAGATAATTGAATTCAACATTTTAAAACAATATAGCTAACCAAGAATTTCAAAATCTACAGAAATTTTATGTTGTTGTTGTTTTCTAATGCCAGGCATTTGACAATAAAGTCATTTGACCTCCAGACATTCTGGGGGTTGTGTGTGAATGAAGTAGCCACCAAAACGTTAAAATGTGGTGTTCACTTAAATCGGCTACAACTTGCCATTTAACTTTAATTTAACATTTAACAGAAATTTTATTGTAATATATTTACAGTACATGAACAGTAATAAAATAAACGTACTGTACAACAAAACATTTATGAACAATTACAGTATAAAGTCTCAAAGCTTTAAATTATATTTACTACAGACCCTGGAAAGTGTCATTTTAAAGCTTACGAATAGGGCTTTTATTTGATATATAACATGACCTCATTGTAGTTTTTTTCTTTTTCTTTTTTTTATTTCACTCCTTCTCTATTCTTTAATTTTGAGTTTTCACAAAGTGGTATCATGCAAAATTTAAACTTTCTTGTGACAGCAACAATATATTTTCTACACCATGATGCAAAAATAAAAAATTATTCCATACCTAATAATAAAGGATTCCTTTTTATTTCTAGCATATTGGATGCTTTTGTCACCTTCTATGGGTTACATGGATTCAGTTTGAAGAGAATGAAATTTCCTGATATGGCAAGAACATCTGGTTTCCTAGAATAAGAGAAGTATGTAGCTGGTCCAGTTGGATGTAAGAATGATATTTTAACATAACGATCAATAGCAGCTCTCAAAAGAATACATCCCATCCACCACGAATTGTCATAGGCACATGCCACAAAATCAGTCATGTAATCAAAATATCAATCTTCAACTTTGGGAGTGATTTTAATATAATGCAAAACAGTTTCTTCAGAAGCTGAAAATTCTTAGGTTGCTACGTCTTCAGTTGATACTGGAAGATAGGAATAAAACTTATGAGTTCCTGTAACAGCAATTGCTTCATCAAATCGCATTTATAAATATTTCTCCTCTTCCAGGTATTCTTCATTTGTAGTATACAAAATACTAATTGCAGGGATGTTTGCTTCTCTCCACACAAACAGCTGATGAGGTGTCATGATCTGATTTGAGAGAGGGTTTTGAAGGCTGGCCTTTGCTACATGTCTCTTAACTGTGCCTTCAACACCATCACAAACTTCATTGCGCTGTGCAATGGTATATAACTGTCACTCTGCTTCAATGCTTTGGAAATCGTTCTGGTGGTTACACAAATTTACGAAGTTCTTTCGATTTTATATTGAACTGTTGAACTGTCTGAAAAGCAAAATATCTGTTTCAAGTTTGGGAGTAATTCAGTTTTCAATAGAGCAAGAACTTTTCTTTGGAAGGCATGAACAAGAACTGTGTCATGTTTCACACATTCTAAGATGAAAACAAAATCCTTATGTTTCAATTCATCATTTTTCTTGTAATACAGAACAAATGGATGAACAGCTACCAAACAAATGGATGAACAGCTACCACTGAGTTGTTCCAATGGAATGACTGGGCTTCATCTTGTATAATAAATGAATAGTTCTCGGCAAAATCACATGTCACCTCTGTTTCATTAAGACAAAGTGCAATTTTCTTTCCTGCAAAAAAAGAAAATTGCAGTTTGGCGATGAAAACATACTTTTTCAACGTTACCAGGTTGGCTAAAAACTCAACAAAATCCTCTGGGGACTTACAAATAGTTCCAAATGAATACCGGTACTGATCCACTGAAACCCACTTGTAAATATCTAAGGCTTCTTTGAAATCGTCAATGCTAGGACATGAATCACAGTCATCATACAGCATTTCTGTTTTGGAGGAATACATCTTGATAAACAATGTTTATACATTCTGAGGTATTGGAGGAAAAAAAAAAAAAAAACACGCACGCACATATATACACACTGCGCGCGCATGAAAATGCACTGATGTACATACGGAGTGAGTCCCACTAGCTCTTGCAAATTTTGAAAACCCAGCCATTTTAGATAGATACTTGGACTTGAAATGTTGGTAAATTTCTCTCAGATTACCAAGAATCAAACACTTTTGGACATGAGTTCTACAACCATCCTTGTCTTTGAAATATAATCTTTCTTCCCTAGCATTTGCCCGTTCACTTCATCGCTACAGTAAAATTCCTTATACTAAGTCGACTGTATCATCACTTCATCGGACAATGCTTTTTCAGGTTTGGAATAGGGTGACAACAAAATTTCTTTTTCTTGTACAAGCTTTTTGCCTTTCTTGTAATGTAGTTACTTACGGTACTCTAAATTCATGTTCAGTTTTCTTACAGAACCAATTTTTTGGTAAAAAATGTTAAAACCATGAGCTTTTCACTTTTGTTTGACGTTTCCAATTTTTCTTTGCTGAATCATTCCTAAATGATAACTGTGATGATTTTCCTCATCTGAATCATCTCCACAAGTAAACAATGGCTCTTTGTAGGTCCTTTTAATCTTCTCTATCTTTTATTTGCAATACTTCTTAGAACTCCATTTCTTCTTACACACAGGAGATTGATCAAGGGAGGTTAAAGAGGCATTTAAGTGGGTTAAAGCTCCAAGTGGATCCACATACTCGTCCTTAACATGACTAGGATCAGGAAGCTCTACATTCTCAACAAGAATTTCCCTTTTCAAGTGTATTGTTATCCATGTGGTACATATTCTTCTTTCCCTACTGGAATCTACATGAAGTGCACTGTCAAGAAGAAAATTTAAGTTTTATATGACACCAATGAGACAACAGTATAAAATTTGTACTGAATAGCTGAAAGACATGTACCTTTAAATGCATTTTTTTTTATTTTAAAATTCCGTTTTTGTGAAAACTCAAAATTAAAAAAAAAAAAAAAAAAGAGCAGTGAAATTTGAAAAAATCCTCAATTATGTCATGTTGTATATCAAATTAAAGCCCTAACCATAAGCTTTAAAATGACACCTATCCCAGATCTGTAACTATTACAGTTTCCTAATAACTAAGTATACGTGGCAGTTAGCAAAATTATGAAGCTTTTAGACAATTGAAAAAAGTCAATATCATAAAAATGGGTGGTTGGAATTAAAAAATAATTTTTAAATATCTTACAGTAACGTACAAATGTACAAAAGATTAATAAAATCCATACTGTTATGTTCCAAAATAAATTCATTGGTTGATTTGACATGGAATGACCCTGTTTTAGATAGCAGTATCGGTTTAATTAAGTGTTGTTACATGCCACTTCTTTTACAGTTTGACTGTTAAATGTCTAGATTTGCGTAAGTTAGTTGATGGGGGAGCAAAATTTTTTCAGGCCTATAAGCGTAGCACTATCTACATACTGGCTGCAGGTGGCACTAACACAACTCCTCTCTAGAATTAATATGTTTCAACATATAACTATTACTAACCATACAAGCAATAACATCACATAATGAGTTACGTTGAGGGATTAGCTAAATGACAGGCCGAAATCTGTAACAAAGCTTATTTCAGTGATTTCATACTGAAGTGGTTTAGCTGTATTCAATCTTCACCAAAGTTTTCATTCTCAGTGGATATCTGCTCATTGTAGAGAACATGAAAACGAAATTTCAGATTTTGTAGCTAAAATGAATACCAAAATTTTACAGAAACTAAACCAATCCTATCAATCTGCAAAATCAAATAATTTATAATTTCCAAAAAGAGCTGGCAGAGTACTTCAAAATAAACAGAATATCACAGATATGAGGCTGTAGAATAATAACAGGTCATGATTACTTGGCTGTGCACTTATACAAAATGTAAACATGTTTAACTCTTCCAGATGTGTTCTGTGGGTAATTAGCAAGGGACTGCCGATTTTGTACAAGGTATGTGACAAGGTTAGTGGGTTAGCTGAGGGGATATCTAAGTTACGTGAGGTCTAGAATCTTAAATCACTGATATATTTTCACATATTCCTTGGCCACACGTCACTTAGATATCCCCTCAACTAACCCACTAACTTTGTTACATACCTTGTAAAAGACTGACGCCCCTTGCTAATTGCCATTCTGTGATAAGAAGAAACTTTCATAATGCATAAAGATCACCTTTTCAGATGCTCTGACCTTGATAACTCACCACCCACACACTGTGCAGCCTCTATTGGGAAGCAAGAAATTAAACAGAAAATATCCACGCCCTTGGACATTAGATTACTATTAACTTATCTTACTTCAATTTAAACACACTAATTATTTTAACATTTCAATCAACAACTGAATTAAGTTCTTTTCAGTACCAATCTGTCATAACTCTTCAGTACCTGCCTACAAAACATATTAATTTGTTTCACATAATTCAAATGTAGGCCTATATGTTTATAAACTATATTTAGAAATAAGAAAATGTTCATATAAAAGATCTTTTCTGAAAGATAAAAATATTGCTTTTCTACTTTTAGACAACTGTTAACTTACAAATCTCCAGGAAGTTTGAATATAAAATAGGTAAAACACATACATAATATTTATTTTCAGTAGAAGTTGAAAAATAAAATGACAACTGACCTTAATTATCAACTTTCCACTCAAATCCAACTGTGGATAAGACTGTTCCTCTCCTCCACTCTTAGAAAACGTAGAATTCATTGTGGCAAGATTGCAAGCTATGGAAAAGAAAAAAGCTTAGTGTACTTTGTAGATAATTTTCAATCCTTTTATGTGTAATTACAATATTTCCCCCAATGTTGCGATAAGTAGCTACCGGTAATTAGTGCACAGCAACGATGAAGAAGTGAATTGAGATTTCAGAACATTATACACGTAAGTCGTAACAGAAGTTTTATCAATGGCATGGACGATCTTGGTACAATGTGCTGAAAATTGATTAGACCACAATGGGTGAATTATCCTTACCGTAGTAACACTTCTGTCAGCCGAACGTGATAGTAACAAATTAAAGTTTCCAAAAATGTGATAAAAATTATGTTTTTAAATTACAAGAAATTAAATTAATCTGAACTAATAAACTGACACCTTTGCCATAGCGCACACACCGGCGGAAATCCGCTGACGCCAAAGTTGTTTAAGTGACAAACCAAGTCATATGCCAAGATCCGATTGGAAAAGGTACAGATACGAATTATAGCAACACAGCTGTATGATCAGGGGTCACAATTTATTATTAAGGCCCGTATTCACCAACGTCAGTAATATTTGCTATTATCTCAGATTTCTAAAACTCTGGTAATACCATTATCTCGGATAACGCTCAGTTCTGTATTCACCACATAATATATTATCCTGGTTTTCAAAAACGGAGTTTTCGTTTCAGACTGCATTTGATAGTTAAATTTTTCTTAACGAAGCACGGAAAGCATAGAGGGAAACAATTGATTAACGCCATGCGCACTATAAATTCATTATAAAAATAAATAAGTTTACGAGTGTATATAGGTTAGGTGTGCGAAAATAGTTTATCTACCGTAAGTTATGGCTAGTGTTGATCAGAAACGTAGAAAGAAACCTAATATGACATTTCAAGAGAAGGAATTGTTATTGGATTTGGTGGCAGAAAATATAAATGTGATAGAAAATAAAAAACAGATGGTGTAACAACTCAAATGAAAAATGAACAGTGGCAAACAATTTCAATTAGTTTTAATTCGCAAGGAAACGGGCCTGTTCGGGATGCTACAAACTTGAGAAATGTTTGGGAAAATTTAAAGAAGGCTTCTAGAAAGGCATCGGCGGAAATCAAGATGGAAGCGTTGAAAACAGGTGGGGACACAAGTAAGGTTATTACAATTGATCCTATCCTTGAAAGGGTAATAGAACTTATTCGGCCTTCAGTAGAGGGACCGAAAAACCCATACGACGGTGACAGTGAACCATTAGATATTGTAGTTGTTGATAATGGTGATACAATTGTGCTGACAGAAGAATCCGCGGAATTAAGTAGTAATTTTGAGATTCATCCAACGCAATTCAATTGGGGTCAATATACACCAAATATGCTTAAGTCTCCCAAGCATCCAGCACTACAATCGACTGTGACTGCAAGCTGCAGTGGAGCCGCCGACAGCGCTAATGTTCAAGCCATAGAAAACTGCTCCACTGAAGCTACAAGTGAAGATGTCTGTGACGACTCGGCCAACGTCAGTGTTACAGCTCCTTCAACTTCTTCAAAAAATGTCCCCCCAAGCTGGACTACACGCAGAAGACCGATGCTTAGCAAGTCAGAAGAGCCCTTAGCAAAAGTCCACAAGTTAAAGGCTGAGGCAATAATGAAGAGCATTGAACAAGCAACAGAAGAACACTTGTGGAACAAGGAGTTTCACTCTCTTCGACTACAGCAGGAACAATTAAAACTCGAAATTGAAAAAGTGAAACTTGAAAGAGAAAATGAACTACTCATACACGAGAAAATGAAAACTGAAATATTATTAAACAACAATTAAAATTGTTACAATGCATTGTGCTGATAATTATTAATTCAATTTCATTGTTTTCATTATATGAAAAAATAATTTAACCGTGTCAATACATTAAAAGATATGAATAAGTAATATGTAAATAGTACATTTATTTACACAATTGAACCATGAAAAAAGCAAATTATTTCTTATGTTTTGTAATATAACAACAATGTGTGAGAAAAAATAGACAATATTTATTCAAGACCTTTTAATAATGTAAAATGCTGTGCTGTTACTGTGGTAGGAGACTTCTAAAGTAGGTATCAATTATTGTTCGTCTCACTAGATTGTCGCGGCGAGATATAGGTCTATTTTGCTGATACAGTCGTCCATCAATCTGCCCTTCTCCTAAGAGTTCAGCCCATGGTGCAGGTAACTGTAGATGTGGATCGTCCTGAGGTAATTCTTCTCCAGCTCGACGAAGAATATTATGCAGTACCGCTTTAGCAGTTATCACGGCAAACGTATGATCTAATGTCGCATTCATCCCCAAAGCAAGAACCGGAAATCTTCGCTTCCATAAGCCAAACGTTCTCTCTATTACATTTCTTGATCTGATTTGCGATTCATTATAGAGATTCTCCGCCGGTGTATGAACTATATCCAGAGGAGGCATTAGGTAAGATCTACAGGGATAGCCTGCATCTACTAGTAACACTGAATCCCCGTAGATCCCCTGTTCGAACCTGGCTCGTTGTACACAATTATTGAAAATGGTACTATCGTGACTACTGCCTGGCCATCTAGCCACTATGTCGCTAAATTCCATATTAGCATTACATATTGCTTGCACATTTAGCAAAAAGTAAGTCTTCCTGTTTCGGAAGAGTTCCGCATTATTAGCCTACCTCCAGGGGATCGTATCCTAATATGGGTACAGTCCATTGCTCCTATTACTTTTGGAAATCTGGCTATGTTGTAAAAACACATCTGCGTTTGAAGTACAGATTGAGGTGTTTGCGGAAGATTAATATATTGGCATCGTAAAGCAGCTATGGCACTGCTGACTCTATGTACAATTCGGGAAGCTGTAGTCTGACTCACACCAGCGTAATCTGCAACGCTGAGCTGGTCACCACCAGTAGCGTAAAATCTTAGTGCTAGTAGCAGCTGATTTATGGGCGATACAGCTTGATTCCTAAAATGGGAGAAAAGTAACTTCAATGTAATTTTAATTTTCTTAATTTTATGAAAAAATGTAAAGATACATAGCCAACCACGATGCCTGTCAATACGATCGTTGGTATGCATGTATATGCGCGCGTGTGTATTTATAGCACTAGCTTATAGGTATATAAATTGGGTAACTACAGAGAAAGGAAGCGAAAAGTTACCGCACTATGCAGAAGACGTCGGGGAACAGATTGTCCGCAACCCATTGCACGACTCACCGGTCAGCTGTAGCAGCGCGGGCGGGCCAGGCGTTCAGTTTTATTACGGTAGGCCTAAAATTCCAAGTGGTGAGGATTGAGTGTGTGGACAGCGGGAAGCGTATGGAGTGTTTAGTTGACGAGTGGAATGTTTATTGAGTGCACGTTATTACGCAGTGTTGCATTACTACACTTGTTATTGAACATTATTTGTGTTCGCTGTCAGTATGGTGACGTATAGTATTGTACAACGAATATTTCTAGTTGAGACATTTCTCCTAAAAAACAAATCTTATGACTGTACTGTTCGCAAATTTCTACATCAGTTTCGGGACGCTGCAATGCCTTCGAGACAATACATAACCAAGTTATTCACAAAATGGCGAGAAACTAATAATTTAGGCCTACCGTAATGAAACTGAATGCTCGGCCCGCACGCGCTGCTACAGCTGATCGACGTCCCCTGTAAAGTGCGGTAATTTTTGCTGCCTCTCTCTGCTATAAACAATAGGTATTGTAGAGAATTCAGCTTACCTATTTGTTGTAAATTCCAGGTTATGTTCTATCATTGATAAGACTGATAAAGCTGGAGTTTTAGATAATCTAAAATGTGTTACAAAGTCTGAGTCATCGTAGTCCTCAAAGTATGTGGCGCGTTCTTTTAGCCACCTGGGACGTCGTCTTTTGTACTCTTGGCCATATTCCTCATCACTGTCATTTTCCCTTTCATCAATTAAATATTCCAGTCGTCTACGAGCCATCTTGTTATTTCGATTATCTCAGTTTTTCCTACTTTATCGGCCAACATTTCTCCGGTAAAATTTTAAACCGAGATAATCCCAATTAACCGAGATAATTTTGTTGGTGAATACAAATGTAGCTATTATCTAAGTTTTTGTAGCTAAAAACCGAGATAAAATTTTTACCGACGTTGGTGAATACGGCCCTAACTGTTTGCAACTATCTACCATAATACGGAAGAAAGCAGGATATAAGAAAGTAGCTCTCCTCCTTTCCTCTATGATAGACAGTTCACGGCATAGGAATAAAAGCTTTCTAACTATATTTGTACACAGCCACAGTCATATTACACTGCTACGGCATTCTTAATATATACCTGTTCTTTTTTTTTTAAGACACCTTTGCCATAGCACAGTCTACTATATACAGTAGCGAAGCTTGAGGTGTTTTTTTGCAAATCTCGTGATAAAGCGCTCCAAGCGGTTAGCTACTAGAAACAATCGACTGTCCATGGTCGACTTTGGACTGTGCAAAGAGTTTGTAATACTTACTAGCCTAGATCATATATAAAACAGATTCACCAAGCTTATATTAAATTTAGACGCAACTGGAAAATAACGGACGCTATGCGTCGCTAGTGTCGAGAAATGAGCTTGCAATAACCAACACTAGATGGCAGAGTACCTGAAAAGTACATAGAGTAATACGACTGTGGGATGACTTTTTTACGTCATGCCACCTCCAAATATCTTTCTCATTGTAATGTGAGGTTATGTTACTTTGATGTGTCGCTAAATTGTAGCATACAGAAGCTTGTTTTACCCAAATTTATCAACACACATAGATGACATTTTGGTACATGGCTGATATAATGTTGTTTGCGTTCAATATATAATCTGTCATCATTTGATGTACGATATCTAATTGTTTTTAATTTTCAGTATACAATACCTCACTAGCAACAATTAACACAAAATACTAAAAAGAGCAGATTTGTCTGCGTTTGTTGAATGTACATCATGATGCTCACGAAAAGGCACTAATTTATTTTGTGTGCACAAGATTACAATTTTTTAATATGAAGGAAAAGCAGGTATTCGTCTTCTGAAATTTATCCGATAGGGGAAGAATTACAACTCCCTCCCCCCCCCCCCCCCCAAACATGTTTCCTCTTTGCTAGGCCAACATGTTTTCATTTTACAGGTGTATTATATGATGCGATATGGAAGCAGATAAATAATAACTGTACGTTTCTCGTCCACATTAAATTCAACGTGTTCATAACGTAGGCCTGATATATTGCTTCATGTAGGCTACACAGCTGGCAGTGTTCTTTTTACGAGTAAGCGGTCGTACAAATCATTTTCTTTTCATCTGAACTTTTTTGCTAGAATATGCGTTTGTTTTTTTATTTGCTCTGTATGTTGTTAAATAACTACTGAACATCGTCTTTGGTTAACAAATTGTTCTAGTATTCGTTTCATATCAGTCTTACGGTATTGAATTATGTCCATAACGTGGGCGAGATGATATCAGGCTGGAAAATTCGCTCTGAATGCATTTTTTTACACAATTTTCTAATTTTCAGCAGATTTACGATACCCTATGCGGTTTCTCTGCCAATGCAGAGTTAATTGCAATATACGGTAATTCTGTTATTTTCCTGGCACTTTTATATCCGTTCTCATAAACGTACTGATTTAGATTATTTACCCTACTGTAGGTATTTTGCTCTCTACAAATCATCGTTAGTCAAATGAAATAGTCTATAATAGTTGTTTGTAACGAATTAGTAGACAACCTCAATCCCTCCTGATCGCCTCCCTTACGAATTTCTTTCTCACTTTAATCAAATTTCATTTATACTGGTCCTTAAATTACATAAACTAATGCTGAGGTAGTTACGGTGATTTCTGAAGTGAAAATCGTTCAATTTACAAGGGTGAAATCAAAAATAATTTTTGTAGCCTTTCCTTGTCCTTAATTGAAAATTTGAGTAACTTCATATTACGACAATATTTCTTCCTTCTTCTGCAGTTAACATAATCGCAGATGGACATTTCTAAATGAAGTTTGTTACACAGAAACTTTTGAGACAATATTGACACTTGAAGTTCTTTATACATATATATATATATATATATATATATATATATATATATATATATATATATATAGTTCATCTATAAGAGTTAAACTAGCGCTGCACTATGCCATGCACCCCACCCCTTGTTTTCTCCCTTGAAATATATCGGTGCCGGGTAGAGTTCCCGGGTAGCTCAGTTGGTAGAGCGTTGCTACGTTAAACCAAAGGTCCCGAGTTCGATGCCCGGCCCCGGAACAATTTTTCCCTATAAATTATTCAAATCAACTTTGCAGGGGGTTATACCAGAAAATCTTGATTAGCGCTGAGGTAGTTTCCTTCATACTCAGCTTCTTCACCTTGCATACATGAGTCTGTAACAGGTTAGGTTTGGTCAGTGCTGTCATGGTAATTTTTTTCTTGGCCATGCATCCCACCCCTTGTTTTCTCCCTTGAAATATATTTTACTCTCCTCTCTCTATCTCTCCAATTGTCATTTAATTATTTTTTTTTAATATTAAAGAAGAAGTAAAATTGTTTTGCTTTACAATTTAATTGTACAAGTTTGATTTAAAGAATACACCATGTAGCACCACCATTGATGCACACTTGTCTCGATGAATCCTGGAGTGTATATTTGCAGCACTTCTCGTTTTTCAACCATTATTTTATATAATTCTGGATTCCAGTGCTGAAAAGGTGGATAATTTTTTGTTTATGAACATCAAACAAAATACCGGTAGGTACAGTAGGAACAGCAAGAGATGATCTAAGATCTGTATAGATCTCCATGTACAAAACTTAGGCACCCATATGGCGTATGGCTCCTTACAGACAAAATTTTCATTTCCCCATATGATTAATTAAAAAAAAAAATTGTAGGTTCCATACGATTAATTAAAAAAAATTGTAGGTTCCATACGATATATGGCCTCGTGTGGCCTTCATGAGAGCATTGGGGTCAGTTAGTTTAGGCACTTTTACACCTTGCATATACAATCAACTGCATCTCCACAAAAAAAAATCCTTATAAATTGAACAGTTTTCACTTCAGAAATCACAGGAACTGCTTCAGTGCTACTTTCACCCAGGTAGTAGTTAGCAGTTAATCATTTCAAAGCTCTTGTTATATTATGAAATAGCATCACACAATGCTACCAAAATAAATGTTCCCAGTGTTAAAATTACAGAGTGTAAATTTCGCTTAGGACAGTTTTTGCTCTGGAAAATTAAAGGAAACAAACCGTACGTCAAACCAGCAGCTGAGACACAAAGCACCTGAAATTCGAAAGTGGTTAAAAATTTTTATATTTCGTTCTTTCTTATTTACCAGCAACAGAAGTACCAGTATCAGATTTTTTGCAGAGCTAATATCAGAGGCCCCTCCTATTAGAGAATGTTTTGAATATTATTATATTCTGGAAAACTACATTGGCACATCAACCTCCCCTCCCCCCGCCTGAATTCTGAGCTGAAGCACGAAAATTTCAAAATGTACAAACTACAGATGCGGCAGAATGTTACCACAGTGGTCTTCAGCAAGAATTTTGTAATACATAGCCAAATATCTTCATGGTCATTATATGTATTAAAGTAAAACATATACTACATGTGAAGTACCTACTAAAAATGAGAGAAATAGAAATGGGAAGGACAATAAAAAAAAGTGGAATGGACAAACACTAAGAAACTATTCATCTTGAATCACTATGAACAATAGGACACTTTTTTTTTGGTGCCAGTGGTATGGAATATAAAATTAAGTTGCATCAATAAGTTTTTCGAGTTTAGCATTACTTTAAGTATTTATTGTTCCCCTGTTGGAAAGATGGAATTACTTTGTTTGAAACTTGATGAAATTGTATTGTACCTTAACTCAATTTATTAACGTACAATAAAATTCAAAATAATAACTGCAGGCCATTTTAAAATAAATCTGTTGGATGTAAATTATTTCTTAATTTATTAGGACCATAAAGGTATTTTTACAAGCAATAGATTGAATCATTTTTATCTTAATAATTTAATGTAGGATGATTATTTCGGGAATTGTTATGCTCTAAATTGTGAGGATATTTTAATACTTTTTTAAAATATAAATTTGGAATATTTTTCCAGTTAGTAAAGCGTAATTCAGAGAGACAGAGGTCTCAAGCATATTTATTGACACATGCCAGAATTATTAAATATGAAAAAAAGAGTTCTTGCACTAACATACTGTTTATAAAGTAACCAAATCTTAAGAAATACAGTATATGTACTGGTATTCTATATAAAGGCATAGGAGTGAATATAAATCTGTTTTAAGGAATTCCTATTTAATATTCCTGCTATTGGAACATGACAAAATAAATACAACGCAGCATGGAAGCTAATTCAACTCTTTATCGAGTATTGTTGATGAGATGTGTTATGAAGGTAGACCGAATCATTCAGTATAAATGTATAAATAGGACGAATAATAATAGATTAATTTCATTCTATTTAGTATCAAAACTGAAAGCGGTAACTAGTCTATGAATGATGTCTTAACAAGTATAAATAAAATGGACTCTTGACAAGAGACACACATTTGGCTTCAGTAATAACTAGGACTTCAAGGAATTTATGGTAGCTCACCTGTCAGGCAAAACTCTGAATAGTCAGCATTGTCAAACTATAGAAGCGCGATTAAAAAGTATTTTTTTTTCCCACCCATTACATATGATTGCTTTTTTCAAGTCCCGGTAATAACTTTAAATTAATTATCCCACATATTTGGGTGGGGCCTTTCTTTGTTTCTGACATAATTTATGAGAGTTTCTCTTTTACACTTCAATAGAGAAATACAATTTTCAGTGGATAATGAATGTGTAACTCTAATGGAACTCTAAGAACCACAGCATTAATGTTTTCTTCTTTTCTTTCTTCCCCTTTAGTTTTTGTTGCAGATAACATCATGCTATTGGATAATTATACATGCACCTTTCTAATAAAATTGGCATATATTTCACTGGTCTCAGAAGTAAAATTAAATGCATAATAGCGTCTCGGTGAAAAATATTTACTGAAAATTATTGTAGGATTTGAATAGAAATGCCACTTCTCAGGCAAGGTTATTCGTGGATGACTGTATGATATATAGAAAAAATTAGTGATAAATCTTATATCACTACCTTGCAAAACTAGCTTGACGGTATTGAAAACTGGACTACAACAAATAAAATTAAAATCAATGTGAGCAAAAGTAAATCAATATGTATCCTTCTGTAAAACACAAAATTAAATTCGTCTCACATACCAATTAAATGGATCACCAGTGTCACAAGTAAACACTTAGGTACTGTATATATTTTAGTAACAAACTGGTTGAAATAAGTCACTAATATTACAAGGATAGCTTGGAAAGCACTACATTTCTTAATGTGTATTCTTAAGAAAGCTAACCGAAAGTCAAAAGAATTAATGTACAGTTTCCCTGGAAAAGGATGAGACGATTGAATATTCCCCAAGTCTCAGATGTAAGACACTGCGCATGATCGGAGACCAGAGCACTGATACACAAGATAACGAATATTGAGTTACTTAAATGCAGGCTATTTGGACCATCGTTCCGAAATTCACTTCAAATACTGCAAAAAATATGATAATATTACGTAAATAAAATATAAATATATACGTAAATCGTGTAGTAAAATCGACAATGGACCTTCATGACTAGATCGACACTCCGCACAGAAAGGAAAGCTTTCGTGTCGTTTCAATAGCTCAGACACTAAGACTTCTGCCTGTTGTGTAGAAGAGAGCGAGTTCGATTCTTAGTCTACGTCAACGATTTTTTTTTGTCTAAATAATGTTGAAATAGTTAAGTAACGTTAAAATAGAGTTTTACAAAGTCCTGAAATTAAAACTGATCACAGACAATACAAAATTACAAGTTATAATATTATAAACATTAATCTAGTGAATGCATTTACATACACACACATATACAATGTAAATGCATATATATTAAAAACTAACAATTAAAATGAAATTTAAAAATATTCCTAAGCCACACAGACAAAACTTTTACAAAGGTTTAGAGTCCTTAGGCTATGTCATTTGCTGAGTAATTATTACAATATTTTATTAGTAGCTTTCCCATATGTGTAAGAAATGCACTCGCACAAAACACTTTTTGTTAAAAGTGTGGCTTTGGATTATTTCACTCTCACCCCTTCAGTTGATTTTAACTATTTTATCTACGTGTTTCCAATAGTGTTTAATTTAATGTGCATTCGATTTTATTCATGTTATGATTGAATGAAAAAGCAATGTTGCAATTATTGACTAATTACATATATTAATACTAAATTATTAAATGCAACTGTTAAGTAACCATTTGCAGTGTCTTTTGCAAAATCTTTAATGTTTAAGTTGTCAATAATTTTTCTGTACCATATACTATAAGACGTTAAAAGAATTTGCAATAGATTTGGAATCCTCTACTTTATAATCACTTGTTTTAATGGAAAAATATTTTCTTTCTTAGAATATCTACAAGTTTAACTTTAATAATATTCCGAATAGCTTTAATTGCATTATCTGAATTTTGTACTTTTCTATTCAAATGTATTCTATTTCCCTCTTTCATTATTTTTGATAAATTACACTGTACTTCTTGTAGTATTTAAGAACATAAGGATCATTACATTTCAGCTCATTACATAGAGATTCTTCATTTTAATACATTAGATTTTTAAGTCCCTGCATTATCTACATTTTTTTACTTTTGAATTTTTTCACAACATTCAGTGGAGAACATCCACTGAAGTGATTCTGAAATTAAGTGAAAGATACAATACATTTACCCTTAATACCAGTAGTACCAGTATCATATACGTTTTTCCAAGATTCATATTGTAGACATAAATGTAAATAATCACTAGATACTTGAAATTGCTCAGTGACATTGGAAACACTTAGGATTTGTTTATCATGTTCAGAAAAGCCATTGATTATAGATTCTGTCGAATAGAAATTCAGTCTAATTCTATTTACAAAACTTTTATCAATGGCTGTGCTACTTCAGCTTGTATGCTGGTAGGAAAATTACGCTACAACTAAGGTTGTCAGTTTCAAGGAGTGAATTTAATTTACTTTTACGGAAAAGTTCCGAGAGATAATCTATGTTTATGTCACTACAGAGTAGCCACCTATGCCCACCGACGCCCTCGAAATCGAGACGAATTGTGGAATCAAGTTATTGACACTTGGGAAGATCTCGCCGAGGATCAGAACCTATTGCACAATCTTGTGACATCCATGCCGGATTGACTTAGAGCTGTAATAGAAGCTGATGGCATGTGGACAAGATTTTAAGTTAACAGGTCTCGTTTTGTTTCTTATGATTATTGTTTCAGGAAGAATACTTTTAACTTCCAAGTAAGATTTTTTTGACGAGGTTCAGCCCACTTGTAAGACCCAGAATTTGGGCATAAATTATTCCATATTTTTCGACAAATTAGACAGTCGAGGAACTGTGAAGAAATTAATTACACCTCAATAAAAAAAAGTTTTACCCGGGATCGAACACGAGACGTTTCGGTTATATAGTAGAACCGACACGCTACTATATGAGCTACCGAGACAAGACAGTGACAGCAGCAGTCCAGAATGTAGATCCCATAGCAGGCGATTGCCATTCGGTACAGAGAAGCAATGATATTTTGTGACTCGAGCTATGTTGTGAAATCGTGGCCTTAAATCGCTATCTTCTTCGTGATTCTTATTCTGGTCCTTGTCCTTGTTGTGGTCCTTGTAACAATTCTTGTTGTATATGTCATGGTATTTATTGTTACGTCGATATCGAGTGAACCGCGCTGTAGAACTTTAACTTCCGACGACCAAGAGTCGTCTCATTCCTTTTAAGGGTAACTGTACATAACCCATGTTCGGTCCACTGCTGTGGAGTAATGGTAGGCACATCTGACCGTGAAATGAGTGGGCCCGGGTTCAAATCCTGATGGGACAAGTTACCTGGTTGAGGTTTTTTCCGAGGTTTTCCCCAATTGTAAGGCGAATGTCATGTAATCTATGGCGAATCCTCAACCTCATCTCGCCAAATATCATTTCACTATCACCAATCTCATCGAGGCTAAATAACCTAGTAGTTGATACAACATCGTTACATAATCAATTTAAAAAGGACGTCAGATAAGCAGAGGAAGTTACAAAAGCTTGTGGTGGCGAATTTAAAGTTTCCGTGATGTTCAAGAAAGGAAAGTACTACAAATGGGAGGAAAAGTAGATAGCCTATATTGGTGTATTCATCACATGATATTACACAGGAGATATCATCACATATGGTTGTAAATAACCAAGGACATTTTAAATCTGAATGTGTATTTTAGTGTAATCAAGTGTTGCTTTGTATAGTAAGAACTGTAGGCACTGTGTATAAATCTCGATATGCATCTGAAAAAAATAGTAATCAACTTGGCAGAAATGTTCGTGTGTCACAATATAATTCGTAATATTTTATTTGTTAATGGCACTGTTATTTTTATTAAAGTACGTCAGCAGTTACATGTACTACACAAGTGTCTTAATTCTTTGGAAAACAACTATTTATGTAATTTGGCACAATAATATGAACATTTTCCATTTTGGTAATAAATTAAGTGGCAAGAAAATGTTCATATGTCACACCATATAATATTTCATATTTTTTACATTATTAATTATTCCTTTTCATTAAGATTTTCTGTTTATATTTTGGAATGCTTACGTTAAAAGACAGTGATGTCTCTTTCATAAACTCTTAAGTATTTAATTAAATATCCTGTGACGATCATAGTTACTTCGAAAATGTTATGTGTGTCTCTATGGAATGACCCATCAGTATTGATAGTATTGTTACAAATTACAAAACCTGAAACTGTTAGAATGGGATCAGGAGTAGTGACAAAAAAATGTAATGTTGTAGGCCTACATGAACATGACTATTTTAATCCAGTGTCTAATAAGGTGTGAAGGCCTTTTGAGGTAAACAGTATTGAAAATGTGAGGGAAGTGGTATTTCTTGGTAATGGATTAGTCCTGTATACTTTATAATATTATTAACTATATATTGTTAAAGTACCTAGTAAATATCGTAATATGTATATTATATAATACTGTAAACGAGACATCACAGGCTGCAAACTAGATTATTCTTGTGTTTGTATAATTATACGAACATGTAAGAAATAAACAAGACTACTATTGCTTAGGTTAGGATAGTATTATTTATATATTGCAATCAGGCTATATGCACAAATTTTCCAATATACTACTATCATAACTAAATAGGTTATGTTAACATTAATTTTCATACGCTTTTGTGGCGCAAGTTAAAATAATTCTAAGTAAAGTATAATAAAACTCCGACAACATTATAATCATGAACGTCAAATTCTCTTATTTCATTTATTTTTCAGTCCCTTATTTTCCATTGTTCTTTGGATTTATCATTAATAAAATATCAATTAACGGATAAATTATGTTATACACTCAGTTGATAATATAAATAGTATTCACGACAAATATATAAAAACAGAAATGATAACGAATCATATTATTGCCGCCCGATACGGTACCATTACAACATGGTCTACATATTGCTTTGCCTGGCAGAGTTTCTGAATTATATTCAATACAAAGGCGTACTTTATCTTATCTCGTCGCTTCGCCCACGTGACAACTATAAATAGCTGTCTCGTTCCGAACTTGTCTATGTTCCGAAGTTGCCAAGGTCATATAGGCCAATAATATTTATCCATGGTCATCAGTTGTCGACAGTACATACCGAGATTATCTCGTAAGCAAGAAATAATCGATTTAGAGTTCGTGTCTCGTGATGGTGTTGGTCATTGTGCCATCTGTTGACGATTATTGAACTACATCAAGCCGGCCTCGACTGCAAACCCTAAAGCCTATATAAAAGAGCTATCTGTTAGTATATATATGATCTAGGTTACTAGAGACACTTACCCGTGAGTGGCAGGCAAGAAAAATGTCACAAATTGAATCGGCTAGCATCCGCCATTAAAGGAGTGTTTGCGGCGCGAAATTCGAAAACAGTACCACAATACATTGATGTAGCCTGGTGATAGACACTGTTTTAAACATCTTTTACAAGGGATGAGTCGTGATGAAATAAACATGAATGGCAGAGGAGCGCTATATTTATTAAAGTATTATAATGGTTCATCTTTGGCGATATTCTAAAAAATAAATTAAATCACCCATATACACTTGGGATAAGTATGTGAAATACTGAATAATGGCAATGCCACCATTAATATTCTGTATTACTAGTATTGTTTTAAGGACATAATAATGGATATTTACTGTAATATTTAAAATGATCTATATTTCAGTCCTTTCATGCAAATGAAGAGGAAGGTATATGGTGCTTAGAAAACATTTAGTGGTGAAATATGAGATCATAAAAATTCTGGAAACTGATTTAAAATATAATGAGAATAAATTTTATAATAAAACAATCTATTCATTGTATTGTTGATGACCTAGGTCAGAGGTCAGTAGGGCCTACAGAATTTTTAATACAATTAATAGCGGTAATAGTAGGCCTAGGAGTAGTGGTAATAGTATGCCCAGTAGTAGTAGGCCTAGTAGTAGTGGTAATAATATACCTAGTAGTAGTGGTAATAATAGGCCTAGTAGCAGTGGTAATAGTAGACCTAGTAGTAGTGGTAATAGGCCTAGTAGTGATGGTAATAGGAGACCTAGTTTTGGTAGTATTAGTAGACCTAGTAGGCCTAGTAGTAGCCTAGTGGTAATAGTAGCCTAGTAGTAGTGGTAATAATAGGCCTAGTAGTAGTGGTAATAATAGACCTAGTAGTAGTGGTAATAATAGACCTAGTAGTAGTGGTAATAATAGGCCTAGTAGTAGTGGTAATAGTAGGCCTAGTAGTAGTGGTAATAGTAGGCCTAGTAGTAGTGGTAATAATAGACCCAGTAGTAGTGGTAATAATAGGCCTAGTAGTAGTGGTAATAGTAGGCCTAGTAGTAGTGGTAATAGGCCTAGTAGTAATGGTAATAGGAGGCCTAGTTTTGATAGTATTAGTAGGCCTAGTAGTAGCCTAGTGGTAATAGTAGGCCTAGTAGTAGCCTAGTGGTAATAGTAGCCTAGTAGTAGTGATAATAATAGGCCTAGTAGTAGTGGTAATAGTAGGTCTAATTGTAATGGTAATAATAGGCCTAGTAGTAGTGGTAATAATAGGCCTAGTAGTAGTGGTAATAGTAGGCCTAGTAGTAGTGGTAATAATAGGTCTAGTAATAGTGGTAATAATAGGCCTAGTAGTAGTGGTAATAGTAGGCGTAGTAGTAGTGTTAATAATAGAAGTAGTAGTAGTGATAATAGTAGGCCTAGTAGTAGTGGTAATAGTAGGTGTAGTAGTAGTGGTAGTAGTAGGTCTAGTTTTTGTGGCAATAGTAGGCCTAGCAGTAGTGGCAATAGTAGGCGTAGTAGTAGTGGTAATAGTAGACCTAGTAGTAGTGGTAAAAGTAGGCCTAGTATTAGTGGTAGTAGTAGGCCTAGTTTTTGTGGTAATAGTAGGCCTAGTAGTAGTGGTAATAGTAAGCCTAGTATTAGTGGTAATAGTAGGCCTAATTTTGTGGTAATAGTAGGCCTAGTAGTAGTGGTAATAATAGGCCTAGTAGTAGTGGTAATAGTAGACCTAGTTCTGGTGGTATTAGTAGGCCTAGTAGTAGTGACACCTAGTTAGTAGTAGTGGTAATAATAGACATAGTAGTAATGGTAATAGTAGGCCTAATAGTAGTGGTCATAGTAGACCTAGTAGTAGTGGTATGATTGGCCTAGCTAGGCCATCAGCTATATTTTCACTAATTTCTTTGCATTTAATACAACCAAAAACTAGAAGTACATACTGTACAATATGGAAATTACATTAATAATTCATTTATTGTGAAACAAAACAGTTTTAGACAGATATAGTCTGAGAATTTTATTATGCACCTAACCCTTACATACATTGTTGATACCAACATTATAAACCTGATTAATGTGTTTCTGGAAAAACTTTATCCAAGAAATATTCCGACATTCTGTAAACACATTCAAAGGAGGAACTGCATTTGGAACATTCTTCCAAATATTAAGATATGCATGCTTTCCTGAGCATCCTACAATAGTAGCTATGTTCGAACAATTATTTGCGGCGCAGTATTTCACCATTTTCTTATTATTTCCCTTCAAGTGTACTTATATTTATTCGTACTCCTCAATAAGCATGAACTGCTCGCACTCCCGGCGAAGCATCAACTCCCTTTAATGGCGGCCGAACAGCGGTTCAATTTTGTACGCGAAACTAGCGCCGTTGTTGTCTCTAGTTATATATTACAAACTCTTTGGGACTGTGTCGTATTTCTATCGAGTGTTAGCTCGTTGCATTTTCACATTGATGCTTGTGAAATGTTCGTTATTGGTTATAATGAAAATGTTAATGGCTAAAATATGATAATTGGAATAATGATATGGGACAAGGAGGAGACATTTGTAGCGCTATAAATTGTAGCAATAGTAAGAGAAAGAGGCCAGAGTTATCCTTTTTCTGATTTCCGAAAGATTCAGAAAGGTTCCTGGGTTTCCACAAGAATGCTGTGCAGAAACAAAATTGTTAATTTGAAGTTCTTTGTGACTGTTAGAATACATTATGTCCTTAAATTTCACAACGAAATGTTTCAGTCTAACCGAAAGGACATTAGATACCGGTTAAAGTTCTGTCACTTAGGCTGCTAAATTTCCAGAAGGCTCTGGTACAGTATTTGTAAATATCTTTAGCTGATTTTGTAAAGTTCGTCAGACTTTACAAACCAGAGCCTTCTTTAGTTACAAGCCGGGGCCATACGTCGGCAACACTGTAATTATCTGTCACCCGGAGGCTGACCGTATAGTTCACGTGTTTGTGCTAATGCCGATTTCCAATGTAAATTAATGTTACAATATAAGTGTGTGTCGATGGAATTATGTTTGCGGTCGTACCAAACGTTAATTGTTGATGTATTATAAACTAAATGCGTGTTGCTGATAAAAAAAACAAGACAATAAATGAAAATAAAATGGTTGCAGTCTTTGGGAATTTTCACGGTTATGGATGACAAAGTAATTGACTATTCTATTAAATATTGTATAACCACATTTTTATATTCTTATTTGTGATTTGTGTGTATCAGAATTCTAGTCAAATTGTCGGGTCTTGCCTGCTATATCAATAAAGTTACGCCGTTGGTTTTCAAAGTCATTGTAAACAGCTGTTTTGTGATCCCATAAATGTTGCAGTTTTGTTGAAGATTCGGAATGCCTGCTATACGTCAGAACTATCTATAATTTGTACATGCAAATAATCACTTTGTTGGTTTGGTCAATGTTACTTATGTCCCGCCCACTATAGAGACATAGCCCAATTTTACACATATTTAGTATAACTTGTTGCTTCTGTGCCAGGTTAGGTTTGGTTAGTTTATGTTTTTGTTATAGCCTACCTTGCATATACGATTATAGCGCTACATTGGCAGTGATAAAAGTGAAATATTCGTTCAGTGGGCGTTGGATACTCTACATTCACCCACTTGGTATTTACAGGATTTAAAGTCCACTGAGTTTACGCTAATTGATACATACATGTACTTAATAGATAATGTTGCGTTTTGTGACGTATTATGTTGAAGGGATGTGTTTTCATTTTTTCATGGATTGTTTTACTTGGCTTAACTGTATTTACATCCTCATACTTTTATTATAATAGGAATGTCAATAGTTTCTTCTGTTTACATTTTATTTTAGGCCTATTTGCATAATTCACATTCTTAGCTAGTTTTCTGTAGTTATATTTATTTAAAATTATATTTTAAAAAGTTTATAACAAATAATTTAGGATAACAGTATTGTTATGGTGACTGGCCAGGTTCAAACTAAAACTGGCTTCCTGGACATCTGAAATATTTATAGAAAAGCACGACATAATCACATGAAATTAAAATGCATATGATATCCTACACCTTTCATGGCAGAGGTGAAACAATATTAAGCAGCAAAACATTGTCAATTTACTAGCCACATAATGGTTAATTGATTGGAATAGGGTATTGCGAAAGTACGTCATTATTTTATTTATTTTTGGTACAAGTAACATTTCTTGAAGTATTTATTTATTTTCCCTTGTACCATCAATAAAAAAACAAGTATGTTTTTATTTTTTTTTTAATTATAAGTGTAGTTGCTACGACACATAGGCACACAGCACTTTCTAGGCATCTGAAATATTTGTAGAAAAACACGATAGATAATCGCAGAAGATAATATTAAAATATATCCTAAACCTTTCACAGATGAAACACCATTAAGTCGCAAAACATTGTCAATTTGCTAGCCACAAATTTGTTAAGTGAATGGAACTTAAGAATACTGCGTAGGAACTTACGTCTTTATTGCATTATTGATTTTATTATTTTCGGTGCAAGGAATATCTTTTTTATTTATTTATTTACCTTCGTACTATCAATAAAAACATGTTTTTTTGTAATTATTTTAAGTGGCAGCCTTTGTATGTAAGTAGCCTACTTACGCCGTATTCTGAAATATAGCTAATTGATTGCAATAAAACACTATTTTCGAACCCGTAATAATTTACATCACTACTCTGAATCTTGATAATATTGAAAAAATACGCGTTACGTATAACGAAAGCAATGAGCAAACACAATATCACTCTAAAATCTCCCGCCTCCACTCTGCGTTGCCAAACCTACCCATGCCCCGGCTTGTAACTAAAGAAGGCTCTGTTACAAACTAATAAAATAGCATTGTGAAACACAATTTACAAGCATTTGAAATATTTTATTTGTTATTTGTAAATTGTTAATTTGTAAGGATTGTGAAACGGGCCCCAGCTCCTGGTAATCTCAGAGTACTTGATGATCCTGACGCGAGAAACATGTCAAAAACCTCGCGCGAGTTTCTCGCTGGAATCGTTAGCTCAGCGATTTTTCTTGACACATTTATGAAAGATGTTTCACATTTATACTCTTTATGACGATTGAATGTAGGAAAAGATATCACAGACGGCGATGAATTATATTGTTTTTATTTGAAAATGAGGAAAGATGGCTGATAATTGCAGTCAGAAACTTATCGAACTTGTACGATGTCGCCCGTAGGCCTATTTATATGATACAAGGTATGAAAACAATAAAAACACGAAACTTAAAGAAGAAATCTAGAGATAAATGTCAGATTATCTGAAAATAAATAGGACTATATTTTATTTTGATGAGATTTAATAGTATTGATTAAACATTTGAAATAATGTATCCTTAGGTCTTAACAGTTTACATAATTTTAATCACAAAATAGCAAAGAATTCTCTATCATATCATGAATGGCAAAAAACCATTCAACCTGATATAACGCCTAAACGTATCATCATTCAAATCTAAACCAGTGTCCAAAATTTTCTTAAGATACAATGTGATTTTCAGATATTTCTGGCTTTAATTTTAGGCCTACTTCTTTTATTTTCATTAACAAAATATGTTCATGTAACTCCATTTCCTCATCACCTGAATACTGATATTCAACATAGCGTTCGTACATAATTTGTAAAGTACGACAATATACTTACAGGTTATATATTTAAGTACGACAATATACTTAATTACATAACCTATAATATTTCCCCCAACGATCATAGCGAGGTGTGATCTGTGATAACGAGAACTCGCCAAGTGTGTGGAGGAGGCTCTTCGCCTCTTTCTATATAAAGTAGAAACGCGCACGAAAGTGCAAGTTTGTTGGGTGCACTACGGCTCTTTACAATATTAAAATAATAACGGAAGTGCGCACAATGTGCAGGATAATATATTATTTTAGCTTTCGCTGCTGCAGAACTTGGTCAGTGAACCTAATCGGTTTTTACCAACGAGTTAGAAAGAGAAGACTATACAGTGGCCATTTTGTCCTGTACAGCGCTCTTTGCGGTGCCACCGCGAAACACGGCAGATCTGAGCTAAGCGCCCATCTTTTTAAAAATTCGTCTGCTTACAATGTTGTATAACGGAGGTAAGAAGTACAAAAAAAACGAAGAAAAAACATGCCTGTTGTGTGTGCTGCATATAACTGCAATGTCAAAAGGAAAAAGACAACTGATATATCATATTTCATGTAAATTTTATGAAGTTAAGTCCATAGTTTTGTTAATTAGCAGCATTTTTTTTTCATGCATAAATGTGTAACAACGCCCGGCATAAACAAAATAAATGGTTCACTGGTAATGTACTTAAACTAAATACGGATAAAACCAATACAATTCCCTTTTAGACCCAGTGAAAAACAAATAGCAATACAATATTAAAACTGTATTTCGACACCGGCATCCTTTATTTCTGCTCCTTCTGTCCTTACTGCTTATACAAAACGACGATGAGCTATAGCTTATAAGAAGTAGGCCTATTTCGAAGACAAACGATTAATCAAATAAATGGTTCACTAGTAATAAAGTTAAACTAAATACGGATAAAACCGCTACAATTTCGTTTTAAACCTAGTAATAGCAATCAAATATTAAAATTGTATTTCGACACTCGCATCCAAAATAACGCAAAACTCTGGGGTAGGTCGTATTGTTGTTAGTATTTTGACTGGAAGGACATGAAAGAACATAATTGAGCACCCACGTGCAATAATGGGGTAAGTATGAATATATTTCGTAACTACTTATCCCATTATTGTACGTGGGTGCTCAATTATACACTAATAATTATCTATGGTGCCACAGCCCTTGAAAGGCTCAGACAGACCAGCCGGCTGTTGGCCTCACGTTCACATTTCGATAATAATTATACTTCACTGTAACAAAAAAACTGAAAGCGTGTTTTGTCATGTTTCACCCACGTTACAAGCTTGGAGGTAACGGTTGTTTACTACAGATAGGGCCTACCACAGTCTAGTATATACAGTCGCGAAGCTCAATACGTAGTAAATATGCAAACATTAGATAGTTGCTCAGCACTAGGATCGCTAATATCGCCTCATTACAGGCAATACAAAATAGAACCGTCACAGTCTATTGTTTCTAGCACCCTCAAAACTCAAGCTTCGTGACTGTATATAGTAGACTGTGGGCCTACTTTCATTCTATATCTTATGGTATAGTAAATAGTTTTGCAATATGTAGAGACCGGGAAAACAATTTAATAAAATCATCCGAATCATACTCGTTCATTTAATAGGCAATCTTGCAGGTCGCATTTAAAAGAACCTAGGAATATTAACATTTTCTTCAGTATATTTGCTAGGACTTCTTGTCATACTACATGATAATTTTGCTTAGGTTATTCTTTTAAGCATTCCTTCTAGGAATAGCTCAAGCGTTTTAAATTTAGCGTACATAAGTTTAGATTAAGTTCCTAGCACGTATTTGACGAAATACTAGGTTTTTCCACTTCAGTTTAACTGATTTATGCAAACGAAATTAAGACAGCTGACGATTCTAATGTCAGTTATCACCACGCCCACTTTGTTTTGGGCGCATAAATTCATTACCGACGGTCTTTCAATTTTCTTCAAACATGGCGGCGCAATGACCAATCTATATCTTTCATTTTCTAACTCGTTGGTTTTTACACTCCATCACATGGTATCTTCCACATAGTTCGTCACAAAGTAAACACATGCAGTCTTCGTTCGGGTCGTGAAAGCTGGTGTTGCGGCATATTTTGAAGTGGAAGCCGTGGGTCGCGAATCTGGTCACCAGGTGTCTCTGTAGGTAGTTGGCCTCCTTCCAGTCCTCTCTGGCCATGGCGTCCTTGACGTAGAACTCCTCCCATATTTTTGCTTTCTTACGTTGGTGTTCGAGGACGGTGCTCTCGTATGCTGATGTTGATAGCAGTAGAAATTGCAGCCGTAGGTCTTCTAGTAACATAGGTTCTCTGGTTAGCTCATAGACGATTCTGGATGGTGCAAATCTGGACAGGCCAAGTACCCGTTTCAGATATGTCGCTTTCACTTTCTCGAAGTCCTTCAGGTTACTTTTAGTGAGGTATTGCCAGACGATTTCGAGGCCATATGTGATGATAGGCACTATTTTAACCGTGAAGATTTTCATCGCCGTTTCCAACGAGATCCTGGTTAGGTACTGAATGTCATTCATGGCGATCATTGCCCCTGCCACTCTGTCTTTGATGTGGGCTGTGTATGTCGATCCATTTTGTTGCAGCGTTATCCCCAGGTATTTAAAAGTCTTTACGTTGGTCAGTGGCTCGCCCTCTAGTTACAGCACGTCTGCTGCCGCTTATTTTCCATCTCTTTTGAACGTCATCGCCACTGTTTTTGTCCTGTTTAAAGTGAGGTCATTTCCTCTGGCCCATTCTACCAATCTGTCGAGTGCTCCTTGCAGCGTATTTCGTGATGTGGATGCCATGACCATATCATCTGCATACAGATATGTCGTCAGTTCTTCTGCTTTCGTTGCCTCTACTACGTCGTGTGTCGCTATGTTGAACAGCAGGGGACTGAGCGGATCCCCTTGAAGAACTCCTGTTGTCTGGTCTATCGGTGTTGACACTGTTATTGTGTCCTCGATCCGAATACTATTCTCCATCAGGATGTCTCTTATCAGTCTGGCTATGGGGTTTCTCCTTCCTATCAGGTTCTCTAATTTGGCTATGAGTTTTGTTCTATTGATTGTGTCGAACGCTTTTGTGTAGTCCACAAACACCGTGTAAAGTTTCCCCTTCGGGTGGTGGAGCGATTCTTTTATATTTTCTTGGAGGCATTCCACGGCTTGTATTGTGGAGCGGTTCATTCTGAAGCCAAATTGTTCTGCTGGTATATGATGGTCTACTAGTGCTGTTATTCTTTCTGCGACGACTTTCGTCAGTATTTTCAGGAGTGTGCATTCCAGAGCGATGCCTCTGTATGCATGAGGGTCACTAGCGTTGCATTTCCCCTTATATAGCGTTTTAATCCTCGATGTTCTCCAACGCTCTGGAATACTCCCTCTCAACAAGCATTCATTGAAGAAGTTCTTCCAGGCTTTTATGAGCATTGGGGCTGCGCTCTTTAAATGCTCGTTGAAGATATTGTCCGGACCACTGGCCTTTTTGTCTTTTGATCCCATGACCAGTCTCAGGACTTCATCCTGTGTGAATGTCTCGAGGAAAGCGTCTTCTTCTTTCTTTGCCGTTTCCTTGTGTGGCCTAGTGTCTTTTGATTGCAGAATTTCGGTGAAGTGCTGTACCCATGTGTCCATAGGGATATCCCTCGGGGACGTCGGTTTTCTTTGCTTCAGGACTCTAAATGGGTCGTTTTCTGACTCCTCTATAATCTCTCTGGCTTTTTCTTCATAGTGCTCCCTCTTGGATTCTCTTATGAGTGTTTTGTATTTTCTTCTTTCATTTGCGTATTCTTTGAGAGTCTCTTCTGATCGCGAGGTTAAGGCGCTGTGGAGGGCTAACTGTCTAGCCTGGTAGCAGTTCCTGTTGAACCAGGGTTTTGCCTTCCTTTCAATGGGCTTCGTGATTCTTGTGGCGTTTGTAATAATGTGTTCCAGTTTGTTTACTGCTCTGTCAATGTGTCCAGTCTGTATCTCCTGTTCTGCTTCTTTGATTTGGGTGTGGGACTGTTCTATCATCTGCGTATCTAATTTCCTTGATATCTTCGGGTTCCGGGGGCAGTTCGGCTTTCCTTTTGAAGTGTAAATGTCGTTGCGACAGGCATGTGTTTTCTTGCTGCTATTTTGAGCACTTCTTGTGTCACCTTTCTGACGCCCTTCATGTTTGTCAGCACAAGGTCAATTGTGCTGCCATTATGGCACACATAGGTTTTCTCGGACGCTTTATTTATTAAGGTTAATCCTTCTTCTTCGAGGAATTGTAGGACAGTTTCAGCTTTATGGTCGCGTACATCAATCCTGCAGTTCATATCTCCTGCTATTATCACTAGCTCCTGCTGTTGCGATTGCGCTAGTCCGCCACTTATGATGTCTATGATCTCCTCTTCTTTGTAGTTCGGGTGTAAGTACACGCCTATAATAGTGCACAGCCTGGTTCTAATTATTAGCATTTCAGGTGATTTCCGTTCAATTTTAAATGGGGCTAATTCTGGTTTGATGAGGCAGGTGATGCCACTCACCGGTCTGCCTCTCTGGCCTTGAGTGGCAAGCGCGTTAATCGTGTAGAAGCCTTTGGCATTCCATTCCTTTCTCAGAAACGTTTCGGTGAGTACTATCACGTCGAACATTGCGAGGTTATCCTCTGGTATCATGTCCAAAGCGTTTATTAGGCTTTCTGTGTTCCATGTAGCAGTCTTTAAGACGTTGCTCGTGACATTATAATCGTATGCCTTGTCTGCTCTGCCTCCGAAAAATATATTGTCTTACGACGACTCCTCTTGGCCAGAATTCCGGTTGTTCCGTCAGGTCTTTTAGTTCGAACGGGATGCCAACTCTGAATGCTTTGTTTATTCCTTTCACACTTAGTTCTTCGCATTCTATTGCTCCACTTATTCCATTTTCTTCTAGATATTTGATTAGGCCTTCTTTCTCGACGGATTGGTGCAGTCGTCCCACGTATAGCCATGCTATTTTATCCGCCGCTCTTATGGGTATATTTTCTGGATCCCTAGTGCCAGTGATCCGGGTGTTTTCCCTGGGTTTCTTCCTCTTAGCCACCTCTATCGAAGTGCCTCGCTCTTCTTCTGGTGATTCCTCATTTGCTTGGATCTCGGAACTTGAGTGTTCGTCCTCTACTTCTATTCTTTCTTCTTTCTTCTCATCTACTGGTTCGGTTGTTTCGTTCTGAAAGGTGTCTTCAGAGGCTCCTTCGTTTCCTTGTTTAGTTGGTGGGTTGGGGGCTTTTTGTTTTATTACTGATGGTCTTTGTAGGTGCTGTTGTAGTTCTCGGCGAAGATTTGTTTTTATTTCCTCTCTGAGCATGTTTTCTATGCCGGACTTGATGTCGCCCATGAACGCTTCCATTTGGGCTTTTAGTTTTCCTATAAGCTTGTTTTCTATTTCGGCTGTCTTCAGTACTTTCGGTTTGCAATCTGAACATAACCATGTGAGTTTGCAATTTCTTCTCTTCACTATGTCGAACTCGCCTCTCGTGAGCCCGCTGCACTCGAAGTGCTGCCATCTCTTGCAGTTTTCGCATTGTGTTGCGTTATCTTTGTTGTTGACAGTCTTCCTACAAAAATCACACTGATCATCCATGGCGACTTTGATCTTTGCACAGATCTTACGTCACTTCCGGTTGTAGCCGATTTCGAGTGGCTTTCTTCCCAGCGTGGTGTTTGCCGTTCCTAACCTATTTCGTTCTGTTTATATCTCAGATATTGTATCGCGTACCTTCCTGTTGTCTCCACTTATTTGCCCTCTGAGCTGGTGCTTCATTAACGCTTCTGGCGTGCTGCGTTTGACTATTCGCGCGGTTTGATGCTATGTATTTACGAATTGTTCTTTTTTCGCTAGAACTCAGTCGCCATCGCCGCCATCACAGTATATATATATATATATATATATATATATATATATATATATATATATATATATATATATATATATTCGCTCAATGATTTTGTGCGATTTTTGCATTTGTCAAAATGATATCTTTCACATTTCTTATGGCACAGTTTATACACTCAGTTTTCACTTGGTTCATGGAAATAGCTTTTCTCGCAGAACTTATGGTGGAAGCCATGGACAGCTAGGAGCGTGATTGCGCTTCGTAGCTCCTGGTTAGGTCCCGCCCAACTTCTATCGCTCATGGCGTCTGATGTGTAAAATTCTTCAGATATCTCTGCTCTTTTCTCCTCCCTCTGTCGGATGTGTTTCGTTGCCTGTGGTGTAGATGGCAGTAGCATCTTGTCTTTTATGTCCTCGATAAAGAATGTCTCTTTCGCCAGTTCGTACGCTATAATCTTTTCGCTGTAAGAAAAATCCTAATATAAACAATAGCACGTGACTGAAGTGATGCTTCATTGGCCGCTGTTACGCGCCATAGATTCTCAATACATGTTCTCGCCTACTGTAGTACATTCTGTTTCATGTTAAACATTTCCCGTTACTCATCAAGTAGGCCTAACCTCACTACTATGCATTCGTTTGCTTAGGAAACATTTACTTTATAATTACTGTGATTAAAACTCATTTAACTTATTATATACATTTAAGACTATTTGTTTTTCTCCGCTTTTGAGAGGGTTTCTACTCTTATGTTTAATTACCAAACACACCGAGGATGCAGAAGCCATACTTCAGTACCACGTCACAGTCTAATAAGTATTAGACTGTGACCACGTGCTTACAAATTGAACAACTACGAGCTCAAGTGACGCCACCTTGTTACAAGAACAGACTACCTCGCTGTTCCTGTTTGTATGCATCCGCGTTCATAGTACATAACAAAATATAAAAGTAGCTTTTTTTTTACATGTCGTTTTACATATGAGTGAAGTTATATGTTTCATTGTATTTAACAACTAGAATTTAATTTTTTATTTTCATATAATACAAGATGATTGTTTTCAAATACGGATTATATTTATCTGCGTCGTTTGAGTGTTTCGTCTGAGAGGCAATCACGGGTATGACAGCCTTGTGCTTGTGTTTACATTAGGATTTTTCTTACAGCGAAAACAGTATAGTCGTGATTGTGTTGTCTTGGAGACGTCCAATGTTATCTTAAAAAATCTTGTTTTGACCAAGTCTATTGCTTCAAGCTCAGACATTTTGAAGTGATCCCATATTAGCTCTATGCCGTGTGCAGTGGCGGTTCCTCCATGGAACAGAGGGAACAGGCTGTTCCCTTCTTCCGTGCCCCCTTAACTGAGATTGTGAGATAAACTTCATTCTAAAGGATAGGTCTACTTGCAGTTTTCGAAAAGAGAAAACATCTTTCGTTAACAGGTTTATTGCAGTGAAGTGAAAACGACTCGAGCCCTTCTCGTCTGCTGTGCGTGATGATGTGAGTGGGAGTCGCAAGCAATGTTTTCTCCGAAGCAGGCTCGAGCGGACAAGAACTTACCCGAGTATCGCTGGAAGCTGTAGAGTTACCTCTTCCCTCGAGGAGTATTGAGAAGTGTGGAATATAATGTTTCATGGAGCTATTTTATTCATATAGTGATAATTCGGAAAACAATTAAGTTCGAAGAGTATTTCGTGTGACTTAATATTGTGTGTGAAATTATACAGTAGTTCTTAAAAAATCCGTACGATTTATGCATTCGCGGCCTGAGTTAAATCCGACGAAATAATGACAATGGAACAGGTGACTCCTGACTGTTCCAACTTCAACGAGACCTTACGCGAGCGCCTGGAGCGAACCCTAGGTGCGAACCAAGACAGCGATCGTTGTATCGATTAGCTGAAGTCGAGCGCGTTTAGTTCGATCAAGTTTGCTGAGAAAAGCGCGGTTATTTTGAATGGGAAACCTACTCCTCTCCTTACAGAAATTAAAACTAAAACAAAATCTTACACAAGACATTTTCAAACTAGTTACTATAATTCTGTGAAATAGTTAACTGGGTCAAGCGGTAAATTGTAGGTTCAATTTAGGTTTATTTATTTTTAGTTAACGGTATTATATATTTAGGCCTAATAATAATAATAATAATAATAATAATAATAATAATAATAATAATAATAATAATAATAACAATATTATCATTAATTTGTTTTATATTTATATATTCTTTTTCTGATTTAGTTGTTAACGAAGTAAAAAAAAAAAAGGAATTGGTAATGTTTCAAAATCATAATACAGATTTTTATATTATTATTATTATTATTATTATTATTATTATTATTATTATTATTATTATTATTAGTGTTATTTCTGATCTGTTCCCCATCGCGAAATAGCACCGCACGCCACTGGCCGTATGTTACTACTGGCATTATTTTTGTCCGTAATAGTTCCATGGTTGTTGTTAAGGAAAGTCTTCTCAGATCCATTATAGTGTATATTCCCCTTATGGCTGCCGCTGTCCTCTCGCGGATATGGATTTTGAAAGATAGGCCGGTTGTCTGCAGGGTGATCCCTAGGTACCGGAAATGGTTGACTCTCTGGAGTTCTTCTCCTTCCAGGGTTATTTTGTCTTCCGCTGCCATTCTTCCTCCTTTCCTGAAAATCATCATAACAGTTTTGTTTTTGTTGATTTTGAAGTCGTTGTCTGTTGCCCAGTCCTCTAGCCTGTCTACTGCTATTTGAAGGTCCTCTCTCTTGCTTGAGCCGAAGACCATGTCATCGGCGTACAAGATTATTGTGACGTCCAATCCTTGTGTTATGATGTTTTGTGGCAATGTTGAACAGCGTCGGACTCATTGGGTCACCCTGCAGTACTCCATTTGTTTGGGTAATGGGGCTTGATAGGCATACTCCATCGTTTATTACTATCACTTTTTTGTCAGAATTTTCTTGATGATTTGCTCCATTTCGTTTTCTTGCCCTGTTATATTCCTTAGCTTTTGCAATAACTTCTCTCTGTTTACTGAGTCAAAAGCTTTTTCGTAGTCTATGAAAACGGACATGTATTTTCCTTTGCTGAGTCTCAAGGTATTTTCGATGTTTTCCACTAGATATTTCGCAGCGTGTAATGTCCCTTACCCCCTCCTGAACCCAAATTGTTCCTCGGGTATGTATTGATCTGTTTCTTCTATTAATTTCTGATTTAGTATGGTGGAGAATATCTTGTATATGTTGCTCTCCAGTGCTATTCCCCGGTATGAGTTTGGATCCTCTAGACTTCCTTTGCCTTTGTACAGTATTTTCATCGTCGATATCTTCCAGCTTTCTGGTATGTAACCCTTTTCCAGTCATTTATTACATATTTTCGTCCAAATTCCCACTAGTTTATCTGCTGTTTCTTTTAGGTTTTCATTGAAGATGCCATCTGGTCCTGGGGCTTTCTTATTCTTTGCGCGTTTTATGGCTTCTTTTACTTCTGTGTCTCTTATTGGATGGATGTGGGTCACTTCTTCCGTTTGGTTGTTTGAGTAAGCTTCCTCTGCTTGGTTTTTGTTGAGTAGGCTCGTGAAATGTTTTTTCCAGGTAGCGATTTGTATTCCTGCCGCTGAAACTTTAGATATCTGCTTCTGTGCTGCGAATGGGTTTTTCTGCGCTTCTTCCGCTTGTTTCTTTGCTTGTTCTTCTATGTAGTTGTTTTTCTTTTCCTTAATTATTCTTTTGTAGTCCTTCCTTTTCTCTGAGTACAGTCGCAGCGCTTCTTTCGTACGACTTTGTTTCGCTGTATGTAATTGGTTCAGTGCCTCCTTTCTCCGTTCATAGCATTCTCTGTCGAACCAGGGCTTGGCTATCCTTTTCCTTTGCTTTATTCGGGCTCCTCTTATGTATTCCACTACTGTTTCGAGTGCGTCTTCTATCTCTTCTCTCTTTATTTGATCTGTAGCTATTTCCAGTGTTGCTGTTCTTTGTTGAAGAAATGTTTGGTTTAACCTCCTGGTTCGTGTGAACTCGGTTTGCTCGTTCCTTGCGTTGTCTGTTTCTGTTCTTGATATTTGAAATACCGTGACCACTGGTAGATGTTTTCTTAGTGGCGATTCATTGCTGTGGTATAGAATTTCTTGTCCACAGAATTTTTATGTTCTTCCCTCTATAGAAGACCAAGTCTATTGTGCTTGCTCCATTTGGCGCCATGTATGTTATGTTGTCTTTTTTATTCACTAAGGTGAAGCCTTCTTTTTGTAGGATTTCCATCATTAGCGATGTTCTGTTGATGGGTTTGTCCAGCCTGCAGTTTAGGTCTCCCGCTATAATTACATTTTCTTCCTTTTTTACCATAGATATGGCTTTTGCCACGTGTTCTATTACATCTTCTGTTTCTTTCGTTGGGTTTATGTACATTCCTATTATCGCAAATCTATCCGTCTTGATTATGGTCATGTTTTCTTCTGTGTATTTCTCTAGAATTTTGCCTATGTTATCTTTGTACATACAGGTTACCCCTCCTTCTGGTCTTCCTTTTTCTTTTTGTTTTGCTAATGCGTGTAAACTGTAGAAGTTTGGTATGCCTATTTGTTCGGTTATGAATGTTTCTGTTGTGATTCCTAGATCGAATTTTTTCCAGAATTCTTCTTGTATTGCGCTTAAAATAGTCTTAAGTCCTTCCACGTTCCACAATAGTATATTTATGTTTGCCGGTCTATGGTTGGATTTGTGTCGTGCGGGATTATTCAGGGGCCCTCCTTCTTGTTGTCTTTCTCGAAAGAAACGATATCTTTTTACTAGGACTCCATTCGGCCAGAATTCTGGGTTTTTTGTGTTGCTTAGGTAATTGAAGGGTATTCCGACTTTGAATGCCTTTGTTGTTCATCTTGTGTGTATTTCTTCGCATTCAACGTCTCTATTTATTCCGTTTCTGTTTGAGAATAGGATAATTGTTTCCGTTCTGATACTTGGTTTTAATCTGCCTACGAATAGCCATGCTGTCCTTTCTTTGGCTTGTAGTTCATCTTCAGTCTGCCTTGTTCCGATGACGACTGAATTTCCTTTTTTCCTTCTCACTGTTGTCCAATTTTCTTCCTCCTCTTATTCTTCTTCTTCTTCTTCTTCTTCTTCTTCTTCTCTTTCGTGGTTCTCGTTCTGTTCGTTTCCTGCGGTTTCCCATGACGTCTCCGGGGTCCTGTCGTTGAACTCTGGTCCTCCTTCTGGATCTTGATTGTTCTCCTACTGTTGTGTCGCTCCTGTTGCGGCGTCTCGGTCGTGTTCCTCTGTGGTTTGTCGCTCTTGGTTTTCTATCTTGTGTTCTGGTATAGGTCTATTTATTTTTCCAGTGGGGGGTGGGGGTTTTGTTTTTATCTTGCCGGTCTCTCCAGGTGTTGTTTCATTTCTTGATTTATTGTCTGTCTTATTTTATTTGTGATCATCTTATCTTCTCCATACTGCTTCTCATTTGGGTCATGCTGGCTTCCATGTGTGTCTTTAGTAGTTCTACTGTCTTCGTCTCCATTTCTGCAGTCTTTAATATTCTGGGCTTGCATTTCGCGCATAACCTTGTCAGTTTGCAGTTTTTCCTTTTGATGATTCGAATTCTCCTCTCGTTAGTCCACTGCATTCGAAGTGCCTCCACATATCGCAGTTTTCACATTCTATAGCGTTTTCGTTGTTTTGGATCTGCTTCCGGCAGATGTCGCATATTGTCTCTTCCATCTCTCTGGCTTCTGCCTCTTTCTCGCAACACATTTCTCGCTGGCGAAAACTCTGCAAGTAATTGTCCACCATTTTGCAGTCAGCTAACCTAATTGCGTTTGTTTTTTTCCGACCCTCATTTTGCTGCAGTAAAGGCATGAAGCGCTTAAAAAAACGGGCTTCCACATACATTCTAAACCGTTGATCAAAACCGATAGTAGCAATTGAATATTTCGAGATTGGCAGTATTTCGCAGAGAATTATTATACAATTTAGCCGCCGAACTTGGAACTACAGTGCCATGTTGCCAATATGGACTACCACGCTGCCAGCTGATGGAAGGTATCAACTGACGTTACGATGGCTGACGTTAAAACATTAATTGACAATTGACGCAAATGTAAGAAAACAACACAAAAATCGACAGAGAATCAAAGACGAAACGTACCAATGATAACACTGTGTGCACAATAAATGTCGCCATGTCGCTATTAAGCACTCGCCATGTGAGACCGGTAAGTTTGGCAACTCAACCGTTGTTATCATAGCAATAGGCCTACCACGCTATGTGACATTCAGTTGTGTTTCCGATCGCAACCAAAGACGTTTTATAGTTTAACATAGACTCACTACGAGCGCTGTTCCTCGACAAAAAATTGAACACTTTGGCGCATAACCATCTTGGGGCAGAGAGCCATGTGATTACAATATGTTTACATCACAATTCCGCTTAATTTGAAATAACATAGAAGGTTATTCAGTATTATTGAATGTGTTAGGAGTAAGTGCGTATTAATTTAATCAATAGTGTGTGTATATAGTGTTTATATAGTTTAAATGAATCGTTCTCCTGTGATATACGTGAAATCACAGTGTAGGCCTACTATTTTGCTACATATGAGGCCCATACATATAGTGTTTATATAGTATTTTAATCATGTTATGAGTGAAACCATCGTGTGCTCTTGTGCTGCATACAACTGTACAAAGAGTGTTCTTTTATCATTTATTTTCATCGTACTCTATATAAATTCCGCAAGTGGAATCATGGTGCATAGTTGTGCTGCATACAACTGTACGAATCAACGTAAGAAGGATTCGGAAATTTCTTTTCACAAGTAAGTTAGTTACATATATTGTATTAGGATATTGTAAAATGACTGAGAACATTAGTACATATTTATTGTGTTAATAGAAGAGAATGTTTTATAGGAGTAAGCGCAAACTTTCTTTTTAGGTTTCCATTGCAAAAGCTTGAGCTTCTCAGTAAATGGTTATCTGCTGTTAAACGCGATAAATTTATACCATCAATTCACCACAGTCTTTGTTTAGTTCATTTCATAGAATCTTGTTTCTGGAAGACTAATGGTAATAAATTACTGAAACCTGACGCAGTTCCGTCAGTTTTTCATTTTCCAGCCCATCTCACAAAGGTAATCACAAAATAAATTTAAAAGGCCATACATAGCCTGGTTAGATTTTTGACCTTTAAAATAATGTTTTTTTATGTTCATTTATTTGTAACTTATATTGAAGTACGGTACTGAAAGTTACTTATAACATAGATCCATGTCTATATTTTGCAAATCATAATTAAAATGCTCATAAGTTAATGTTTTTTTATGTGTTGGAACCCGTATGTCCACATTCAGAATTCTTACCACTTCTAAAATTTATTTCAGATTGAACAACCACCCCGTAGAGTATTAAAGAGATCATTAGAATCAGACAAACATGAAACAAATGAAGAAAGTAACAGTGGTACTATTTTAATAAATACTGATCAGGTCGTAACAGAGCACAACTATGCTCTTAGTCCCAGAAAAAAATGTAAATTAATGGAAAAAGAGCTGGAAAGAAAGAATGAACAAATTGAAGATTTAAGATGTCTAAATTCCACATACAGAAAGAAAACTCACAAACAAGAGGGTTCAATCAACAAATGGAAAGTAGCAGTAAAAGAATTGAAAGAAAAAAATCTTGCCACTGAGCACACACTATCAGTCATGCAGGATAATTTTTCGGATGTGATGTTAGATATCATTTCTAGAGCAGCTGGTGAACAGAAGGGTGAATATTCTGATATACTTAAGAAGTTTGTCATAACAATGCACTTTTATTCACCAGCTGCATATGAATATCTCAGGCAGAATCTAAATAATTCTTTACCACATGTCAATACCTTACGCACATGGTACAATACAGTAAGAGGGGATCCTGGGTTTACTCAGGAATCTTTTCTTGCATTAGAGGAACGTGCTAAGCTTTCTTCTCATCAAATATGGGTTGTTCTCATGTTTGATGAGATGTCAATTAAAAAGTGCATTGAGTGGAATGGTAAGGAATTTGTTGGGTATGTTGATTTGGGAGATGGTGTATGTTTAACCGAAACAGAGGAAGCAAAGGAAGTTCTTGTACTAATGGTGGTAGCTCTGAACGCTTCCTGGAAAATGCCAATCAATTACTACCTGATAAATGGATTATCAGCTGAAATAAAGAAGAATATACTCGAAGAAGCTGTAAAAAGATTGCAAAACATAAATTTGAATGTTATTTCCATCACGTGTGATGGTTTAACTTAAAATATTTCTGTCGGAACTAAGTTAGGCTGCAGTTTTTTTTGGCAGAATCACTAGATCCATCTTTCGAAATAGGTGAACATAAAATTCAGGTCATGTTGGATGCTTGTCACATGATAAAATTAGTTAGAAATTTATTTGGTGAACTAAAAACTATTAAAAATCAAAATGGGAAAATAATAAGCTGGAAATTTATTGAACTATTACAGAATATTCAGGATATTGAAGGATTGACTTTGGCAAACAAAGTACCAATGCGTCACATTAATTATGTCCAACAGAAAATGTAGGTTAAGCTTGCTGTCCAAGTGCTTAGTGCCTCTGTTGGTAATGCCCTATTATTTCTTTGCAATGACCTAGGACTTAATGAATTCCAGGGTTCAGAGGCAACAGCAGAGTTCTGTTTATTCTTTGATAAACTATTTGATTTTTTTAATTCAAAGAATAAATTTGCCAAGGGATACAAGTCTGTTCTGAGTAAAAGAAATAAAGTGATTTCTTTTCAGTTTTTGGATTATGCTGAATCTTACTTGCTAGGGCTGAAAGATCAGTATGACATCCCTTAATATAAGGCAGCAAGAAAAACTGCAATCATAGGTTTTTTGTCATTGTGTCGAGGAGTTAGAAACATTTACGATGACTTGATTGAGACAGATCAGATGAGCTATTTAGCCACCTACAAGTTTAGTCAAGATCATTTAGAACACTTTTATAATAAAATCCGAAGCAGACTTGGACACAATAACAACCCTACAGCTCTGCAGTTCAAAGCAGCATTCAAACATTTATTAGATGTAAATGAAGTAAAGAGTAAAAATACTGGGAACGTCACCGAGAGGAGTAATGTCACAGTCTACTATATACAGTCGCGAAGCTTGAGGTGTTTTTTTGCAAATCTCATGATAAAGCGCTCCAACCGGTTAGCTACTAGAAACAATAGACTGTCCATGGTCGACTTTGGACTGTGTCGTATTTCTATCGAGTACTAGCTCGTTGCATATTTCACATTGATGCTTGTGAAATGTTCGTAATTGGTTATAATGAAAATGTTAATGGCTAAAATATAATAATTGGAATAATAATATGGGACAAGGGGGAGACGTTTGCAGTGCTATAAATTGTAGCAACAGTAAGAGAAAGAGGCCAGAGTTATCCTTTTTCCGATTTCTGAAAGATTCAGAAATGTTCCTGGGTTTCCACAAGAATTCTGTGCAGAAACAAAACTGTTAATTTGAAGTTCTTTGTGACTGTTAGAATACATTATATCCTTAAATTTCACAATGGAATGTTTCAGTCTAACCGAAAGGACATTAGATACCGGTTAAAGTTGGCTGCTAAATTTCCAGAGAAATAAAGGTTAGGTCTACTTTTTTTTTCAGAGGATATATTTTTAATTGTAGCTATTAATTTTGTTATTATTTTTATCTGTTATTTTACCAAAGACGTAGAAAAATTAAGTTTGTTTTAATGAAATTTATTGATCACGTTTTATATTCAATTCTGGTCGGATTATTATTGCTTAGGCCTACTTTTTTCTTCAAAGGATATGTTTTTAATTATAGCTGTTAACTTTGTTATTTTTATTTGTTGCTTTACTAGAGAAGTAGAAAAAGTCTGTTACAATAAAATTTATTGATCACGTTTTATTTCCAATTCTGGTGTTAATATTGCTTAACCTCATCCCAGTTTGTTAACTACGTAAGCCTACACTACAAGTACCGGTACACGTAAGTTACTCCATTAATTCATATCTCCATTATTATTGTTGTAATGAGAAATGAAAATTAATATTTATTGGTTTCATAGTTAATTATCGCTATAATCTTGAATGAGTGAAGCTATTATAGTAAATTTCAGTTCGTTTTGCACAAACAAAAATTATATTAACTTATTTCTTGCAGGTATCTTCGAGTTTATGATGGAATTTAATATACTTCATTAAAATAATAAATTAACTTTATGAATTTAATATTTCAATAATGGAAGGAAGGTGTTAATTTTTCTAAAAGAACACGACAACGAAAGTGTAACATATTTTGTCGGCTGCTGGGAGAGAGATCTGCGATGATGAGGCGATAGTAGCGATCCTAGTGGTGGGCAACTACCCATGTTTGCATTTTTACTACATATTGAGCTTCGCGACTGTATATATTAGACTGTGGTAATGTCCAATTATTACCTTGGTATGGAGCAAGCAAGGCACATGTTGAGCCCGTTACTGAAGATCCCCTGTGTTTCGGAAATATGAGACGCTATGACAACAGTAATAATCTACTGGTACCTGCAGAAGATCTCTATAGCACCTTTTTCCTCACTTCATTTGCACTGAGTGAAAATTCAGAAAATGTAGTAACATACATAGCTGGTTATGTAGTAAAGCAAATTAGTAAAACGATAAATTGTGACACTTGTGAAGAAGCGCTTTATGAAAATGAAAACTACAGCAAGGGAATGTCATTTTTGTTGAAGAAAAATAATGGAGGCCTTCATATTCCATCTGAGGATGTGATAACAGTATGTCGCTGGTGTGAAAAGGCAGTTAGGTTATTGTTAAAAGAAAACAATGGTCTGCCTCCAAAAGGATCTTTTTCAAGTCAAGTGAAAAAATTAGTTCTGGACCAGCTCAATTCTTCAATCCTTTTCCCCCAGTTACATGACCATGTTTTAGACAACGAATATCCCGAAAACCACATTTTAAGAATAACGCATCTGACAATAAATCTGTATGTGAAAATCAGATGTCATCACACTGCAAAATCATACAGTATTGCTTTGCTCAAGAAGATAGACAACATCTCTCTAAATCAATTTTATTTATGAATCAATAGGTGAGTGCAAAATAAATCTGGTTAAGTATTTTCATACTATCTAGATATGGCCTAATTACAATATTTTGATATTCTTGCACATATTCGATTTAATAATAACAGTTGATGCATTTCCTTGTTTATTGAAATATTTATTATTAGGCCTAAGCAAAATGCACACAGTGTGCAAGATTAAGTTAATGTCCTAACTCGATTAATTAAATATTTCAGGAATTCCATCGGTACAGATTTGATGAATTGTGTAAATATGAATAGGCCTAATCACGAAGACAAGAATTTTTAATTGACAATTTTAGCATAACAGCTTAATATTTGTTGAAAGAGTGACGGAACGGAGAAAAATTCTCTCCAGCGCCGGGATTTGAACCCGGGTTTTCAGCTCTACGTGCTGATGCTTTATCCACTAAGCCACGCCAGATACAACCCCGACGCCGGTCAGAATCGTCTCAGAATTTTTCTCCGTTCCATCACTCTTTCATCATATGATGACGCAGAATATCTGCATGGAAATATCATCCGTACTTCGGTACATCAAAATATATATGATATGCGTAATAAATCACTTTGTGATTTAAGACGGCGCCCATACCGTCTGATCCCGGCCAACCAGTCACTCATTCGAGTGCACCTCAACACATGTATGGACTTCGGTCCTGCGTTCATAGACATCTATGACGTAGTGCAGAGGACGGCCACTAGAGGGAACCCAAGAGATGGAGCCTAATCGGAGACGATTCTGACCGGCGTCGGGGTTGTATCCGGCGTGGCTTAGTGGATAAAGCATCAGCACGTAGAGCTGAAAACCCGGGTTCAAATCCCGGCGCCGGAGAGAATATTTCTCCGTTCCATCACTCTTCATCACATGATGACGCAGAATATCTGCATGGAAATATCATATGTACTTCGGTACATCAAAATATATATTAATATTTGTTGTTCACAAAGATTACGATTACTGAATGACAGTTCCAGTTTCTTCCATTATTTGCTGTTGTAGACTATTACAGGAATGCAGGTGATTACGTTTTACTGTTTATATTTGTTTTTATCCTTGTTACTCTTTTAGCTTATATTTGGTTGTTTTTTTATAGTGTAGTAATAAATCTTAGTGTCTTTTGCGGTTGCTTTCTATCAGCATTACTTTTCGTCCGCTATTTTCACGACCGCAAGGTGCACACAATGTGCAAGATTAAGTTAATGTTCTCACTCGGTTATTGAAATATATTTCAGGAAGCCCATCCTACGGATATGATGAATTATGTAAATAGAAATACGCCCAATTCATAAAGACGACGAAGATTATTGACTGACAGTTGCAGGATTAATATCTTTGATTATTTGATGTTATACCACAAGAATGCAGGTAATTACGTTTTACTATTTATATTTGTCTTTATCCTTGTTACGTTGTATAGTAATAAATCTTAGTTTGTTTTACGATTGCGTTCTATCAGCATTGCATACTATAGGTCTACCACTTTGTAAATGCAGTTCCAATGCGCATGCGCGAGTCTCCTCTCCCGCAACTCGTGATCATGATGAACACGTGGGCGGAAGTCAGTGCTGATTTCGTAGTGAGTACGTACAGTCGCGACCAAGTGAAGTGTAAAATAAATACATAGAAGCAATAGTTCTTAGCATTTAAGTTTTAGTACTTTTAGGTTAGGATGCCTTTGACATCTAAATCTGGCAGGCCGCTAAGAGGCCAGGCCCGCGAAATATTATACAATGTGCATCAGTTCTCTAAAAGGCAGAAAGAAGAACACAAGATGGACATTAATGTTGCACGTGTAACAAGTGAAGCCACTGGAGTTTCGGAAAGAGTGATCACCAGAATTGTGAAGGAAGGAATAGAGAATTTAGCAAAGGGATCTCTATCTTTCTCTACACCCAATGGAAAAAAGGGGGAAAGAAATAAAAGAGTAGGAGTGGATAATTTTACAGTCTGTGCCATAAGGCAAAACATTCGTGGATTTATGCCGTGGAAAGAGAATGTCCAACAGTTGGAAAACTGTTAACGGCTTTGAAGGAAGATCAGGTTATTGACTGTGGACGAGAATTTCTACGTCAGACATTAAAGAAAATTGGTTTCAAATGGAAAAAGTGCCAAAATAATAGAAAAATATTGGTAGAAAGACCAGATATTGCAGTGTGGAGAACACGTTATTTGAAAGAAATAAGAAAACATAGGAGGGAAGGCAAATATATTGTTTATGTAGACGAAACCTACATTCAAGAATCACACTCTGTAAAATCATGCTGGCAGGCAGAGGAGGAATTAGGCATTCTAACGAAAATAGGAAAAGGGAAAGACTAATAGTGCTACATGGAGGAGGGGAAGATGGTTTCGTGGAAGGTGCATTGTTGGTGTTCAAAAGTGGACAAAAACATGGCGATTATCATACCTCCATGAACGCGGAAAATTATTGTAGATGGATGGAAAATGAACTCCTCCCTAAATTAGAATCTCCTAGCGTTATTGTGATGGATAACGCTAAATATCACAATGTGGAGATAGATAAGAGCCTACCACAGCAACTCCTCGACACAAAATAGTGGAGTGGCTGAGGAAACATGAAATTGACTTCATTGAGTCAGACACGAGGTCCCATCTTCTTCAGATAGTGAAAGGAGTTCATCACAAACGAAGATACGTAGTTGATGAACTCATCATGAAATATGGTCACATATCCCTTCGGCTTCCCCCATATCATCCCGACTTAAATTCGATCGAGCTGGTTTGGGGTGACATAAAAGGTCAAGTAGCTAGCCAGAGTATTGGCACATCCTTAGTCGAGAAAAAAAGTTTAGTCGTAAAACTTATGAATGAATATCCGTCCGAAAAATGGAGGAAATGTTGTGAGCATGTGAGGAAAATAGAAGACAAACATCTTGACCAGGAGTGTACGGTTGATGCAGCAGTAGACAGCGTAATCATATCGTTATCCAATGGGAGTGACGATAGTAGCGGGTCTAGTGCTGCCGACCTGAGTTCAGAAACAGACTCTGATTGGTGATCGACAGAGGGGAATGCACGGAGGGGTTCGCACAGTGGGAGAAGGAAATAAGGTAAGGATTCCGCCATAACTGTTTTTTGTAAATGGTCTACCTATAGCACAGTCTAATATATACAGTCGCGCAACTTCAACACTCATTTTGCCAACATTCACGACACTAGCGCTCAAGCGGCAGGCAAGGCACTGGTCATAGGGTTGATACAGCCAGCACGTGCTTTAAAGATATGCGAGATGTTATAATAACGTTTTAATCATGCGTCGGAATAAAGGCAATGTGTGCAATGACGAAAATTGCAGTAACAACAAGTTTAAATCTCCGAATTCGTCGTTTTTCAGATTCCCTAAAGACCAAGAGAAAATCATAACTCAGTCATAACCTATAATCCACGTTGTAGGTAGCCTACGTATTGTGTTCTATAAAACATTTATTAGTTATCAGTTACCTATTTTTATGTCAGGAAGGAGAGTTTAAATAAAAACAAAGTAAATACCTGTTACAGTATATTACTGTTTTCCAGAGATCATGTGTAAATGTGTAACCATTCCGATTTTGGATAATGTATCTACAGTTTTTAATGCCAGTAATTCCATAATTTTCGTACGGTATTCGTGTTTTTTTCTTTATATTTTTCAAAAGTTGAACGTTATATTGCATTCAAGTAGGTATCATTGTGTTAATTTTGCAAGAATTCATGGAGTATAGTAATCCTTTTGCAAAATATTCACTTCTTGAATAAATCCGGACTGTGTCGATAAATTTCTGATGTGTTGGTGTAGATTCATGTGGCAGACGTATTAAGTTCTCAAGAAATAAAAGAGCCTTTTTAAATTTAATATAAAAAGCAATCTTTTCTGTAATAATTTGCATGACTGTTATTGGTGTTGATTTTACATTACCAGTGATTATTTGAGCCGTTCAGAGCAGAAGTGGTATTAGCGACTCATAATAATAATAATAATAATAAAAAAATGAAAAATAATGAACTTCATAAATCATTGTCTGTCAAATTAAGGTTTAAATCTTCCCCTTTTTTATTTTTAAGTTTACTTCAGCGGCCGAGTTTACCCCAATTTGCGGTATGGAATAAGTTAATTTCTCAGGAAATAGGGAGAGGAGTTCACCACGCGATGTACCCTACGAGATATGCCCTACAATTTTGACTCTTCTCACAGGAAATATAGAGTTCCAATGGTTTATAAATATATTTAGGAATGAATTGAATTAACCGTCCACGTACAAACAATTATATTATTTCAAACCATGATACGTGATCAGGGCCATGATTCAGTTGTAAGGAGCAGAAAGAATTACGTTTATTCCCAACTTCTGAAAGATGTAGATTAACTGCGTGTGAAATTCTTCCAGGATTCTAAAGTAGAATTAGTAAGAACCATATACACTTATTGTATAGCATAAAAATATAAAATAAATCACGAAAAACCCGTTTTCTGATGTGTTACCATATGTCGTGTGCACACTTTTAACTTGCCTGCCGCTAGAGGGCTACTGTCGCGCCAGCTGTCAAATGTTGGCATATTTTATACGTATGAGTTGCGTGACTGTATCTATTAGACTGTTACCACAGTCTAAGACATACAGTCACGAAACTTCAACACTTTTTCTGCCAACATTCGCGACACTAGCGCCCAAGCGGCAGGCAAGGCACTGGCCATAGTCTCGTTCAGCCAGCACGTGCTTTAAAGGGATGCGAGATGTTATAATAACGTTTTAATCATACATCGGAATAAAGGCAATGTGTGCAATGACGAAAATTGCAGTAACAACAAGTTTAAATCTCCGAATTTGTCGTTCTTCAGATTCCCTAAAGACCATGAGAAAATCATAACTCAGGAATAACCAATAATCCACGTTGTAGGTAGCCTACGTATTGTGTTCTATAAAACATTATTATTACTTATCAGTTACCTATTTGTATGTCAGGAAGGAGAGTTTAAATAAAAACAAAGTAAATACCTGTTACAGTATATTATTTTTTTGTAGAAATCATATGTGTAAATGTGTAACCATTCCGATTTTGGATAATGTATCTACAGTTTTTAATGCAAGTAATTCCATACTTTTTGTATTCGTGTTTTTTTCTATATATTTTTCAAAAGTTGAACGTTATATTGCATTCAAGTAGGGATCATGGCGTTAATTTTTCAAGAATTCATGGAGTATTGTAAACCTTTTGCAAAATATTCACTTCTTGAATAAATCCAGACTGTGTCGATAGATTTCTGATGTGTTGGTGTAGATTCATGTGGCAGACGTATTAAGTTCTCAAGAGCCTTTTTAAATTTAATATAAAAAGCAATCTTTTCTGTAATAATTTGCATGACTGTTATTGATGTTGATTTTACATTCCCAGTGATTATTTGAGCTGTTCAGAGCAGAAGTGGTGTAAGTCAAAATTAGGTAATGAGATTTAAAGTAAATATTCTGTAAAATACAGCGCAAAGTAGGAATTAATATATCCTTCGTGCTATTCGTGCTATTCACTGACTACTAATAGTTTAAATAAATTCAATATTAACTGCTACTTTGCGCTGTATTTTAAAGAATGTTTACTTTAACCCTCATTACCCATTTTGACTTACACCACTTCTGCTCTGAAAATAAAATTATGCCTACATTTTCTGAGTTAATTGAAGTCACAATTTTCTCAACAAAATTGTATGTTCATTTATTTGTTTTCACCTACGTCATATTAACAGTAAGGGCATGTAAATTACGTATTATATAGGTAGGATAAGTTAAAATTAGGCATTATGTGTGAAAACTGGAAATGTAATGTAAAATGCGGTAAACTTGCCATAAACATTTAAACCATAATATCAGCACTATTTGTGACTCAAAATAATAAAGAAAATACCGGTTCTTAAGAAATGAAAAATAATAAACTTCATAAATCAATGTCTGTCATATTAAGGTTTAAATCTTCCCCTTTTTTATTTTCAAGTTTACCTCAGCGGCCGAGTTTACCCCAATTTGCGGTATGGAAAATAGTTAATATCTCAGGACATAGGGAGAGGCGTTCACCACGCAATGTAACCTACAATTTTGAACCTACTAATTTTGACTCTTCTCACAGGAAATATAGAGTTCTAATGATTCATAAATATATTCAGGAATGAATTTAATTAACCATCCACGTACGAACAATTATAGTATTTCAAACCATGATACGTGAACAGTTCCATGATTCAGTTGTAAGGAGCAGAAAGAATTACGTTTATTCTCAGCTTCTGAAACTTGTAGATTAACTGCGTGTGAAATTCTTCTAGGATTCTAAATTAAAATTAATAAGAATCATATACACTTACTGTATAGCATAAAAATATAAAACAAATTACGCAAAACCCGTTTTCTGATATGTTATCATATGTCGTGTGCACACTTTTAACTTGCCTGCCGCTAGAGGGCTACTGTCGCGCCAGCTGTCAAATGTTGGCATATTTTATACGTATGAGTTGCGTGACTGTATGTCTTAGACTGTGCTGTTACACTAGTATCTAACTCGTTGATTGCGTTCCGTCCGCCTCAAGATGGCGGCGAGCGATTGCTTCAATTTGAGTCCAGTCGTATCTTCTGTGCAGCTGGCAGTTTGGGGACTTGTTCGCAACACTCCTGTCATGTCCCATCTTAAAAAAAAAAAAAAAAAAGTATAGGTGTATTTTGACGTCATATCCGTCGCACCGATTTCAAACATATTTGTTTGGATTGCTCCTTGCTCTCTTTTATCTTCTCAGGTACAATCACATTTGCTAATTTATATGTTGCGTTCTTCCAAGTAGAAATTAAAAAATTTAGGGGGTTTTTAATTTGATATAGGGGAATTTCTTGTTCCTTGGTTGGCAACCGTTTACATGTCACATGTGCTAGCTTTAAAATCATCATTGTGTTTGTTGCTGGTGATAATATTATAAATATTATTCACTGTTCTGATAGAAAATGATTTGTTTTCTGTTATTTGTTTTATTATTCTCCTTTGGAGCTAGACTTTTGTACGTTCTTTATTGCATGCGGTATTCAGATAGAGAAGTAGTACCAAGAAGATATCAATCACTGAAGACTGCTATAATTATAGGTTCAGGAGGTCATACTGCAGAGATGATCCGTTTACTGCAAGGTTTGAACTCTGTACATTTTTCCCCGCGACTTTATATAGTGGCTTCAAATGATACCTCAAGCGAAGTTAAAATCTACACTTTGGAAGAGACTTGCTTCACAATGAGTGAGAAAGGTGTTAGTTACAAAGTTTTTAAGATTCCTCGGAGTCGCAATGTTGGTCAGTCATACATCACCTCTGTACTTACTACATGCATTTCACTCTTTGCAACGATTCCGATTATGGGTTTCGGAAGACCTGAACTCATAATATGCAATGGTCCAGGAACATGTGTACCTGTGTGTATTGTGGCATTTATCATGAGAATTTTCTGTATAACTGATACAAAAATAGTGTATGTCGAGAGTATTTGCCGTGTAAGGACACTTTCTCTATCCGGGAGGATACTATTGCTGTTTGCTGATGATGTGTTTGTTCAATGGCCCATGCTACAGGAACGTTACAGACGGACTAAGTACATAGGAAGATTAACGTAGTGTTATTTCAATAGTTTTTGAGAACGACTGTCAGTTTTGCATATAATTTGACATCACTTGATGAACCATTATGGTTTCACTCTAAATACTAAGGTGGAATAGTTGGGAATAAGAACAATGAAATTTTCAAGAGAAGGCCTGCTCCTCCTTTCCTACGAGATCTACACTAAGCTAACCTAAACTAGTTTAGCTTAGCCTATGGGCCTTTGTGTAATTGTACGATCTCTGTGTGTAGAGTTGTTATCGTTTCTATCATAAAATCTACAATGAATGTCACTAGCTTGTATGTATGTCTACCTTCTGCTAATGCATCTGACTGTGATACCATGGTGTCCTAAAAGGACAAAGGATGAAACTAGCTCTGAGATAGTTCCGGTGATTTCAGAAGTGAAAATCATTGAAATTATAAGTTTTTGGGAGTGGGAGGAGATGCAGTTGATCATATATATATATGCAAGACATAACAAAAGCCTAAACTAACCAAACCTGTCGCAGATTCATATATGCATTAGGTATGAGTGGCTTGCGAAGGGAATACCTCAGCGCTAGTTTAGTCCTCATTTCTCTTTATTTTAAATTAAGATTCCAGCTGCCTAAATTGTTCCATTCTTTAATATCCTGAGTTAACGTACTACTACTCATTGTTGCCAAATCAGCAGGTTTTTTTTTTTTTTTTTTTAAGGTATTTATGTTGTTGATATAGGAGGTAGCTTTTTTTGTTAACGCTCACAGCATTAAAATATTATCTTTTTACATTAATAATAATATGAGCACACCATTAGCTGAATGACTAGTGTGTCGGCTTTCCACGCTCGTAACCCGATTGGAATCTATGCAGATCCAAATGGAATTTGTGATGAACAAAGTGTGATTTATGTTTGGTGGTGGACATTTCCTTTGCCTCTACCGACATTGCACTATTGCTTCATTAATCATCTTCATGCGGTGTTATGTACATGTAATTGTAGTTTGCCTCCCATGGCACATCAGCTGCAACTTCATTCCAGTATGTATTCCGGATCCTTGTCACTGTAACAAACTTCATCATCAAACTCTACAACACTATCATCTGAACTTTCATCTGTAACTTGCATAACAGTGTCAGGATCATCACGTAAGATTTCATCCAGTGTTACTTTGTAAGTAAGTGTTACTTACTAAGTAAACTAAAAGAACTCCAAAAGGAAATAACATTTCAATGTATACCTAGTCATTGTGGTATACCTGGAAATGAGAAAGTCGATAATATTGCAAAACAGGCAACATATTTGCAACCAAGATCTCTTCAAGTGATATCTCTATCCAATGCTTTTGCTTCAATAAAGTCTCATTTTACAAACCTATGGATCAACAATTGGCTCTCTTCTGACAAAGGAAAAATTTTACAGCCTGTACAAAAGAAACCAAATGACCTGGAAATGTACAAAAACTTGCCCAGACATGTTCAAACATTTTTAACAAGAGCCAGAACAGGTCACATTGTCACTCAATTGTGCCTACACCGATTTCACATTTGTGATAATCCTACTTGCCTGTGGTGTAATAATCATGATGAAGATCTGGAACACATTCTTCTATACTGTCCATCCATAAACCGCAAAAGAAGTAAATTAAAATCATCAGTACCAGTTGCAGAAGACGCAGCCCTGCAGTATATATTGACTACACCCCAACTCTGGCTACTAGCAACAGGCATCTATAATGAACACAGATCAAAATACCCCTCATTTCTCGTGAAAATAGACTGAATAGACTACAGTGGATTTTATGTTGTCAGCAAACAGCTGGATATATTAAGAAGATTGATTGATTACTTTGTAAGATAAAACACAATTATAAAAAATAAATAAATTTCACTGACAGAAAAATTTCTATTAATACTATTGGTATGTAAATCTGACGTACACTTCCAAATACAGTATACCTTATAATAACGAGAACGAATTTGAATGACATCATGTGCGTCAGGAATCACACCGACAGCTGAATTGTGGCAAGAGGTGACAGACTAGTAGTGAGTGATTTCATAATCAGTGCACGGTATATCACAGTAGCAATGCCCAAGAAAATCGAGCCTTTTTGGGAGGGGTACATAACTCTTTCCGATACTGAGTATAGTTACATGAAAATCATAGGAGCCTGCAAAACACGTGGTTTCGTTATTTCTAAGAAAGGCATCTTGTGTGTACCTAATAAGATTGGCAAAGCTTGGATGGGATAATTCCAGAGTGGAAAAAGCAAACAAATCCACCCCCCCATCACAAGTCGCCGCACCCCATGAGTTGATACAAATTAACTCCATTCGAGCTTTACCAATCTTATTAAGTACACAGAAGATGCCTTTCTTGGAAATAACGAAACCTCGTTTATTGCAGGCTTCTTTTATTTTCACTTAACTGTACTTGGCATTGGAAAGGGTCATAATATACCCCTCCCAAAAAAGGTAGATTTTCTTGGGAATTTCTGCTGTGAGTCACCATGCACTCTGACTGTGAGATTACTCACTACTTGTCTATCACCTTGCGCCACAGTTCAGTTGTCATGTGACTCCTGATGCACATGACGTCATTCATATTCGTTATCAGAGATCGGAAACAACCCTGTATACCTTGATACGTTGGTTGAGCTAAGGTAACTGCACTGAAACCTGACACTTTCAGTTTCAATGTGTCATAATAAAATTACATGTAGTCAAAAACAGAATTTCTGAACATGCTCCAACTTCCTGTTACCTTGGCAATATTGCAGAGTATGCTTCTGGCAATACACCTGAATTCAACAAGCTGTATGCTACAATGACCATATCCAGAGCCATCTTCAGCTCTGCCACATCCAGTTGCTGATACTCACTCGCTATAGGTAGTCCAAAAAACAAAATTTAGGCCACCTGAATTTTCCAGATTTTGTTTCTGGATCTGTACAAATAATTCGTACCAAAAGAAAACCGTGCTGCAACCTGTACAATCGACATCGAGTAGCCTGCAGACTATAACTCTCTCCATGGTAACCATGACAACAGTAGTTCAACCAATAAGATAGCTGGTTAGCAGAGTGTTTAAACTTGACTAGAACCCGCAAGAGGAGGCGAATTTGGAGAAATCCTACTCACCGTTGATAAATGTACTACTATTCTCGGTTTTCGGCTGTATTGCCAAGTTCTCTCTTTCTTTCTTGGCTTTAGAAAATCGCGTCATGTAGTCCTACTCATATTCACAGTTTTCTGTTGCTGTGTAAAAGTTTTGTTTTATGTTGGCAATTTTTTTGTTTGTTTGTAGTGTTTCTATTATTTTTTCTTGTATTACGAAACATATTTATTTATACAGTACATTAAATATTGATAGTTTAGAAATAAATGCAGATTTGTCACTAGTTTCTTCTAGTAGTAGATGTTCAGTATGTTGTGACCTGAGTGGTTTGTGAAGGAAGAGGATCATCGAGTGAATCTGCTGTACAAGTATGTATGTAATATTAATGAGATATATGACAGGCTCTAAATTTCTTTTTTAATACATAAAATATAACCTCTTATTAGTCACGTCTTGGTTCCATCACTGGTACACTTACTTTCACAAATGTTCCAGAGTCTGATACAGTATATCAGATTTTGGTGAAAATAAATTCACATTTGACTGATTTTTTGTTTATATTATTCCAGAAGCATTACAAAAACCTGATTTCTAAATCTACTGCCAACAGGAAATTCTGTACCAAAAGCTGACATGGGGTATCAACTATAAGAGCAGTTCCAATGTTACTAAGGCAGACAGGAGTTTTTTGTCCCCTAAGTACCTAATCATTTGAAACTGTCTATTTCAACAAATTCCTTTTCTTATATTGCTTTTCTGGCTTTTATTGTTTCTTCCTTTTATCATCTTTTCTCTCATTCTCCACTACTTTTCTTCATCTATTACATATATTTCATGTTAATTTACGTTTTGTGCAACTGCCAGGACTCGATCTGGGAACTTTTCAACTTATAGTCAGACACTTTACCACTGCGTAATGAAGCAAGTTGGACTCTTCTTAAAATATTTCACTTAATATTATATAAATATACATCAGTAGACAGGCACCAGATTAAAGGCTTCTTCCTGGATCTAAGCTGAGTAGAAATTGCTTCGTATTAGCCCTGATCATACTACAGTATATGTGATCAGCTATGTCTCAGTCCAATTCTCAATGTAATTTTGCATTTGGGAGGGGGCGTTGACCCCCCAAAGTCTCCTGCTTGGGGTTGTTGCCCCGAACCTCCACTAGCCTATAATCAAAATTTTAAAAAATCATTAAAACCAATTAAATACACAGGGGCAACAAGTGGTATTTCCAGTGAGGTTAAGTTAGTGGAGCAGAATGAATTTCTGAGGTAAAATTTAAATTATAAAATCAAATTAATTTATTGATTTAATAATAAACTTACGTTGTAAAATGAAAAAAATTCTATTGTCACATTTTACATTACTTAATCCACTGATGAAAGCTATAATTTAAATATTCCCTATAAATACAATTCATGAACATTATAACACCAGTGAACTATTTAAGGAATTTAGTAATGGTAAGTCGTGAATATCCAGTGTATGGAGTCGTCATTAAAAGCGAAGAAATACACTTAACACACAAGCATAGTTGGAGAGAGAATCGTTTCCTTAGGGGCAAAGCAAACCATAGAATCCTGATATAACGAGATTATGGAGGACATAATTTATATCCTACCCCCGTTATAGCTTGACCTTGGTACAGTATATCGGAATATGATCATTTAATAAACGTATTTTAAATTAAAGTAAAATTGTAACAAAATATACACGGTTTTACTTCTTTTTTTCCCTCTTGTATGGAGAAAGGACCCAAAGGCTTGCACTGCAGCCTGAGGCTTATTGTGCTTATCACTCCTATTCTGTGAATGATTGGGTAGCCGAATGGCCATGCTCTTGTACAAGTACAGCATGCCACACCAGGAACTTAACCTGGGCAATTGTATGGATGATGATATGTGAATTAATGATGGCAAAATGAGTCCGAGGTCCAACACCGAAAATTACCCAGCAATTCTGCTTCAATTGTTTGAGGAAAAACCCCAACCAAGTAACTTGTTCCAACCAGGATTTGAACCTGGGCTCGCTCGTTTCATGACCATACGTGCTAAAGATTACTCCACAGCAGTGGACCAATTTTACATTTACTTTATCTTTTTAGTTAAAAAGAAAGCAAAATATCATATGAAATGTAAATTCTAAATTTTATTTAATCTTGTCTTTAAGTTTACACATTATACTGGGATCACTTTTATTTTTTCTGCATTGTTGTGCAGTATGTTATTCATATTTCTCCAAGTGGCTGCTTGAACACCTGCATAGTTTTAACACATCAGTAAAGACTGTTACAAAAAAACATTACAGTGCTTCCATTCCTCAAATGAAGTATAGAAATTCTTATACATTCAGAAATTTAAAATAAATATTATAGTCCAGACCACAGTTTTTATAAAGCAATTTTTATTACTGCACAAATCGGCACCAAAATTACTGGAATGAAATTATATTAATATTACTATTATTTTAATTATTGTTGAACTCGTAGATGATACTCTGGAAGTAATAGTGGCAACAATCGATGACAGTTGTTAAATTTCAGCTTGGTAGTGGGTATAACTGTTATTTCAAATCAAGAGGATAATGAGTGCTGGCAGAGGTGTTTCTTCTCTTATTGACAGCAAGTCTTTTTGCTGAGCAAGTGTAGTGCATTTATTCATAGATTGGTAAGTAGACGGATTTATATATGTCAAATATAACAAAAAATTATTATTCATGTGCAAAAAACTGTTACATACATATATGTCTGAGTTATTAACATCAAATTATTCACGCGCAAAAATCAATTAGGGAGAAAGGAACTGGCCACCCTACTCCATTATCTCCTGGCTTAGTTGCCTCATAAGTGGTGCCTTCTTTGTACAACAACAAAAATCAATTTAAATATTGAACATAGCTGTTAGCATACACATATTTAACATGTTGCAATTTCGGTTTGTATTACAACATAACATGTATAATAATAATTAATATTATTATTTGTCGGCCATTTCTCTTCCACGTTGAATTTCAACACTGAATAATCTCTGCAGTTCAAAGTGTTACTAAATAAAATAGACTACTGGTACTACTGTTTGTATATTAATACCATTGGTGTAGTTTCACATGCCATCAGTAACCAAACACTCCTTCGATTTTTTATTCCTAAGGTGGCTGAGGTGGAGATTCCAATAAAAAACGTTTCCTTACTAAGCAGTTCAAATTGTCAACGGAGTCCAATGCAACATTCACGAAGCATCCCGTTTTACAAGATAATGATGGAGTTTCAAATAATTCAGAAATATCATCTAGGCCTACAACTCAAACTGAATCTGGTGAAACTGCAACTGATCCATCCATCAAACCGAAATGCTTATTATATCACACAAAAGCAAGGCTGGTGAAGATTCAATAGTTCTTGAGAATGAAAAAGCATTATTGCATTTTCACAGGAATGGCTGCTATTTCGTCAGGTGTACACCATGCTCTAATTCCTCGGAAATAGTTCAAATGTTTACATACAGAGGTCAAATTTCTGCCACTGCCAAACAGAAAGGAATCGTGTATCGCAATGCCGTTATTTCTGAACATTTTAAGACCAAAGCACAGGTAGAAGCAATGAAGGCTTATAGACTGTTTTCCCTTCCTCAAGTTGAAGCACTGCAGTCCAGTTCGATGGGCAAGGCTAACAGCAAAATTTCCGAGCAGTTTGCAAATAAAATAGGATTCTTGATGATTCATATATATTGTGATGCAAAGAAGCTCACTCTGAGTGCAAACATGCATTGTTGCAAACAATATTGCTAATATGATGAATCGGTAGAACAGAGAAAAATTCTCTCTGGCACCAGGACTCAAACCTGAGTTTCCAGCTTTATGTGCTGGCGCTTTATCCACTAAGCCACATCAGATTCAAGTTCTGATGCCAGACTGAATCCCTCTCATTTTTAAGTTCTACCTACTGTGTTCCCCTTTGTTCGCCTATCCTTGTGCACCATGTTACAGCAGGCCTATGTGTGACAGAAACAATGTCCAACCACAAGTACAGAGGTGCACTCATTACTAGATGGCCGGGGTCCGATGGAACATGGCGCCGTCTTGAATCAGAAATCATGCTTTTGTCATATTACTATGATGTACTGAAGTGCCAGCACATAAAGCACCTCGGTTCAAGTCCTGGTACAGGAGAGAGTTTTTCTCTGTTCTACCAATTCTTTATAAAGCACCAGCACGTAAAGCTGGAAACCTGAGTTCGAGTCCTGGTGCCGGAGAGAATTTTTCTCCGTTCCACCCATTCTTCATCATATGGAAACGCAGAATTACTGCACTGAAACTCCATATGTACTTCGGTACATCATAGTAATAGATATAATATTGCTCATGCTTTTTCTTTCAGTTATGCTTTTAAGCCTTACGACTGCACTGACGTAAATTATCAGCATGCGAGCCCGAATGGGCACAGATAACTGTTGCAATGTATCGTTGAGAGCTAGGAAGAATTTTGCAATATCATTATAGTGTGATGGTTTCATTGATAAAATTTATATGATGGCAAAAATAACTGATACAACCAGTAAAGAGGGAGAGATATTCTTAGGGGCCCAGGAGCCTTCCATGCGGGGAGTGAAGGGGGTGTTGTCCACAATGAGTGTTGTAGGAGAGAAGGCAACCAATTTCATTTTACAGAGTATGTCATCGATCGTCACAGATGAAGCATCTTTAAATAGAGGTGAAAAGGCAGGACTGTGATTCTTACTGCAAGAATTTGCGAGGTCAAACAGTCTGACAAATGTCCAAGGCAGTATGCCTCCACAGGCTCCACCCCTTCTGAAGATATGGTGTTGCGTACACAGGTAAAACCTAGCATGGAGAAGTGTTTGCAATACAGTTCCAGAACTGAATATCATGCTTCAGAAGCTGTCTTCAATTTGCAGTTTTTTCCATGTGTCTGCAGTCAGAAGCAGGGAACTTCGCATGATAACTAAGGAGAATAATGTTGATGTAGTCACTCTTCCTGAAATTTTCGAGGTTCGCTGGACTGAATTTACGTATGAAATGGAAGCTATGCTATGGTATTGGCAGGGTTTAGTTTTGTACTTCACAAAAAAATCGTGCCGATAGCTCTTCCTATGGTCACCTGAAATTTCTCTGCATGGAGGACAACTTGAGATTCTTGACATTTCTGGCCGATGTACTGTCTGTCTTCAGCAGGTATCAGAAAGCACCAGTCAAATTCTACCAATATTATTTACATGGCTAGATTAACTGAATCCATGAAGTAAAAAATATCATCTTTGCTTGAAGATCCCATTTAGGGAGGTTGGACATCGACACTCACAGAAAGCTGACTTCCTGATCTGATTGTGGCTCCGGATCATCATGATAAAAAAGAAGTAAGGGACACAATCTCTATGTTACTGATAACAGGGACTTAACCGCCATATTCGTGGAGATGAAGGAGGGTCTCATACATTTCATAAGCTACCATTTCAATCTAGATGAAAGGATGATTGACATTGTGAAGCCATTTTGCGATCTGTCCAAGGATGCAGATATAAAGGCTGTATTTAATTACCATTGGCAATGATCTCGAGCTATCAGAAATAGACCTTGAGTATCGAGATCTTAAGGGTTTGCCAAATATAGAAATTCCCCGCAGCAGAACATTTGCAGTCAAAATGAAGTATTTTGCCTCTTCAGCGAATTACAAAAATCTAGCAACACTTTTGCTCGTATCCTTGTGGTTAACCTCAGTGCTGATGTGGAGCGGGATGTGAGCTGAGATACTGGTACCGTCTTGAAGAGTAAGAAACGTGCCAGAACGGGTATTGAAACCGAGAATCTTTATTTCTTTGCTCACTATAACATGCCACCTCTGGTTGAATGGAATTCTGGAAGAAGTAGTACTGTTCTGCCTCCGGAAATGTGAATGACGTACCCGCAATCGTCCGAAGGTGTCACAATAAGAGTACTTCACTGGCATATTCAGCCGTGCCGAGAAACATCAAGGAGACAGGCAACAGGAGGATAACGCCACAAAAACAAAGAAGAAGACATTCTAAGATACTATTGGCTGTTATAAGTTAATTTCTTACATCAGTTTTGTATAATTATGCTACGTTTACGTTACTTGTACTTTTTTGTTTATTGTAACTGTATAACTTGTACAATGCAAATTTCCATGAACACAGGGCTATTGCTTTCACTTGGTATCTGTTGTTGTTGTTTAACTTTTAGTACTGCACAAATTGTGTATGACTGCACACTTAAAAAAAAAAACAACAACTGGTCCGACACGTAGTCTGAAGACATTAATTCGTAAATTTAAGCACGGAAACTTATCATAAACAATGGCAAGAATAATATTTTGAATTCAATATTTTCTAACGTTAATAAAAAAGACGAGTTCGGCCAAGTTTGGGAGGGGGAGGCAGTGTCCGCCCATGCTTATAAAAGTACGTCGATAAACTGAAGACAGCGAACACGTAAGGGTAATACAAAACCGGTATGTGGCAACGGCGTATTATGGTTAATTTAGTCAATTATTCAATGTAACCTTAGCGTTTTCACGAATACAGTACACTCTGATCTTGACCTTGACGTTAACCATTTCCTATATGTGCACCATCGCTTCTTTAAGCTACAATTGTATGTGATTTCATTATATAGGCCTACCAGAGTGACTTCATATCAGACATCTTTTAGTTGTGGTCAACGTGACATAGTACACGTGAACATATTTTAGGTCACTTTAAGTTATCATTTACTGTAATCCCAGACCTAGAACTGCACATCTACTTATATACTGTGCTATTACCCAATACGTTTCGCAATCCGAGCTAATCAGCTGTTTCCGAGTCCATGACGTCATCTGTCAGCATGATTTGCACGTATACCGTGTTCGTCATCTATAAAAAGGGCAAATAATTTGCATTCCTGCTTATTTCGTCTGAAGCTATAGAAAGTTATACTCGATGGTGAATGTTCTGTGAGGTTTTTCGAAACTGGATTAAAGGAAGTTTCCATAATGGTTTTGCAGGTAAATGACCTAAATACGTGACATCTGTGATCTTAGTGTTGCACACAGTAACCTTCCCGGAAGATTATGCAACGGGAAGATTGTGATTTGCTCTTGGCTGTGACTGGATTAAGGAACCGCAAGTTTGGTCAGTGTCTTCTATGCTTGAAGATGCCTTGAATACCGTACTTTGGCATGGTCGCATGATTAATTACTTATGAATTGGAATTCACTTAATGGCATTAATAGTAAGAGGTGATCAACTTTACAGTTCCAGACTAGCCCAATATTGAATAAGTCGTACTTGTTTAAATTGCGTAACTTACAACCTTGACCAGCATTCGATAATTAATATTAGCTTTGTTATATTAGTTCAACAAACAGAAAGACAGATCTGTAAAATAAGAGTTTATATCTGCACAGATAAATGATCCTACTGTATGCTATGAATGAAACTTCTCCAATTCACATTTATTCGAAATCTTACGAAGGTGACAGTGAAGGGCAGTGTGTTATGTCTGTGTTACAGCTATCTACGTACGTATTGCTTAATGTAAGCATTGATAATGAGATGGAAGATATTGAGTATTTACCTTTTCGTCACTACCCAAAATGATCTAACCTGTCGGCTACTGTATATGTGATAAATATACGATGTGCGTCATTGATTGTACGGTACCGTATTTGTCTTGTGAATTCCATTGGGCTATAAGTTACTGTTGGACACACTAATGTAACCTCTTTAAATTATTATCTTATCAAGCTGGGAATACAAAATTAGTGCGAAGAAATTTAAATTCTTTTTATAAAGCCATGGGGGGGGGGGGGGGGTTCATTTCATCAGATTTTTGGAGCAAGAAAGTATGATTTCCTGTTTATATCTAATCATCAAAATTTGAACGACGTTTACATTTAGATGAACTTCAATGCACTGTAATTGTTTTAAGGAAGCTTAACATGTATGTCCTGCTTATGATTTTTTCCCTCTATTAATTGAAAGTATTGTGTGCAATAGGTCTTTCAAGGAATTCCTTAAAATGCCAAAAGAGGTAATTAAAATATTTATTAATGAAGTTGTGTTTAATAATGTCATTGTGATTGGTCTATGTTCACTAAACTTAATCTTCCATTGCCTTACAGTTTGAGGGTTCCAGTAACATGGTTACAGAGTCAGCAGCCCTACCGACTTTCTCAGAGGAATCCCATTCCTCAAGATTAGCAAGGAAGACTAAAGAAGCCCCACTTTTTCCAATAGGTATGTAGCTAACAGAAAGTAGAATTGCTACCTGATCATCTTACAATAAATTTCGGACATTATCAGACATACAAAACACACTTGAATCTTCAATTAAAAAGTATAATATTACCATTGGAGGAAATTTAACATTGTTTGTAGAACATTTTATAGCCTACACATTTAATCCTATAATATGTAGAGCCAACAACTAATTAAACATTACAGTTACTAATGCAAATAGGTTTATTTTTTTGTTTTTGTTTTTTAATTTAAAATAATATTTCTGGTTCCTCTGAGCATCACTCAGGAGTTCAGGTTTTGTTTTCAAATACTCCATGAATTCATCACAACACATCGCATAGTTGACCTTTACGCAAAATTCAGCTCTGACTAAACTTGTGTCCATACGATTCCTTGATATTGTCCATGAAACCTTCATTAAACTGAAAATTCGCTCTGGAAAGGCATTGCAAACTTGAACGGATAAAACAGCTTGAACAAATTTTAAAATGTTTGGGGCACAATTATTTCCAGAGAAAAATCTAATTCAATTTCTCTCCACTGATAATGATTTGTCAATATGTGGCTGCACTAATTTCAGAAAGCCATACTCTTCATAAATTGCAATGTTGAGAATTTCTGCTATGTGCACAAGATCTTCAAATGAAGATAGTTTTGTGAGGTCTGTTATATTTGTATTAAATTGAATCACAAGATTAGATTTATATTGAATTACAAGATTAGCTTTAATATCCAACTCATTCATTCTCAGTCTATATAATATATATTATGTATCCAACAACAAATATTCAACAAAACACACACAGCAACCAGGTTGCTAAGTACTACAGATGAGGAGGCGGGACTTGGCATGTGAGCTGTGAGAGAGGGGAAAGAATGAGCTACCAGAAACAGATTTTGTTTCTTGATGGTTCATATTATAAGAATCTACCGACATAGAAGAGTTCTTCTCCATCTAGTATACCCATTGGTGATACAGCCATGGCACATGAGGTCACAGGACAGATCTTGTCTCCTCTACTATACTATAATATATTCATTACAGAGTCAAGTGCAGAAAAATTACAAAAGTAGGCCTACTATTTTCAAAATCGTACCACCTTTCCAAGTATGCTATGCAAAATGACAGAAATGTTGTAGCCAGGGCCAGGTTTAGATGCTTGTTCGCCCCTAGGCCAACTTCTTTTCAGTGCCTCCTCCTCCTACTCAATTCAGAATCGTACAGTTTTGGTAAAATTAAACACTACGCATACTGATTAATACATGTACAGTATTATAGAATATAAACAAACAGAAAAAAGAATATACGAGGTATAAAGGTATTAGAATTTTTAAAAGAGTCTTTACTATACTAATCTAACTACTGTACATGTTTATAATTTACTCACGTTTTCGTTCTTCTAGTTCGATGTTTGTTTTCTTTCTGTTTTCTGAGCAGGTATTCTCGGTACACAATAGTGGACACTATTTTAATGAGATTTAGGCTACATAAATTAAAATTAAAGCGTTATTGGATTATACCTCATAGTCGAAAGTAGGTTTCTTTGGTATTGCTACTAGTTTTAGCAATAAAGCAGATATTACAAACACACTTCAAATTTTGAAGTTCTTCTTGCCCTTCTTTCCTAGAAACAAACTTTTCGACAACCTGTTCGAAGCTAAGACTTTTTGCAATGTCATTCTCTATGAACAATATGTATATATTGGATATTCACTCTTGGGTCACTGTGGAGGCGAACGAGTTGTTTAAGCGCTTTAAGAGACTGTAAAGAATCTTTCACCACTGCAGTTAGACACTGCTGTTGTTAGGAACATTCTTAAGGCGATCTTGATTTTTGGGTAAACACTATGAAAGTTGAATAATTTCAAGGCAAAAATTGTTCCCTCGAGTGGGCTGCCAAGATGCCAGAAACCCACATTGAGTGCACACAAACTCTGTGCGACAGTGTCTGGTGAAGTTCCTGGGTAGCTCATTCGGTAGAGTGTTTGTGCACTAAGCCAAAGGTACTAGGATCGATTAATTATTCAAGTCTGCTTCACAGGGAGCTTTACCTGACAGCTAGATTTGCATACTATGAAAGTTATTTGCAACTTCCTCTTTTTCTCCTTCAACGCGCTGAGCTTTGCTTTTTTACGAACTTGGGCTCCACTTAATTTTATTTTTTCACTCATTGTGAAATTTAAAATGCCCCCAAATAAAGAAAATGTAATTCACTGATACCAGCACAACCTGCTACACGACTGTGCATGAACCAAATAAAAGCTGTAAAACACGCATGAACTGTGAATGTACACGTCGTCACATGGCACAAAGAAATTCACCACTGCTTAACAATTAAATTACTGACCGTTACCAATGAATTGGAAGTTTGGAACATCAGTAGTTTTGTAGTTCACAACAATGCACGAAATATAGTAGTGTAATTCGAATACCTATACATGTTTCATACAGCTTAATTAATATGGTTTTAATCTTGTGATTTATTTTTAAAAGTAATAGAGAAGAATAAACAAAAACCTTTTGACATAAACGTTCAAATTATTAATACCAATAACTTTGTCAAAACACTATATGACAATGCAGACACCATCTGCCCCCACCCCGAGCTGTGCCACACATTGTTATGCCAGCCACTGTAACCGACTAACTGCCAGTAGCTTTTTAATTGAGTCTTTCTCACTAACACTCTTTCTGTATTGTTAGACGAGTCAAATTCAAAGATTTTGTTACAGCAAAACATTTTTATTATTATTATTATTATTATTATTATTATTATTATTATTAGTAGTAGTAGTAGTAGTAGTAGTAGTAGTAGTAGTAGTAGTAGTAGTAGTAGTAGTAGTAGTGCCCAAGATTTTTGAGATTACGAAATTAAAATTGCCCCCTTATTGTTCTTCCACCCTTCCATTTGTTTTCACAGTCTCTTTCGTTTTCCTTTTTAATTTCTATCCTTTTTTCATAAGTTTCGTGCGTCTCCTCTCAGAAGGCACCCTAGGCCATGGCCTAGTTGACCTATTGGGAAGTCCGGCCTGGTTGTAGCATTTTTTACAAATGAAAGCAGCATATGATCGAGAGCCTTCATTCACTTAAAAAAACAATCATTAATCATATTCTTGAGCATTTCATGAAAATTAGAAAGATATTGGTGGATTTCAGTAACTGCAATGGAGTTATTCTTTAATCTGGAAATTAAGGTATGAAATATATGCATGACATTGTGGAGGAAGTAGAGGTAACATTCTGGAAGAGTTAAAGAAAGAGTACTATCATCATTCATTTCATTTTCCTGCTCTCCTATGAACTGTAGAATAATGTTATACACGTTCTCTCCCTGCTGCAAAAAGTAAGATTTGATTGCCAGCCAGTTCTGTAAGAGCTGATCTAGAGCTGGAAAGAAAGATAACCATCCCATAAGCACATGATGGAGTATGTCTGCAATTCTAAATTCACAATCTCAAAGCAGCTTTTCAATTTTGTACATGTTGAGCACTGATAGAGAATTCGTTGAAAACTTTTAGAACCAAATTTTGTAAATCATAGGGCAATTTTTTATTTGCGTGTCCTATGGTATTACGTAAAACATGATGTATACTGTTGGCTGTGATTAATGATGGATTGTATTATTGTTTTATTTTTTGGTATAGGTACTGAATTATGTTTTCTGAAATTAATAGACTCATAATCAGCTGAATATGCAATTATGTTACTAGCAGATAAACACCATGGCTGTTAAGAATATTCACAATGCATTCTGGAATGCTACTAGAATTCTCTTGTACATTCTCATAGAAATCAATTAGTTTATTCTATAACAAAATGTTTCAAATTCAATCTATAAGATTTATCTATTTTGCAAATGTTTATTTGCTATAACATTGTATAGATAAATCTTATAGATTGATCTTGAAACATTTTATTATATTGAATTAGATTTATCTGAAAACAAAATGAATGGTAAAATACTTAATGTCAATCAGACAATGTTATATAAACGATATCTAAACTTGAAAATCAAACTACATAACACACATGCAACCATTTGGTTCAACCAAAACTGTCTGAAAGAAAAACTAACATATAATTATGCAAAAATCAAAATCAAAAGCAGAATCTTTTTCAAAATAAACTTTTTCCATTAATAAGACATAACTGATGATGCCGAAAAGACGAAAATGTTAATATTCCATATACAATGTTATAGCAAATAAACATTTGCAAAATAGATAAATCTTATAGATTGAACTTGAAACATTTTATTATATAGGTTACCTTTATCTTGACTGAACAGTGTATAACACAAAGAAACATTTTTTATTCCCGTGGTTACTGGTGTTAGATGCTATGGAAAATGGTACTGAATTTGAAGTATCTTCATCTGTATTATTATTTTGACTCGTAGCTTTTAAATCATTGAACACATCCTCAACAGAAGTGTTAGCTAGAATAATTTTCACGATGGCTTCACACTTGGTATGACCACACTTCGTTTTTTGAGCCACATTAAAATCCGGGAAAAATACTTTACACTTTAATTTAATTTGATACTCTCATGTAATGTCATTTGTGTGCAATAATTGGATGAAAAGTTGGATATAAATATGGGTCATCCTGTATGTGTGTGTATATATATATATATATATATATATATATATATATATATATATATACACAGTAGAACTTGGTTATAGCGACCTTGTTTTGTGTGACACCTCGCTTATAACGTCAAATATTCTGTGGTCCCAACAAATTCCCCATAAGACACATGCTTTCCTACCTTGCTTAATATGACAAACGCATATGCATCTACCTCGCCCTCAGTTTTGAATAAGATTTTCTGAGAACCAAAGTATTTTAGGAAATATTTTGTTGAAATCTGACCCTGACAAATTCTTTACAGTCTCCTTCTGTCATAGACCTCTGGAATGCAGGCGGATTCCCCACCCCATTGTAACCTGCTCGAATTCATGCAGTATTAGCTCAGTTTCGATAGGAAGTTTTCACTAAGTGCACGCATTTTAACACAGTATGGCCATTAAAAGAAGTGAGTGACGCTTTAGAAGTCATTAGAATTATGAACATGTTCTATGAAGGTAGGGAAGGGAGCAGTGAAATTGCAACTGAAATTATGAACATAGAACGTAATTTAGCCCTAGAAAGTGTGTATTGGGCAAGTAGAAGACAATAGAGTAAAATGACTGATTACTTCACTTCTAAGTAAAGTAGTTTGTTGAGTACTGAACAAACTGTTTTAATACAGAATACTGTATTTATAATTGTAGGCCGACGTGTATTTTATTACGTTCATTGTAGGCTTAAACGTCAATACATAAGTCTAAAAGAAGTCTAATGAAGTTTGTTATTTTTCATTTTCCACCAAACTAGATTGATAATGTGAATCTCGGTTACTACGACACTCATTTATAACAACATAATTTTTAAGGTCCCTTGGATGTCGTTATAACCAAGTTCTACTGTATATATATATATATATATATATATATATATATATATATATATATATATATATTCAATGTTTTTTTTCTGATTGACATATTGTCAGTCTCTTTACACACTAATGTGTATGTATGTATTTATTCACACTGTAAATGGGTAAATACCTGGTGGCAGTGGTAACTGATTACACTCAATAATGACAATTAATAATAAATACAACTAATAATAATAATAATAACAATAGTATAATAATATTAACAAGGAGCATCCGAAATTAAACAAAGCACGATCACTTAAAATAACATTTAAAGTAAATCTAATTTGTATTTTAACCCGAAGTTCGAACATAAACCCATGAGTACATACATGATATGTTTATACATACACAAGTACCTTTCAGCACTACACTCATTTCGCTCACAACTCACTCACTACACTGGAACTATGACACATTTCACTGACACTATCCTGATTTAAACTAACACTTCAAAAACATTTGACTGCCCAAATACTTTCCTTTATCGCTATAAACTATAAAACTTCACTGATACAACACTTCTAATAACAAAACATCAATTACACCCTTATTATTCAATAGAATCGTACTTACTATATTAACTTCAAAATCGCTAGCCTAGACTTTATTGCAAGCTATTTTAGCACGTTCACTATAACTCACACCCTTTCACTGCAAATCAATCTCTTTTCTCTGCCATTATAACTCTCAGAATTTGCTTTGAAGCTCACTGCACTTTCACTACAACACACTGCACATCCAATATAAATCACTGGAGATTCACCATGTTTCTCTGCTTACTCATTATACTTGTAAAACACAAAATAGTGTGCATAATATACAACTGTCTATTAGTAAAGTCCTTAAGCCTATTTTTAAATACATTTTTGGTTATTGGTAAAACCTTTAGCAAGTCTGCAGGTAGAGCATTCCAGTCCCTGATAGTATGATCGAGAAAAGAGAACTTTCCGGTGTCTGTCCTGTGTCTTCTTTACCTCAATTTATATGAGTGGTCGTTCCTTGAAGAGTAATTTGGCGGCTGCAACCTATTTTTTTATTTCTCTCCAGGCAGGCTCACCTCTGTATGTTTTGAACATTGCGCATAATCGAATTTGCGTTCTCCTGTCCATGAGTGTGTCCCATTTTAATGTTTAATTATTACAACGCTTGAGAGCCCATTTTTGAATCTTTTCCAATGTCTTAATATGTTCTAATCTGTAAGGATACCAACATGCAGTACCATGTTCCATTACTGGACGAACTAGTAACTTATATGCAATCTCTTTGGATTTATCAGAGCCTTTTCTTAGAACCTTCATCATAAATTGTAACGCTATCCACTGTGTCAGTAACATGTTCTTCCCAGCCGAGATCACTGCAAAAAGTTATTCCTAGGTATTTACATTTATTAACTTCCAGAATAGTTTCACCCCCCAACATATATGATGTGATTATTTTATTTCTTTTTCTTGTAAAACTGACGGCTTTGCTCTTTAGAGAATTTATTTTCATTTTGTTGGCCATTGCCCAATCGTTTATTCTATTGAAATCATTCTGAAGAAGTGAGGTCATTCTGGAAAAGCAATGGAAAAGTGTCCTGAACATCTACTGCGGGAATATGTTGGCCTAGTCAGTGCTTAGTACATAATTGTAAAAAATTCTTTGTAATATTTTACTTAGCTACTTTACTTGTATAAAGAGCGTATTTTCGTTATTTCCTCATGCTGTTTATGCAAACACAGATTACCAGCTACATGTATGTCAAGCGATTACCACACTATTGACACAAGTCATTATAACCCATCCAAGCAGCAGGACACATCACACATAATAAGAAAACAACATACGTGGGGCATGACTTCAATATTGTCTATATATGGCCTTCACTTAATTCCATTGAGACTTATTATTTACGACTAAGTCTGTTTTGCTAGGTATGCTTATAATTTAATTACCTCTCTAGTTTACTTAGTATATACAAAGCAAATTCCTTTAACAAAATGTACTATATAAGAATGTTTACGTCATGCAATTTCAAGAAAATTACCAGATTGTTCTATTTTTTTTTTTTTTCAATTGTATTTGCAGGCATTATAATTTAGATTAGAACTATTATGCAGTAGCCTCTTTCTCTTTTGTTCATTAACATATTTTGACAATCTTGTGTATTGAAGTGTTTAAAATAAATACCGATTATGACTGTGAAATTGCATGGAAATACTTAAAAGTACAGTAACTTACTTGATAAATTATATTATAGTCGTAGCTACCTAAAAAATTGGAAAATGGATAAATATCTTCATTAAATAGTTTAAACGTGGCCTTCTGTGACAGTAAGGAAATTCACTGTTCTCTCTTGGCACCCAGGGCAAGACCAAGGAACTGGCTGGGCACGACATAGCCCAGGGTGCTGCCTAAATGGGCTCAAAATAAAAAAAAAAGTACAGGAAACGAAATTACTTTAATTGTTCAAATGATGTATATCTGTTCATTAAGTTTACATTTTTTCTTTCAAGACCTATAACCCCTTAAGCTCTTCTTTTAATTAAGAGGTGCCAGTGTTTTTGAAACAAAAAGAAGGTAACTTTTTAGGCCTCTTACATTTATGTACAAAGAAGAGTTGTGATGGCGAACACATACAGTATGGTATGAACAATTCAATCAAAATAAATTCATACAATCTTATATTTTTAGCCTATTTGGGATTTTGAAATGTTGTTTTAATTAACCTCTTTCGTCAGATACAAGATGCGATGAAGGATTATCTAGGGTTCTTCATTAAGTGTTATCAACTAGATGCACGATATAATTATATCTTATCACTGAGAGTTCATTGCTAATGTATCTATTTCATTTGTCTGTTGCACTGTTTGAAGATAAGTCAGCTAATCTTGTTGCTAAGGCTAGTGACGTGTTAGTAGGATGGAATTTAATATCAGTTTGTGTTATTTTTGCCCTAAGATTACCCATGTATTTCATTTCTCATTCTCTTTTGAAATAAAATATTAATGGAAAGCTGAATTATGGGAGGAGGAGGGGGAGGAAGTATTCGCAGTACATCTCCAAATTGTATAATGTTGCAATTTTGTTTGCGAATGCATTCAGCTGGTATACTACAGACACATTTTTTTTCCTTCTGAATTTTATAATAGGACCTTTAATTCGCGAAAATGTATGAATATTTTGTACTAATGTTGAGTGGATTTATTTTTGGCTATTACTGCATTCAAATTTATTACTTTTATACAATATCACATATGATGATGATGATGATGATGATTATTATTATTATTATTATTATTATTATTATTATTATTATTATTTATCACCATATTGGTGGCAGTGATAATTTTTTGTTACCAACAGAAAGAATGAGTGTGTGTCATTGTATTCCTACTTGACAAAGTTCGAACTTTCTGTCCTGCATTTCCCATGTTTTGAACTGTAAATAACTATTAATGTACAGTACCATACTACTATCAACTCATCTGTATGAATTGTATGCAGGAATTGCAGGACTGACGCTGGCCTGCTTGTATGGGATATACAAGTACAAGCACAGAGGCAACATGTCAACATCAGTCTTTCTTATGCAGCTCAGAGTAGGAGCGCAGGGAACTGTTGTGGCTTGTCTGACTGCTGGAATTGGATACAGTTTGCTTAAGCAGTATGTCTTCAAGTCAGATGACGACACAATCAAGAAAGACTAATCACAGCTGTCTACTAGATATAGGCTGTTTGAGTATTTCAGCATTAATGAGATGATAAAATGATGCTAATGGGACAGTAATGGAAGGAAATTGGCAGAGTAATGTGAAGTAGTTAGGTAATGCCAATCCCCATAAACTCCATAAAATATAATTTCCTTGGTGAGAAGCCATCACCCCATCAAAATTTAACCCTCTGTTATGATCTGCAGTTTAACATCAGCTCCTGTAATCAGTAGTACTGGGCCATCTATGAATTAGCGAGTGACAACCTATGCCTAAATATAGCTAGTTTTCGTTTTGTGGCTTATATGAAGTCTTCGATCACATCAACTGTTAGCATTCCAGAAGCTACAGAAACCTTTGGGATACCAGAAGATGCAAATATTGACTCAGCTTGGGGATATATTGACGAGTTTCTTAGCTGTTTGAACAATTGTGTTGTAGGATCTTCAATAAACGTTGATACCAAGTTCTGTACTGTCATGTTTCTTAGAATTAAAGGAACTAACACTTTTCGCAGTAGCATCATGATAAACGTAACATTATTTTAAATTCTTGGCAATTGTAGGGTTAAATTACATAGGTATACATATACAGGCACATTACTCCAAAAGTCTGATCTGTACTGCATAGCACTTTGTATACAGATGTTGAGGTTGTAATTAAACAAACATAGTTGTGATTGTTCTGAAATAAAAATTAGGTATCCTCTGCCCATTTTCTCCATCTCCCTCCAGTGACAGTTCTAGGAAAAATATTTTTGGTGAGCCCAGCTCAAACATAGAAACCTTGTGTCTTAAAATATTTGTTCTGTAATAGCACATTATCAGAAATGTACAAAAATTCATTTGAATGTGCTTGCAGGTTTTATTTGTTCATTTAAAGGAACTTTTTATTTTCAACAGCGAAAAAATAAACCTATTTCAAATTTTTCTAATAGGCTGGCGCCCACCTGCTAAAACTGCCACTGCCTCCCTCCATCTGATGAAGTATCAGTATAGATGGGAGATAGCATTTGCTGTATAATTTACTTTTTAAGCAAGTATTGTTCACGATGGTTCATTTTTGTAAATGATCAGAAGTTTCACCGACAGGCTGCTAGAACAGTCATGCAGATGAAATCAGTCATTTCATATTGGATGCTAATATGTAAATGTGTTACATTACTAAAAACAGGTGAAAATTAAAATTTGCTACATGTTTGTTATAATTGAGCACCCATATCTCATTGAGGATTTATTCTGTTTTGCTTCTGAAAATGAAGCTTCTCCAATATTGTACATGTCTTTCAGAGATTTGTATTTTATCTTAAAATAACATTATATATATATATATATATATATATATATATATATATATATATGATTTCTATTTCATATATTTTATAGCATGTAAATGAATATGTTCTTCTGTTACCGTTTTCCCATATATCTCTTCAAAATGATCCAGTTACTGTTACATTGATTTACATAAATATGATACATATTTTAATTTAAACTCATTTTCACTATGTAAATACCGTTCACTTGTCATTTTCTGCAGAGGGTTAGCTACCAATTACAAGAGGTTTATATAATATGGTTTATTACTCATTGTAATAATTTGTATTAAAACTGCAAATTACCTTATTTTTAAACCAAAGATGATGTGGACAGTACGAGAAAGTTGGTTATTTTCAGCCAAATAATAAATCCTTAAGAGTATTCATTTTACCTAATACATGCCTATTAGATTATTGTTGTTGTTTGATCCATCTACTGCAGTAGTAAAAGTTAATTTGTTTCTGATGTCTGCTAGATAAATTTAAGTCTAATTGAAATTGTATTGGGAATCGTGGTTATTGTTAGACTGTCAAATATCCAAGCATTAGAATTACAATTTCTTAGGTACTTGGATATCACATTTTTTTCCTCCTTCACAAGTTCTATCTTCTTTAAACCTGTATTTGAAGAAATAATGTGTAAACAAAATAATCTATAATGTATTTAATACAGTATTACTTGCAATCTGCAGGTACATGATTTTCTCAGATAAAGCGATTTTTTTTAGCATTAATCTACATTTCTTTTTGCAAATAGTCAATAATAGTAATATACGTTACAAGAACGGTATGTTGACGTTTTCATGTTCGAGGAAAAGATTGAAAAAGCAAAACGTAGTTGGGCTTTTTTAATTTCCGAGAACATGAAAACAAACATACCGCTCGTGTATCGTACATTATTTTGTGCGAAGATCGTTTATTACATACCTGAAAGACGAATTTCTAATTAGTTGCAATGAAATCTCCATGTTGGTTTCTGTTTAATGACGCCAACTTCGGAACACCAAAATATCTTTCTTCAACATTGTTGCTGTAAAATGTTTTCTGTGTTTACTATACTCCAGCAGGCCGTGATATACGTCTGTCTTTCCCCCCCCCCCCCCCCCCCAGTCTATAAATGCGAACTTAAAACAAACGGTAAGGTTATGTAATGATTTATTTTTCATTTTAATATTTTAACAATATTATTTATATAACATATTGCAGTAATAACATCGGCATCTGGAATCTAGTTGATTTTTTCACGGCTTCCTTAATGTTACTTGTATCAGGAATGCAATAAGTTTCGTGGAGTAGTAGACTTTACTTAATTTTTGCAAATATTTAAAAACAATAATTAACATTGCAATTTAGGTGAAATTGCAGTGGTAAGTTTCCAATTTATAATTATTACTATGTTAAACGTCTCTAAAAATAATATGTTAAAAGCCTAAAGCAGTAAAATGAATGTCGCGCTTAAGCGGTAAGAAGAGGGAAATTGTTGTGTGTGTTACATTGGGAATACTGAATGTGGTATTTCACACTTACCGCATATTGGTTCTGTGCGGAAAACAGGCAAATACGCACAATCTCGCACAAAAGTACTGTTAATTAAAAAGACACGGGAATAGTTTGTCTTAGGGTCGGTAAAAATTTCTCAAAATTGTTTATGAATTTGAAAATTCAGGAAAACTCTAAGAAATACAGCCTTGCATGGTTGTTTGATTTACAACTGGAGTTTTGTTGTAATTATAAGGAATTTTTGTTACTTTGTAGGAAATATATTTACGTTTACTTGACTGTATAGGACGAAATTTTAGTACCAATATCTATATTAAAACATTCGAGAGACAAAATGAACTTGTAACTTTCCAAAAGAGGAGAAAAAAATGTGTGAACAAATTTTCAATTGAGGATGAATTTCTTAAGGACATAAATTGTAGATATTTCACAGGGAAAAAAATGTTCATCTCTTAATAGGAAATCTTGGAGAATGCTGTGTTTACAGTGAAAGATCTACCCTTGGACAGAAAACTATGAATGAATGGAATTTCTGTACTTACTCTGAAATATTGATACAATTAATTGGTTAGGAAATAGAATTAATTTTAGCGAATGTTACTATGAGTTTCGTAAATTTAAATTTCGCCATATGTACCAGCTGTCTCTTAATGTTGACTACTATACAGTATTGCTATTCAATTCCTTAACTTCTTGATATTATTAATTTGGTGTATTACAGTATTTTTAATAGATTATATAGTAAATATTTATAAAGTAGAAGCAACTGTGATTGACTCGTATTATATAATTCTAAAAATAAATTATTTTTGGAACAACATAAAATGGGCTTTATCTATTAGTGAATACACTAGATCATCCTTTTTAAATTAATACTCCTATTCTAAACACATTTTGAATGTACTAGTATGTTAGCATTATGGAACAACAGTATATTAGTTATGATTTCAAACCCAACAATCTTTTAGTTTTCAATGAAGGAAGTCAGAATTTGTAAAATTATAATTGACCATGTGTGTTTGTGTTCTCTTATACAGAAGACTTGCTCATTGCCAAGATGCAGCAATTCTTGAATGTCCAAAGCTCTGACGCACAGTCCAACTACTGTCAACCTATACCTATAAGTCACTATAGTGTGGAGCCACGATTGTGGAAATAGTTTTTTTTTGTACATCAGCATTATAAACAATCTATATTGTTAGTCATCATTCACAATATGCCACATTATTGTACCAGAACTGTAAAATATTACCATGCCAATTAGAAAGTAATGATTTCTAGTATGACAGCATAACTTAACTTGTGCTATAAAATTAATATTTTTGTGCTCCAGCATTACAAACAGTCATCATTAATGAAAATTGTGCATAATATTGTACATCATTATGCCAGTGCTGTAAAATATTAACATGCCAACTAAAACATCACGACTTCTATTATGACTGCATAACTTGTGCTATAAAGTTAATATTATGAAACAATTTGCCATGCAGTAATATCACAGTCTAATACATACATTCGCGAAGCTCAATACGTAGTAAATATGCAAACATTAGATAGTTGCTCACCACTAGGATCGCTAATATCGGCTCATTACAGGCAATGCAAAATAGTACCGTCACAATCTATTGTTTCTAGCACCTTCAAAACTCAAGCTTCGTGACTGTATATAGTAGACTGTGGTGATATTAAATTTAATAAATCATTGTCATAGCAACCTCTTTCTTCATCGGCAATGATATCAAAATACCCATCATTACAAATTTGATGTTATTTTTTTTTTATTAATTGTTTTATAATGCTGTCATACAAAAAAAAAAAAACTTTTGAAACATATTTATAATGTTACACAGTTATTGCATTTGTCAAAGTTAGGAAACTCTCGTTGTTTGTTTCGCAAACATTGACTCATGCGATCAAGAATAACATTATAAACGGTGAAAATTGTTCATAATATGCCACATTATTGTACCAGTGATGTAAAATATTACAATGCCAACTAAAATGTCATGACTTCTATTGTGATGGCATAACCTGTGAATACATCATTATCATAGCAACTCCTTTCTTCATAGACCATGATATCGAACTACCCATCATTAAAAATTTAATGTTATTTCTTTATTGTTTTATAAAAAAAAAAAGAAAAGAAAGAAATGGCACATGAAAAACATTTATAATGTACAGTTATTGCACTTGTTGCTTTGCTAGTTTCCTAAACAGTAATTCGTGCATTTTTCCCCACAGACACATCTAACAACCCCAGTCAAAGTGAACTCTCCAATGCCATTTAGCATAAAAGAAATTGATTCTTTTAATATGAAGGCAAAATGACAAAGCTCCAGGTATCAATGCCATTCCAACTAACATAGTAAAATATGTCTATCTCTCATAACCAACACTTTTAAAAGATGTGTTTAACAAGTGCTTAAAGATAGCAGTTTTCCCCAGCCTAAACCAAGCACAAAAAAGAAAAAAAATCCACTACAAATTCAGTTCGACCATTCAGACTCTTATATGTTACAGGGAAAATTTTTGAAAAATCAAAGATAGACAGAATTTTATTATAGAATTTAAATACTATTATAGTCACAATCATGCCATGGTATGAAAGAAAAATTTCACAACCTCGAGCGGGAATCGAACCTGCGACTTCCTGTTCTCCGGTCAGGCGGTCTACCACTGAGCTATCGAGTTCGTCTCACGCCAAAGGCTTGGAATTATCCTTTCATACTGGCGACTCTGTTATAGAGTACTGTCCATAGCGTCTGATTTAGTCAGCACTGCTTATGGGTTGAAAGAAACTTTATACCATGGCATGATTGTGACTATAATAATATTTAAATTCATTAATATGTCACATCAGCGGACGTGTATACGTCACCAAACATCGTAAGATGAAGAATTTTTTATTATGTACCACTTGTGTACAGGAGCGCACCCAGAAATATGGTTGGGGGGGGGGGGTTTATAAAATCATGTCATAGAGCAAAATTAAAACTGAATGTCCATGGTTGCCAGGCCATACGATAATTCTTTCCTTGCGACAATTTCAACCAACAGTATATCATTATGGTATTAAAAATCCTCCCTAAAATACGATAATTTCGAGTAATTTTTTTTTTGAACTACAAATAATTCTCTTTTTTTTTTAGATATCAAAATTTCAGTACTGATAACAAAAAGAAAATTTTCAAATTACAATTATGAACATGCGTCGACTTTGCTATCTTGTTGAAAAATATGCTCGCTGAGACACTACTTTGGCAAACTTTATGTGAGTTTTCAACAGATTTATGGACTGGTAAAGAGATTTACTCGATCAGAAAATTTAAATATTCCTTCAATAACATTACGATTCACTTTGAAGATCATAATAGCTCAAAAAGTTAACAACTGTTATATAATCAAAACTTGTCGTGGGTATGGTTTGGCATCAAGACGCAGATAAAAAAATTCAGGTATGTGTAAACGAATAGCTCATGTTGTATGTATATTCCTGGAAAATTCACAGTGTTCTCAAATAATAAGTTCCCCCCCCCCCCTCCAAGTGTTTAACACCCTTTTATTTGGTAACTACAGCTAGTAGAATCGTGACTTTTGTCCATATCGATAGATAATATAATAAAAAAAACTTTTATTCCACTGGTGTATTTCAGACTTCAGTTCATTGACCTCTTACATCTGTATTACGAGAATAAAGAGTCCTGTGTTTGCGGCGATAATGTCTTACTGCTGAAACATAATATTATGTTTTGTGATTAAAGACAGGTCAGTTAGAAAATTATTTATGATTTAGCTTACCTGGATGCACTGAAATCGTTTTTCTTAGATATGTCTTAGATTGCTTCCGATCCCCTCAATTAAGATTTAGTTATGATTTGAAAATAATATGAACAGGTACTGAGATATATATTTTTTTAAAATTCCACAATGTTTTAGCTAAAATTTAATATCAATATATTTTTTAATATTTCCAGTAATGTCACAGCAAAATTCATAAACAATTTTTAGCCTTTCCCAAGCCTCTGGCAGTGTATTTGATTCAGACGGCAATGTATTCAACAATAGAATATTTAGTGTTCGTTTTTTTGAACTACAAACAATTCTCTTTTTTTAGATATCAAAATTTTAGTACCAGTAACGAAAAGAAAATTTCAAATTACAATTATGAATACGTGTTGACTTTGCTATCTTGTTGAAAAATATGCTCGCAAAGTATTAAGAAACCTGAGACACTACTTTGGCAAACTTTATGTGAGTTTTCAACAGATATATGGACTGGTAAAGAGATTTTACTCGACCAGAAAATTTAAATATTCCTTCAATAATGCTACAGTTCACCTTGAAGATCATAATGTCTCAAAAAGTAAACAATGATTATGTCGTCAAAACTCGTCGTGGGTATGGATTGGCAAGGCACAGATAAAAAGTTAAGGCATGTGTAAACGAAGAGCTCATGTTGTATGTATATTCCTGGAAAATTCACAGTGTTCTCAATAAGTCCCCCTCCCCCCAAGTGTTTAACACCCTCTTATTTGGTAACTACAGCTAGTAGAATCGTGATTTTTGTCCATATTGATAGATAATATAATAATAAAAAACAATGTGTTAATACCTTATAATATTATAGGATTGCCACAGACAGCAAGTCTTCCCGAACATTTCTTAATTGATCTTAGACAAAGAATATTGTTTCCCATGAATATGGTATAAAAAGGGTCGTAAAGGCACGTCTACAGGAACCAATTTGGGCCTTATTATAGAAGATGAAATAGTAAGTTATAGCGAACTTTTCGTGTGTCCTGCCAGGGTCCAGTCCCAGGCACACCTGTATTGCGAGCCTGGTTTTTCAACATTCTTGTCATCATAAAAGTACGAATTATCATAAAAACTAACCTTTCAAAGTAGAAATGCAGAGAAAAGTGACAGACTTCTTCATGAAAGCATAAGCAGGGCGAAGTTATTTTTAACTTAATGTGTTATTTCATCAGCGTCAATTTGAACGCTTTCAATTTTTAAACTCACTATTATTTCTACAGTTTTTATTGTGTAGGCCCACTGTTGTGAGTTTATGACTTTACCTAAGTTATTTCGTAAATCATCTAGGCATAACATTTATTTTTGCTAAATTAGTTCTATAGTTATTAGTTTTTATACTTCGAACCATCAAGCGGTCACTTTAACCACTGTAATATAAACTAGGTAGTTTCTAACAAATGTTGACTTTTGTGTTTCTAATTCAAACCCAACAATTAAAATTCAGAATTATACAATTAAATGGATGCTTTTGATCAGTATTTGTGTGTTAGCTATTCTGTGGCATGTACGTAAAGATTATTTTTGGTCCTACAGAATATATCTGTTATGGTAACAATTGCTATTAGAGGAGAAAAATTCGCTCCGACACCAGGGATCGAACCTGGGTTCTTGGTTCTATGTACCAAGTGCTCTAACCATTGAACTACGCCAAAGTTCAATCCAGAGTACGGGATCGAATCTCTCTCTTCCATTGTTTTTCCCTTTGTGGCCTAAACTTCGGCGAAATATTGTGTACTTACCAATTACTTTAGATACTGCTGAAAATGACTTCCTTCTGCAGGGAGACATGTCCTATATCTCTCAAACAAATTGTGACATCCTGCAGTTCAGCTTGAGTAATTTTTGTCACTTCCTGTCGTATTGCGTCCTTCAGTTGTTCATGGGGATTATTTTTATACACTTTACGCTTTAAGTTTCCTCAAAGATAAAAATCACAGTAACTGAGATCAGGGGTTCTAGGGGGCAACAAACCTCTGCTTATTAGCTGGTCTTCGAAATCTTCCTTTATGGTGTCCACTGAATGCTCGACGTATGTGGGATAGCATTGTCCTGTTGAAAATAACAGTATTGTTTTTCGACTGTAACCTGGCTGAAAAATGGAGGCAGTATGGAATTCACATACACGTCTGTATTCATATTTGTGTTATAAAATATTGCCCAGATTATTTGTCTTTCACTAACTGCACACCAAACCCCTACATTATCACTGTGCAATGGGACTTGCTGTACAATATGCGGATTTTCATCACTGCAGTATCGCACATATTGAGAACTGACATGACCATTGAGATAAAACCATGCCTCATCAGTCATAAATATTAGCTGTGGATCAAGATGTTCACTGTAAACATTTTCAAGAAACCAATTGCAGAACCATATCCTAGGTGCAAAATCTGTTTGCTTGATTTCTTGCACAAACCTTATTTTATATGGTCAGAGTTTAATTAGCTTGGTTGCTTTGTGAGCTGATCTGCAGGATATGTTTCTTGAGCTAGGTGACGAAGAGATTTCTTTGGATTTAATTCTAATTGCACTTTAATATCTTCAAGTTTTTCTGCAGTTACCATAAAACATGTCGTTTATGCTCCCTACGCTAGTCACAAACTGAACTTGTTGTATGCCACTTTTTCATTAACTTCAAAACGCAGGACTGTATAGGAATTGTTGAATTGAGAAATTTGCGCACAAATCTATGAATGCATGTGCTATAGGCCTGGTAATTGTTTTTCTTTACGCAACACTCGACTAGATAAATTCGTTCTTCAATAATATGTCATCTTCTCACAAAATACATGTAGGCCTACACCACAGCAAACTTCAAACTCAACTAAATCAAGATATGCTGGAACCTAGGACTTTGTACAGTACATCACGGCAAGGTCGCTTGCGCAGCACACAATTTTGCCGCCATTTGGGCCTGTAATACAAGCATTCCTGGTAAAATGAATTATCTGTATCTTTGGCATAATAAATTATTTGCCAGGGCGACATGTTACAATTTTTAAATTACTTTGCCTAAAGTTATAGTCAGTGAACCAGATAGTAACTCGTTTTCCTCTTGGCGTTTAGATTATCAGATCATTATCACATTCCTGTTCTGATAGCCTGCACATATGGACGGGAAATAGCAAAGCAATATAATAATATCACTTTGAACTGTATTGTCATTTATTTTTTGCATTTTATTTATGTGATATTAAAAAACTAAAGACTTATGAGTTGAATTAACGTTCTTCCTTTCTTTAAAAAAACGCTAATTTTTGTAACTTGCAAAATTTAAGAAGCATTTATATAAACTGCAACAAATTTAACAAGTGATTTGGGCGGACTGACTGAATGACACCACTGGCTATAACAGAGACCAGCCTTGTCAATTGATGCTCTTAGGCACAAGTGCACTTTCAGTGTGCTCATAACTCTCACCAGAAGATTAAATGAGAACATACCTAATCGGGGTTAGTGGAAGTCATAGGCGGGGTATGTAACGCATATGCTGGTTACATACAAGAGAGTCCACCGTTGTGGCTGAGGGGTTAGCGAGTCTAACTCCGAACCCAGAGGTCCCGGGTTCGATTCCCGGTCAGAACGAGTTGCCTAGGTGAGGTTTTTTCGGAGTTTTTCCCTCACTCCTATGGATGAATATCAGGTGATTGGAACCCCACTCATCTTCGCCAATTCCTTTCCTCGCTCATCATCCTTTCCTCATAATCCCGTTTCTGGTTTTTCAGATCACTCTACAGGCGGCCTTCCGAAGCTGCTGACTCTCTCGACCGACCTCCATGGAATGTAGTTAAGCGACGTTGGATGGCTTCTGCAATGGCACCCGAGGCGGACCTACGTGGGGGAGGAGTTTCGCCTTGGACCAACAGGGGAGCCTTGGGGGAATTTGCCGAAGCAGGAATGGTATATGGATTCTGTCAGCTGTAAGGACCGGTCGTTAAGGGAGTCATGTGGTTAGGGTGGTGCGCATAGGGGATCTGTGGCAGGCAACTCACTCCATATCGAGGGTTAGCACAGTAGATCTCAATAGATCGCAGTGCTGGGCCATCCATGCCCCCCCCCCCCCCTCAGTTAAATTCCATTCCATACATGCAAGAGAACATATAGATATTTAACCCAGAATGGAGACTTAGTTTTGAGTGAAGAATGTTATGGGGATGCACAAATATAATATGAAAAAAAAAAGTATCACAAAAAATGTAACATGGAAAGACAGACGAAAAACATCATGAAGAGAAGTATAAAAATATTGACGGTGACTACAAACTGGAGCTTAAGAAAGAATTGACTTCTGATGTAAGTATGTATGTAGAGGCAATTAAATACGAATTATATTAATTTTCATTATAATTTTTAAAATATGAATCATCATTGTACAACCTTAAAATATCCAATTCAGTCAATACATTGCTCTGATTGACTCAACTGGAATTCGAATCCAAACTGTTTAATATGCAGCACCAAATTCAAAATGCAATGTGTGCAAACGTGAGACTGAGACAGGAGGTTTATTTACTAGTAGGCCTACTATTTTAGTATTAATTTTCTCCAAGGTAGGACCGACTGCCATTCTGAAAAGGAACCATCTGACCTCAAAACAGCTATGAAAACTATGTTCTGAAATGGGAAGAGAAACAAGGATTTAATACCGGTATGACATTTGTTTATGTCTAGGATTTCTGTGCACAACCTGGTACTGACATTCTATTTTCTTAAATATCTTTTAGTGTATATAAATTTTATCCCTATCATCAAATATATAATAGGATGCGAAACTGCGGTCACCACCATCTGGCAGCAGGGGCCTCAAATAAGATGATCAGCGCCCGATGTTGTAAGTGGTGAACATTATGTGTTCAGTACATTATCCAAAGTTCTCTATTTATCCGTTCGATTGAGACCTATAGTCCTCTTGATCGAGACGTTGCTCGAGAAGATAAGATGGCAGCTAGAAACTTGCTAATAAGTGGACATAAAGTGATACTACATGTGTGTATAAGCAGTGTATGTTAAAAAGTGATGTTCGTGGACGTTGTAAAAATAGTGTTGTTGAATGTATTGTAAAGTAATAGTAATATAATAAATTGTACCAAGTAGTTTTTGCAGACTTTTCCATTGCGCTGTACACTAAATTTGTTGAATACAATCCCAATTATCTAACCTTTTGCTTTATTTTCTGTCTCTGTCTGGTTATATTTTAATTGGGTAGTGTAAAATAGATTGTCTATTTTATCTTCCTGTTGGCTCCGGTAAGAATTTTCAGTGGAAGTTGCTGTGAGAAATAAAAATGTAAATGTTTTATTTTAAATTGGGTTAGTTTGAGAATAAGGATGAGGGAGGGAATACTTTCTGCATAGTTTAACATTTTCGTCACCAGGTGCGCTGCTTTTTTTTTTTTATTTCTTCTTGCATTTTGTTACAGTATCGGACTTCATGGGTCCCTGACTGCACTATGATGTTGTTGTTCCTTGTGTTGTTAGCTTATAGAATCTCTTCTTCGCACAAATTCGAAGACATTGATGTTCTTGAAATTTTTTTGTAGATGTGCTTCCTTATACTGTGTGCTGCTAAATGCATGGAGTAATTACTGTCCACATTTCACGAGATGATCTCTGTGAGGGGGAATGGTCCTTGCGGGGTAAGAGACAAGGGTAAGGAAACGTACAATAACTCAGCACGTCTGAAAGAGCAGGTAGATGAGGGTGGTGGCATTGACTGGCTGGGACAAAGTTCAATGACACTCGACCTGAAAACGTTGGTTTTGCAAACTATGCAAGCATTTTAGTTACTGTTGAGACTTTATTGTATGATGTTGGTGATGTGAATACTGTGGATAACAAGTGTAGTTTATATTAAAACATTCTTAAGTCAGATTTTAATTTCTTAAGTTAACTTAAAGATCGTGCCAGATTGGCTGCATTACGCTTTAATTAAGTAATTATCTTAAATTAGTAATTTAGTTAGACAATGAGTTACGAAGTTGTTTAGTCAGTGAGATATTTAGTTAAGTAGTTTTAAAGCGAAGTTCTGTTTGATTTCAATAGTGTCACATATCAGTTATCATAATGTTTACAAAGCGTAAAAATGGAAAAACTATACATAGTGAAGCACGACAAAGTATAGCGAATCTAATAAAGACGTGTGATGAAGAAGCAAGGCAGAAGAGGAGATTGTGTCCTTTGATGAATGCTACAGAAAGGGCTGCTAAATACGCAGGTACTTATTTATTTTTTGTAATTTAATACAAATTTCATTTACACTGACTTAATAATATTCTCATAATGTCAAAATTAAATTATTGAAACTTACAATAACTTCAGTTAACCATGGGCGTGACTTCGAGAGGGGAACAAATTTAAAACTTTAGTTAGCTCAAAAGTATACATGAAGCTTTAATATTTCATTTAAATAACATGCAGCATTATACTCGTAAAAATTTTATTTTCTATATATTAAAAAAAAAAAATCTTAATAAATTAAATGTAAAAAAGCCTAACTATTAAGGGGTTTGAAATTCTTAGCTCCAAATTAATTTTTGCCTTCAGTATTATTCGATTATGTTGTATTATTTCACTTCCTTTGCAAAGAAATGCTCTAAAATAGCCATACTTCTTCTCTCTGTATTTGTTTTTTTTTTGTACATACCTATTTGTATACTGGTGGTGTGGTAGGGAAGGCCTCATGGCCTTAACTCATCTAGATTAAGTAAATAAATAATAAATATGGAGTAAAATCAACTCTTAATCCCAATGGCATTACATTTATTGAATAGGTGTGTCCGTAGCGACAATTAAAAGAATAAGGCGACAGTTGAAGGAAAAAAGTCAGCGAGGATCAACTTCACCCCTGCACAAGCCTGGGAAAAGCCGACTGAGACCCGAGGAAAGAAATGCCAGACTAGATGACTTCGATATGGCTGTAGTGAGAAGAACTGTCCAGCAATTTTATGTATCGAGTTGTACGAAGATATTACCTGTTTTAAGGGAGAAGATTACGTTTCAATGGGGTGTTGGTGTATTGAGAAAAATTCTTCACCAATTAGGATTTCAATGGAAAAAATGTTACAGAAAGAGGAACATTTTAATTGGAAGGCCAGACATTGTTGACTGGAGAGAAAACTTTATGAGGAAAATAAAGATTCTCCGCAATGAAGGGAGAGAAATATTCTATCTGGACGAGAGTTGGGTAGACAGCAATTTGAACTTCGGGAAATGATGGCAGAATGAAGAGGTTAAAGGAGTGTGTGCAGATGGGAATGCCTGTAATAGGCTTATTATGCTTCATGTTGGGTCACTTGCTGGTTTCCTGAAAGGTGCGGAATTGGTTTATAAAGCCAACACAGCCAGTGGCAATTATCATGACCAAATGAACAACTCCAATTTCGAAAAGTGGACAAGCAAAAAACTTATTCCCAATTTACCTGCACGATCGGTAGTGATTTTGGACAATGCCCTATATCACAATGTCCAAGTCGACAAGGCCCCAATTAAGTCCTCTCCTAACATTGTTATGAGAGCTTGGCTACAGCAGCATGGAGTGACATGCAATCAAAAATGGAGGAAGGGTGAATTGTACACGAGAGTATTAGAAAAGAAGCCAAGAGAGAAAATATTTAAAATTGATGAACTCTTGAGGACACATGGACATGAAGTTCTCAGACTCCCACCTTATAATTATGACCTTAGTCCAATTGAACTTGTGTGGTCCAAGGTGAAGCATCATGTCCGGAAAAACAACACCGATGGAGATCTGAGCCTGAAAAGACTAAAAGAACTGACTGATGAAGGAATTAAGTCTGTGACAGTAGAAGATTGGGAAGGCTACTGTCAACACGTGGAGAAGTTAGAGGACGACTATTGGGATCAAGACGGAATTGTGACTGATGTTATCGACGAATTCATCATTAATATTGAAGATGACAGTAGTGACGATGAAAACGAGGAGTCTACTTCATCTTCATCTTCCAGCGACAGTGAATCGGAATTAGCTCGACCACTTTAAGGTAATTTTTCTCAATTAGTACAATAAATTAGGGATCGGAATTTTAATTAAAATATTTTTTCTATGTGTAATTTATTTTATAGTAATCAAAAATATTTTCATTACAGAAAAAGGCAACGTTAAAATTACAATTAAATTTTTAACGATCATCAGGTGTATAGATCCATGTTTTTTTTCCAACGACCTGACACGTAAAGTGGTGTGAAAATGAAATACTTTTAACAATTGTACCAACATTTCTTGATTTTACAGTGCATAAAATTCCGTTCCCTAATATTATACACTAGAATAGTATCCTCTTATGCAGTGTAGTATGTTATTTTACGACGCTATATCAACATCTCAGGTTATTTAGCATCTGAATGAGATGAAGATTGTAATGCTGGTGAAATGAGTACAGGTCCAACACTGATAGCTACCCAGCATTTGCTCATATTGGGTTGAGGGAAAACCCTGGAAAAGACCTCAACCAGGTAACTTGCCCCAACCGGGATTCGAACCCGAGTCACCTGCTTTCACGGCCAGACACGCTAACCATTACTCCACAGGTGTGGACTATGCAGTGTAGGTTATTTAATTATTATTGTTATTATTATTAATTACTATACAGTATTGTAAACCAGAAATATAATATTTACATTGACTGGTGTGGTATAACACTGTCACTGAATAATTGCTTTCCGTAATTAACTTAATTATAGATATTAAATGTATAATATGTAGCCTGTATGAATTAATAATCCGGATACAAAGTTAATGTTTTACCGAGGGACAATGTTTTCACTGTAGTTGATAGCAAAAGTTTAGAGCACACGAACCCGGTTCTGTCTCGATGTTTGGTTGTGAAAGTGGGGGAAAACCTTGCATTCCTTGCTCGGATCATCTTGTGAAATGTGGATCGTAGTTTCTATTTTCGCTACTTGGTGCGCTGCTAGATGTAATAAGTTCTCCTCCGCCCAACAGGTGGCAGCAAGATCAATTTCTACACTAGTGCCTCTAACCTGTGTTAATCAATCTTCTTAATGTATCCAGCTGTTTGCTGACAACATAAAGTCCCTATAGTCCACTGTAGTCTATTCAGTTGTTTTTCCATGAGAAATGAGGAGTATTTTGATAGGTGTTCATTATAGATGCCTGTTGCTAGTAGCCAGAGGTGGGGTGTAGTCAATATATACTGCAGGGCTGTGTCTTCTGCAACTGGTACTGATGATTTTAATTTACTTCTTTTGTGGTTTATGGATGGACAGTATAGAAGAATGTGTTCCAGATCTTCATCATGATTATTACACCACAGACAAGTAGGATTATCAGAAATGTGAAATCGGTGTAGGTACAATTGAGTGACAATGTGACATGTTCTGGCTCTTGTTAAAAATGTTTGAACATGTCTGGGCAAGTTTTTATACATTTCCAGGTCATTTGGTTTCTTTTGTACAGACTGTAAAATTTTTCCTTTGTCAGAAGAGAGCCAATTGTTGATCCATAGGTTTGTAAAATGAGACTTTACTGAAGCAAAAGCGTTGGATAGAGATATCACTTGAAGAGGTCTTGGTTGCAAATATGTTGCCTGTTTTGCAATATTATCGACATTCTCGTTTCCAGGTATACCACAATGACTAGGTATCCATTGAAATGTTATTTCCTTTTGGAGTTCCTTTAGTTTACTAAGTTGTTTCTGAATTGGAATAATTCTATGTGCTAGGTTTGGTATATATTTAATTATATTAAATATAGCCCCCTTGGAGTCGGTAAGTATGCAAATAGATTTTTCAGAAATTTGAGTAACACACTGAAGAGCAGCATCAATACCTAGCAATTCAGTGTCAAGACTGGAGGAGGATGAACATGGTATGAAATAACTTTCTTGATATTTTGGAATATAATATATATTAGGATTTAGAGATCCATCTGTATAAATTTGAAGGTGATCCTTATATGTACTGCAGAGTAGTTCCATGGAATCTAACTTAAGAAGATATGGAGGATCATATCATTTTTGGAATGATTTCCTGGAATTTGTATGCTATGTTCTGGAATCACCCATTTCCATGGAGGAATTTCGTTAACAGCTGGAGTTTTAGCAATGAGTGTGTCTGTGATATAGGTTGGTACTGTGTGCGCGCCAGCTCTTAAATCGTGAGATATGAGGAAGTGGGGAAAAGGGGCATGTGACTCAGCCAGGCCAGCTAGGGAGTATGCATGAATGTTCCCTCCGTAGTACAAACCTTAGCTCTTGAGTGGACTAGTGCTATGTCGGGACGGAAGAAAAATAAAGTAGTTCATTCTGAGGGTCATGGAATTATAAGTAATATAATTGAAAAGTGCGATGAAGAAGCTAAAAATAAAAGTTTCGCGTTCACGGTAAGCCAGGCAACAAAAAGAGCTGCTTATTACGCTGGAGTGTCAGAGTCGTTAATTAAAAGTATACGAAAGCAAAAGAAGGAACTTTCTGAAAGTGGTGAGGGTAGTATCTTGCGCACTCCGGGTAAGAAACGAAAAACTAGGCCAGAACACACTGTCGTGAATATCGATGACTTTGACAAATGAAGGGTACATGGGGAAAAACGATCAAGGTCCATCAAAAATCGAAATTGAGTTAATAATACTACTTTATAGTGGAAAAGAAGTACTATCATGTGGTCTAGCTAGTAATAAGAAATCATCATTCTTGACATTCCACTACGTCAATTTCTATTAAATACACACATAAGAAAGTATTAAGTGCTTAAACTTTAAAATTCGTTTTTCTCGAAACTTTCTAAAATGGACCTTGATCGTTATTCCCGTGTACCCTTCAAATGCGTAAATCGTCGCACTATTCACGATTTTTATGTTAATGACAAACGTGTTCCTACCATTCGCAAATTATTGCCTGTGATAAAAGACAAAATAAATTTTCCTTGGTCACACACTACATTACTGAAGGTAGTAAAAGAACTCGGTTTCAAGTGGAAAAAGTCTCAAAATAGGAGGAAGATACCGATTGAAAGGCCTCACATTGTAACTTGGCGTCACAACTATCTAGTTTGCATAAAAAATCTAAGACAAAGTGGACGACAAATTTTCTATCTTGATGAAACGTGGATAGACAGTAATATAACTTTCGGGAAGTGCTGGCAAAGTGAGGAAGAATTTGGAGTACAAGCTAACGTGAATTCAGGCAATAGGTTAATAGTGGTTCATGCAGGGAGTCTAAACGGATTTTTAGACAATGCTACCCTCATCTACAAAGCAGAAACGGCCACTGGCGACTATCATGGCCAGATGAATAGTGTTAATTTTAATAAGTGGGTAACTGAAAAGCTTGTGCCCAATCTCCCTCCTGCATCAGTGGTAGTTTTGGATAATGCACCCTATCATTGCGCCCAGATAGACAAGCCACCCACAAAGTATTCTGTAAAATCAGATATAACATGGTTACGGAACAAAGGAATTACTTGCGATGAATCCATGAGGAAAGAAGCACTATATAAACTAGTGGAAGTAGTTAAACCTAAAGACAAATTAATACAGAATTGATTCACATTTGGAATCTTTGGGACACACCATGGTATGCCTTCCCCCTTATAATTGTGACCTAAGTGCCATCAAACTGGTGTGGGCTAAAGTGAAGCGTGTGGTGTGAGAAGGAAACATGACCGGGGATTTATCCCTTCAGAAACTAAGAGATATTACTCTTAAAGCAATAGATGCTGTAACCAAGACTGATTGGGAGGGATACTGTAGGCATGTGCAGAAATTAGAGGAAGAATACTGAGAAAAGGACGGTATTGTGACAGATGTAATTGACAGTATAGTTATACGAAGTGATTCTTCCAGTGGATCTGAAGAATCAAGTTCGGAAGAAGAAGAAGAAGAAGAATAAAAAGAAGAGCAAATTTCGGATTCACAATTAGCAACACCGCTACATTAAGGTGAGTGTAGTTTAATATTTCTTATATCATCTCTCGCTTATCGGTTTCACGCTGCGCCGCATTCCTGCCGCGTTATATATATTTAGTCCAGAATAGTACAGTCTTACGTCATCACCCGCTTATCGGTTCCACGCTGCATTTCTGCCACAGTTTAAGAGCTGGTGTGCAGACAGTATTTCTTCTTTTTTTATTTTATAGGAATTACACAGGATATCATCTGAGGTCTGGATGAGGCTTGCAATTTTAAATGTATTTTTAGATCCTGTTGTAATATATAGTGTCTGAGTGGCTGAATATTACATTCCATTTCTAGGGCAACACTTGACGTGGTTTTTGGTACTCCTAGGCATAATCTTAAGGCTGAGTTTTGAAGAACAGAAATTTTTTGTAGATGAGTTGCTGATGCTCCTCCCCATATTTCACATCCATAGGTCAATTTTGATCGTATATAAGCATTATAAAACAGACGCATTGTCGTGATATCTGATTCCCATTTCCTATTAGCTATGATCTTCAAGAGATTTAAGCGTGGTAAACACTGCGAAGCAACATTGGTTAAATGTGTTTTCCATAAAAGTTTTTCATCAAAAATTAATCGTAGGATCTTAGGAGTTGGATTGTACTGAATTTCTTGATTATTCAAATAAATCTGAGGTTTATAGTTTTTTAGGCTATATCTTCTTGTGAAGACAGTATTTTCAGTTTTTGATCGTGAGATAGACAGATTCCATTTGGATGCCCAATTACGGATATTATTTACAGCTGTTTGTATAACTCTTAATGATTCGTTTGGATCTTTGTTCGTAGCCCATACTATAACATCATCTGCATAAATACTTATTTTTACCTCAGGTGGAACAACATCAGGTAAGTCATGTAACATTATATTAAATAAATTTGGGCTTAAAACAGAACCTTGAGGTATACCACCTGTAATTTTTTTTGGATAAAGATAAATGATTATTTACTGAGGTTTGAATTGTTCGTTCATTAAGAAACGAATGTAGAAATCTTAGCATTCTGCCTTTGATACCAAATTTCATAGATTGTAATAAAATGGATCTGTGTGGAGTATTATCAAAAGCGGCTTCAAAGTCTATCATTACAGCTAATGTGATCTTCTTTTCTGTGAAACCTTTATAAATTTCTTGAGCAAAATATAATAGAGCTTCAGTTCTGCCACATGATGGACTAAAGCCAAACTGATATGGGCTTAAAAGATTGAAAGTTTCAAGTCTCCAGGTTAATCTTTTGTGAACAATGCGTTCCAGTAATTCAGAAATGCAGCATGTTAAAGATATCGGTCTACATGATTTAGGGTCTAATTTGTATTTACCTGGTTTGAGAATAGGAATTACAATTGCATTTTTCCAAGTTTTAGGATAAAAGCCTGTTTTCCAAATATTATTGAAGAGATGGAGAATTTCTTGCCTAATTTAATTAGAGGAATTTAATAACATGCTGTTATGGATTTCATCCTCTCCTGTAGCAGAATATTGTGTAGCTCTGATATTGACAAGTTTATTTCTTCAGTGGTAAAAGCATTGTCTGTTATATCATTATGATAAAAAATGAGTTGAAAATTACTTGTAAGATATTGTTCTTCTTTATTCATATATTTAGGCCATGATGAATTATTAGTCAGCCTTTGGGCATAGTGTGAATTTAAGAGTTCTGCCTTTTTAGCATTTTCTGTTATTCTTGTTTGATTACTATCTTTAAGGTGAGTGATGTGTTCGTAACTCTTGCCTTCTATGGCTTTAAATCTTTTCCATACAGTTGTAAGCGGAGTATTTGGGTTTAAAGACCCAACAAATCGCTGCCAGCTTGTTCTTTTGGCTTCAAGAATACTTCTGAGATTTGCCTTTGCTTTATTATATTTTGTTTTGTCATCAACTGTCCTCGTTTTCATCCATTGTCGCCGAGCAGATTGCTGTTGTTTTCTCATGTAAGTTAAATCATTATTCCACCAGATGTTCATAGGTCTACAAGATTGTTGTTTGATAGTGGGAATAGACTGTTTTGCTGCAGTTATGATGATATCAGTAATTTCTGAAGTTCTCGAATCAATAGTTTTTTGAGACAATGCTGTTTCATCATTAGAATTGTTAAATCTTGTAGTTTCATTATTGAACTTACACCAGTTTGCGGACTTTATTTTCCATTTTGTTTTAGGTAGCATGTTATCTGGCGAGTTATTTGTAGAGAATGAAAATGTAATATAAACAGGAAGATGATCACTTGACAGATCTTCACCAATACTCCAGTTTTTGAAATTATGATATATGTTTCATGAGCAGAAAGAGAGATCTAGAGTACTTGTAGAACCTGAACTTGCACATTGATATGTAGCTGCTTTGTTGTCATTAAGTAAAATGATGTCATTATTCAGTAACCATTTGTAGATTATGTTTCCATATTGATTTGAAGGTCCATTATTCCATATGTGATGTTTACTGTTAAAGTCACCAACTATGATAAACTTGCGATCAGATGGGATCAATTGTTCTGTATCATCCATTACTAGGTTTAGGCCTGGAGGTATATATACATTGACAAGTGAAAATGAAATATTATTTTGAAGTAATAATTTTGTCCTAATATATTCAATTTGGCCTTTAAATTGGTGTTTAGATTCAATTACATGAATGGAGTTGTGAATCATGGTAACAACACCTCCACCCCCTCTATCTTCACGAAACAGATTAAAAATTTTGTAGTCAGCAAATATGTAAAATTTTAAAATATCAGCAATCTGAAAAGATTCTTGTATGCATATTATAGAAGGCTTTTTGTCCTGAACTTCTTGCTTTAATAAATCAATTTTGTTTCTTAAAGACCTAGAGTTCCATTGTAAAATTTTTAGAGTGTCTATATCTTTTTCGTTAATGTTGCCTTTTCGTTTTAATTCTCGGTCTTTAAATGTACTACCCAATGAGACATGGAATTTATTCTTTTTAGCCTCATTTTTTATATTACAGAGAACGAATTTTGCTTTTGCATTGGACTGACACCATACTTGAATCCTTTTGGTATTATATTTGCCTCTTTGTCCCATTATATGGTTCTTTTCAATATTAAATTTGGCTCTGATTGACTGGACGGTGTGACTTTTGGTGTTCCAAATAAGTACTTTAGTACGATTCTTGGCATCTCTTAGTGCAGTCCCTACCCGGAGATCCGATTGAGGGACTATTTTACCTCTGGAGAATTTTACACTGAGGGACTCCATGAATATAAACAGTGAAAAATATAGTGGGACTGCGTTGGTGGTAATGCAGCTTATGTGGGTACCTCTTTGTTACTTGTTAGCTTAAACAACAAGTTTAAGCCCCCTCACCACGACAAGGTGAGTATCCACGAGAGGGTAACCTGTGTTAAGGGATACTCAGTAAGTTTTGCATCCTATTATATATTTAACCATTGTGTTAGCAAGTGCAAAATTTGAACTGAAATAGTGAAAGTTGAGAATTTGTTGTGTTTTACAATAATTATTGGTTTTATTTTCCTAAGTTAATAGTGTTTTTTGTTTATTAGTGTTACTACAAATAATTAAATAGTTATGAACGTTTATTTCTTTTGTGATTAGTTAAAATTATAACAATTTCGGTCTGAACATTTTTCACAATGTCGGCCTACGATCAAGCACCATATCTCAAAGAGAAATGCAGAGAAAAAGGAATGCCATTTCCACCTTCAAGCACTACACTAACGCAGATTGATGTCAATAGGCTACTCCTGTTTGAACATAATCTCGTAAGTGAAGTAAGAACAGAATGTTAGATCGGCACCGCTCTTCTCGATAGTTTAGTGGATCAATATGAAAAGCTCTATCACCAGAGAGGTAAACGAAGACAAGGACAACAATTTGAAGATGGTTTCCACTTACTGGCTAAAACAAGTAAAGCCAAACATCATGGATCACAACCAATTGAAACTAGCAATGTATATGGAGTACTGAATACTTCTGAACAAATGGAGCATTCAAGTGTTACTCCCGAAACTACTACACCTGGCACAAATATGAATGTTCCTAAACCAAGAAACCACCACGAATCATTGTGCAATACAATAAAGATATGGAACAACTAATTAAATTATTTAAGATACAATTTCATGACACTTCTGCAGAATATTTACCTCAAGGACAACTAAAAATAAAACCAACCACTACTGAAGAACGAAATATTATATTAAAATTACTTCAAGACCACAATATAGGATATTAAACGTATGGAGAAGCTGAGATTTCCAATATTAAGTATGTATTAAAAGGTTTACCTCCCTCTTTTAACCAGGAAAATATAATTAATGCTTTTCAAGAGAATGAGATTACACTGTTACATATTAGACAACTCAAGCGTACAGCTCAGTTACTTTATGGTGACAGCTCGTCGACGCAAGAGAGGAGAAGGTTCGACTGTGGGAGGGAGACCGATCCGAGACGGAGTGAATGGAGGGAGGGAAATACAGTCATATTAGAAATGAAGTCTCACATTGCGGCGTCTGCATAATTTTGAGCTCCTATCACTGTGTTCACTTCATACTCCGGAACAATAGTCACTAATAAACACTAAATGAGTAAACTAACATGGAAATACAATGAGCAGCAGTTCGGAACAATAGTCACTAATAAACACTAAAGTAGTAAACTAATGGAAATACAATGAGCAGCAGTTCGGAACAATAGTCATTAATAAACACTAAAGTAGTAAACTAATGGAAATACAATAAGCAGAAGTTCGGAACAATAGTCACTAATAAACACTAAAGTAGTAAACTAATGGAAATACAATGAGCAGGAGTTCGGAACAATAATAAACACTAAAGAAGTAAACTAATGTGGAAATGCAATGAACAGCAGTTCGGAACAATAGTCACTAATAAACACTAAAGTAGTAAACTAATGGAAATACAATGAGCAGCAGTTCGGAACAATAGTCATTAATAAACACTAAAGTAGTAAACTAATGGAAATACAATGAGCAGGAGTTCGGAACAATAATAAACACTAAAGAAGTAAACTAATGTGGAAATGCAATGAGCAGCAGTTCGGAACAATAGTCACTAATAAACACTAAAGTAGTAAACTAGTGGAAATACAATGAGCAGGAGTTCGGAACAATAATAAACAGTAAAGAAGTAAACTAATGTGGAAATACAATGAGCAGGAGTTCGGAACAATAGTCACTAATAAACACTAATGTGGAAATAAAATGAGCAGCAATCGAATCCTTATATTTAACAGTTAATCACTAATTAACAATGAAATATACTCATGCGGAAATACCGGTAATGTTCATCAGTGCTTCACTGTTACCTTTCCCATCATCATCATCATCATCATCATCATCATCATCATCATCATCATCATCATCATCATCTTCCATGTGAATGATGGGGTGGCCTTCTTCTCTGTATTTCTTTATTTTCCCCAAATACTGCAAACTTTTGGCCCTAATGCTGTGATTCTCCACCACAATTACGCGATTATTTTGTGTTTTTTTTTTCCAATGAAATCCTAATTTGAAAATAACTTTCCTTAAAGTCGAGATACCTCCCTGAAAGTCGATAGTCTTTTAATTTCAATAATATATATATATATATATATATATATATATATATATAATATACATTTTTTTTTAAGTGTGGGCCGCTATTTCTGTGAAATATAGAACTCGTGCTTTGGTTCGTCTTATGACAGCTTCATTAAAGTTGTCCACAGTTTATTTCGGCGCCGATTATCAATATCTTTACTCTCCCTTATTATTTGGCTAACACAGCTCTCAGACATAGCGGTAAACTCTGCTACAAGTTTTCCAACATTTGTTATGTTTTTTTTCTTCCGACACTATCTTCATAAAGCGCTACACGTTGCTCATGGCTTCTTGCGACTGCGAATGCAGTACCCGACCTTTCAGTTTGCTTCTAACAGGCAGCATTTTCACAAACAGAACATAGCATAAATACTACATGCTAAACAATACAAAACAGAAGCACTACAACTATTTAAGTAACTAAATGAAATGCACTTAACAAACACACTAAATTGCAATATACTGTACAAGACAGTGGTGGTGTAGTACGTCCTTAGCGTGACTGTACGCCACACTAACACTCCCGAGATGTGACTGCTAAGGCAGGGGAAGACTAAAATGAACACCCCTTTGAACAAACAGTGAACTCGCCCAAACCACTGCGTCGCCAGGCCAGAGCTGTCACCATAAAGTAACTGGCCTGTACAATGTATGATAATGATACAAATAGCAAAGAAATAATTCATCTTCCAGTATGGGTGCTTACTATTCCACACATGCCAGAAATGACACAAAAATTGAAGTTCTTGACTGGCATTGAACACATTAAAATATCAATTCAAAGCTACAAAAGTAACAATTCATTACTTCAATGCTTCAAGTGCCAAGGCCTCGGTCATAAGGCACAACTGTGCGCCTTACCACCTAAATGTGTTAAATGTGGAGTGGGTCATAATACCAGAGACTGCAAGAAACCTAATGAAATTCCGGCTACATGTGCAAATTGTGGAGGAGAGCATCCAGCAAATTTTAGAAACTGCCCAAAAATTTGAAATATGAAAAAAGGCAAGAGAATCGACAGCCTGCACAAAAATCTGTACCACCAACAACTTCATTTCCTAAATTGCGGCCAACAACCTCGTCATAGCAACAATGAAGAAACCACTGCTACAGATTTTGAAGACATTAAACATATCATCCAATATCTTAGAACAGATAAGTTTAAAAATAGTATCAAAAGTTTCAGGACACTAATTACAGATGTTAGATTCCAACCAGATAAGATGTCTAAGATATTTACCTTCTGTGCAGGTTTTATTAATATTGTAGCTATGTAACTAAAATGCCTAGTAATTCGTTTAATATAATTACATATAATACTAATGGCATTTATAGTGATTATCTCCTCTTTACAAACTTGCTTCAACACTATGACATTGATATTGCATTAGTATGTGAAACTCGTCTCCCTCAACAATTTAATTGGTGTATTCCAGGGTATCGCTTATACCACACACCAGACCAACACAAGGTTTTTGGCGATAGTTATCAAATTCACTTTATCTCATATAGAAGTTACTCCTCCAAAATTAAAAAATCTTCAGGCTACAACTATTACTACTACAATCAACAAACAGGAATTTCTTATTGCTGCCATATACCAACCAGCAAGCAAAAAATTACTGTCAGAAGACTTGGACACACTAACATCATTAAAACCTTCGTTCCTTGTAGGAGGGGACAGGAATTCAAAACACAATCAGTGGAAATCACGGATTATAACACCCAATGGCAGAATTTTGCAGAGGCACTCTGATAAATTTCATTATGTGGTTACAGGACCAGACACTCCAACGCATTTCCCTACAAATAGTCATCATGCACCAGATATTATTGATTTTTTCATTCATTCTCCTAAATTAACTGTAAAAGAAATCCAAACTCTTGATGAATTGAATTCAGATCATATTCCAGTACTTCTCCAATTAGATTTTATATTAGAAAAATAAATCATTCGAGCAAGAATTAGGCATGTCATCCGGTGGGATTATTCCCGAAAATATTTATCTGACATCCACATACCAAGACCAAACATTACTACTACAGGGGAACTAGATTTTCACGTGGAATGCCTGACTGAAACATTACAGTCGGCAAAATTTCAAGCTCTTCAACCAATTAAACATAACATGAACAGTACATCACTAGATATTGATGCACTAATCCTATAGAAGAAACAACTTCGAAAAAAAATGGCAACTGTATAGTGATCCTGCAGATAAAACAAAAGTAAATCAAGTTACAAGAACAATTCAAAAACAACTTTTACATATGAGGGCAACAAAGTTTGAAGATGATTTTGATAAATTAACACGGGAGTCCAATATGCTCTGGAAAATAAGTCATAGACTTACTAAACCCGAGGAGTATACTAATTTCCCAATTTCAAGCAGTACCGGCCTTTTATATTCTGATGATGAAAAAGCAGGTGTTATAGCAGATGAACTTGGCAATGTCTTCAAGCCTCATCAGTCTTACCATCACTGTAAAATATACCATCGCTCAATACAAAGATTAGTAAATTATTTCAAACACAAACAGCATGTTATACCGATACAGCCTGCCACTGTTTCAGAAGTTCGTAGATATATTAAGAAATCCAATTCTAACAAGGCTCCTGGCCCAGATGGTATCATGAATCACATGTTACAGAATCTTTCTGGCAATGTAATTGCACATTTAACCATCCTTATAAATACTGCTCTACAATTTCTCTATTTCCCACAAATATGAAAGGAAACAACTAGTATTACTTTTCCTAAGCCTGGAAAATCACCACAACTTGTTACCAATCATCGACCGATTAGCCTACTAAATACCATGGAGAAAATATATGAAAGAATTATATTTAACAGACTCTCTGAACACATCTTATCTCGACACATTATCCCTGATGAACAATTTGGATTTATGCCGAACAGGTGTACAGTACATGAACTGATACGAATAACAGAATATATCACCAGAGGTTTTCACTATCGATATAGTACAATTGCTGCATTTTTAGACATCGAGAAAGTGTACGATACAGTCTAGCACAATGGCCTCATAGCAAAGCTCATCCTTCTACAAATTCCGGACAATCTCATATCCATAATTTCTTCTTTTCTCTCTAATCGTAAATTCAGAGTCAGAGTACTCTACGTAAGGCATACTTTCCAATTAAACATATTTCAGCAGGTGTTCCTCAAGGTTCAGTGATGGCTCCCATGCTCTACAATTTATATACATCAGATATTCCTCATCATAATGCCACACAATTGGCAATGTATGCTGACGACACTGTCATCTTCAGCCGAAAAATAAACATATTATCTGCATACAGAGCTGTACAGCAATATCTTCAATTAATAGGTAAGTGGGCAAAAACCTGGAAGATTAAAATAAACAACATGAAATCAAATGCTATTATCTTTACTAAATGTCGACCAGTGCCACCACCACAGCTAATGCTCCATAAATTTAGAATAGCGTATGTACAGAAAACTAAATATTTGGGCATTCTACTTCACCCACGTCTAAATTGGAAAGATCACATATTAAAAAATAAGTATACAGCACTAAATCGCCTGAAACAACTTATGCCACTTCTATTAAAGTAAATTTATCTTTGAAATGTAAAATGACATTATACAAAGTGTAGCCTACATACATAGCCAAGTGACATTATGCAGCTCCTGCTCCCTGAACTATTATGCATCACTTGCAGGTTGTTCAAAATAAGGCATTACGAATTATCGGTGGATATGATATTTATACAACTCAAGTTCAAATGCATGATGACCTTGAAATATCAACTATACCTGAATATATCAAAATAGTTTCAAAAAAATTTTACCATACTGCTAAGGAAAATGAAAACAAATATATTTCAAATCTTGGAAATTATAATCCAGCAAAGTACCACAAACACAGGACTCCAAAACATATTTTAATGTAAAATAGTACAGCAGTAACTTATATTTGAGTTGCTGTTCATGATGAATGATTATATTATAAGTTACTGCTGTACTATATATTCTGAAAAAAGAATTGTCAAGGCTTAACTTACATGAAGCTGGAACAATAAGAATACTACAAATGAAGGTCGTCGTTATATGAGGCTATCAAATGCAAAACTCGCCTTATCCAGGTAAAGTGATTTGTCAGAAAACAGAAAAAACCTTTATGGATATGGACAGTTTTGCATTTGATAGTAGTTTTCTGAGCTCTATGGAAGAGGAATTAGACAAGATTTGTACAAACCGAATATATCAGTAGATAGAGAGCTGCAAGAAATACAACATCCCATATGTAACTCATTTCTTTTTAATTTTGGATAAGGCGAGTTTTGCACTTGATAGCCTCATATATTTATCCATGGGTGTAGCCTTGTTGCCATGGTAACCATAGCTGAGTGAAACACTAACAGGAGAAAATCGAGCTCACTTCACTAGTGCAGAACTTAAACGTATCGGAGTTTTGTTGGTATGATAACCATAGCAAGTGAAATAGAAATTCGCAATGCAAGAAGTGGATTCACCGGCGCTATGTTCGTTAATTCTTCAGCACGGCGCGATTTGTGTACATTAAACATAAATGTAATAAAATCATTTGCATTGTGATGTACCGTATGGTAAAAGTAAAGTGAATTCTTTAAAATTCTATGGTGAAGTTGTGCTTCACTTGGTTCACATGAAAAGCCGCCTCTGAATCCTAGATCATATTGATCTAGGCCGTAACTAAGAAAGTATAGTATACTACATAAGTCAACATAGCACCTACACACAGCGAAATGAAAACTGTATAATTATCTTTATAACAAAATACAGTTGGCCTACATGGCACAGAAGTCAGTGTAGAAGTTTAAAATGCCATTAACTGACAGTTATGTACAGCAATTACACAATTTTAATTTACAAAATAGTTTTATCTTATTATATTAGGCCATAGACTACACGCAATATATATAGGCCTATAGATTTACGGAATGATTGACCCTCCAGCACTTAAACAACAATTTAATGAACATGTTTTCTTCTTATATGTTGAGCCAGAGTTTTTTAAATTTTAAATCATCATTAACATTCTTTACAAAATGATTAGCCTAATCAATATGTTACTAGCTGTGTGAAGAATATTTCTTTGAATGAGATCTGTTGTATGACTGCGACAATTGCATCCCATAAACATGTCATTTGGCAGAGAGGCCTATTTCATACTTATGCGTAACAGTACATTCAACTGATTGCAAAGCTGTAAAGATTGCATTTAAATTCTGCATCAATTTATTCATGATTATGAAACAGTATGATACGCACTGGATTTGGCGTATACTGGTTAAAGGGTTTGGGCTACCACTGACCCTATTATGACACAAAATATATTTTAAAATCCCTATAATAAAATTCCTTACATATTTATGCGAATTCCAGACGTCTAGATTGGGACGAAAATACATTGATGACTTCGTCATTGAAATTACAGTTGGGCCACTTGCAAAGTTTCTGTAGAAATGACTTTTCAATGGATATTAGTGCCAAGCCGAATAAACGTTCTTGCGTATGAGTTGATCTACAGTAGGAAAATGTTCTTTCTACCGATGCTGACATAGCTGGTATTGTCACAATTAATGTTGCCAATTTAAGGACTTCAGGAATAACTTGGTTCAGCTGGTTTTCATATATGGCAGATAATATTTCATGGATAGGTTTGTTCGAAAAATCAAAGACTTCTGCTCAATATATATTACACTTAATTCATTTTTCAAACGTACTTGATCAAAGTGACTGTTATAGGACTGAAATAATTTGTTTAGTGCCTCATTCGGGAAGTTTTCTCTATAAGCAGAAAATTTTTGAGAATCTAGAAGATGTGTGAACTGAAGCTTTCCATAATCAGAAAATCTGTCAGTAATTTCCATGTGGATACGATCTAGTATGCTGTAGTACAGCTGCCTGTATTTCAATTCATCATCTCCTTTTCTTCGCTTTAATGGTGGTTCCATTGTATTGGCTGAAGAATTTTCATTTTCCATATTACTCCATATGGACGGAAACCCACTACGTCTGAACTCGGATATAGTATTTTTTTAACTTTGATACCTCTTGAAAGTAGTATGCTATGTCTTGACTTTTTGTCTGAAGAATATTGTAGAGCACATCTGTATGTGCGAACACTCTAGCATAGACTTCAAGAAGAAATTTATTCTGAAACTGTGTGAAAAAATTCAAATATCCTTGAGCCTGCACAATTACAGCATCATCCCAGTTTTCTTCAGAGTCATTACAAATGATATTTTTAAAGAAAGCAGTCCGTTTTTCTCTGTATTCCTTTACTGTATTTACAAGCCAAGATGTAAAATTCAATCTACTTGGTGCTACGTTTGGGAGTTTCTTGTTCATATATTTCTTGAGTTTTCTGATCTTTTAGGAGATGATGATAAAAATGCAGCTAAACCCGACATGTTTTGAAAAAAAATGCGGCATTCTGGAATGGATGAAGTAGTTTGTTGCAAAACTAAATTGAGAACATGGCTGTAACAATGGGCAAATAGTGCTTGGGATACTTTTCTTGAACTTTTGTTTTTAAGCCATTAATATTTCCCGCCATAACTGAAGCACCATCGTATGTCTGTGCAATTAACTTATTGCCAACATTGTATTCTGCTATAACACCTTCCACATGCTGAAACCAAGCAGCAGCAGTTTTGCCCGAACTGACATTTGTGAATCCTATAAACCGTTCTTGAACATTCGCAGTACTATCGACGTATCTTAAAACAGTGGACAATTGACTCTGATTAGAGCAGTCACTTGTTTCATCAACAACAATGGCCGCTAAAGGTGCTTCTTTTTCAGATTTTATGTTCTTTATCATAACCCCACTTATAGCAAATATTAAGTCATTCTGAATTGCGGGAGAAGTACCACGAAATACTGTTGAACTCTCAAGATGATTTGCCAGTAAATGGTCAAATTCACTTAAGGAACTTAAATATTCAATATAATTTCCTCTATTGTCTGATTCCACACACTCATTATGATCCCGAAAAGCCAATTCTTGTTTTCCTAGAAAGCAGACTGCGTTAATAAGACGCAGTAAAATCTCCCGATTTTTTTTTTTTCACAAGAGCATTGTGTTGGTTGATGTGTAGAGCTTTTTGCTTATCTAGCTGTAAATCAATTCTTGTCTTCCCAAAGTTTGCAAAGTTCATGCTACTACAAATATGAGCTTTTGATTTGTCGTATTCTAGGACTGCCGTTCGAAGGGAGTTCATATTAAGAAAACCCCTCTTTTGATCACACATTAGTTTCGCGGCTAAATAACAAACATGGCCAGCAAAATAGTTTAGACAGTTTAGAACTACCACACAACCAATTCCACTTACCATATGATGTTGAAGTGAAATGGCGTGTGTAGTCACGCTGTTTTTCTTTTACGTCCATGGACAAATTTAACTCGGGAGTTGGTCTTTCCATTTTCACAATTTCAACTTTCTCGTTATGTACGACGGTTAAAAGACACTTTTAATAAACCTTCTATTACACAGTCATTTTCAACACAAACCTCTCCAGAAACTTGTTCTGCATATTTTTCACAATATTACTTAATTGGGAAATTAAAAACTTAATAATTCACAATTAATATAACTTTTAGACACTCGAACAAATCACAGATTTAAAATAATGCACTGCAAGAATACAATCACGTTCATGAGCTAGCGTACTAAGCGTATTGTTGCTTCGCGCTAGCGAAGAAACCGATCACGAGAGCGGCAACTCGCCCGGTCTACACTGCACGATGGAAACAGAAGGGAGCGGGGGACGTTGTGCGACAGGATAGCGTGCGCGGAACGGTCACAGGCTACCTCACGTAGCAAGCGGTTTCTCCAGCGATGCCGCCTTGACAACTTGTTTCTTTTCGAGAGCAGAGAGCGCATATAAATCTAACAATTACTTTAATTTTAATTACTATGGTAAAACTAATGATACAAAATTATTACATTATGTTATATTATAAACTTTTTCTTTTGTAATTTCCTTGGGCTACCGCCGGTAGCCCCGGTAGTCCGCAAAATACGCCCCTGACTGGAACGTGAATGACCAATGAATGAAGAGGTTATGTTACGTTTGCAAATTATGGTATCCTCATTTTCGGTCCATTTAAGTAGGCCTACCTAATTAGCTCTACAATTCGGCACACTGCACTTTTGAGGCATTATGCCTTCTAATGTGATAGTATTGTACCATTTCAATGCAATTTTACATGCACATTTACTTAAAACATAAAATAATCTCAACTTGAAACACGTGAAAAATGCCAGCTTCCCGCCTGATCTTTAAAAACTATGAACGTATTCCGAATCTCACCGGTGAGCAATCCGATGGCATCACCAGCGAATAGGGATTATAAAGAATGGACACAGCGAATTTTCCTGTGTTTTGTTTCTCTGTGCGCCAGCGGCTAGTTCCACTTTCAAGCGCTAGAGGTAGTGTAATCGAGCATACGCTAAGATAATAATTGAGAATAGAATTAAGATACAGGATCCAAACATCGCCAACCTTATTGCATAAGCCAGTAACGCTTTGCTTCAAATAAATTCAAGTTAACAGCTTTTCCTTATTTCTCAGTGACAAACTAGTTGTAATAATAATATTTTATATTTCAGATATCATAAATTATATTATAAAATAATATAATACATTATAAAATCAAGTATCGAATTCGTTTAATATTTGTATATAATATAATATAGGTATATGGTTTTACTTCTCGTAAGAGTTTTGTTTTTCCATTTTCAGCGCTATCAAATCATTACATATTTTAATTGTTGTTGGGAGTCAACGTCTGAACTCTCATTATAAAGGAACTCTAGAGTCCAGACATTACAGTTAATGAGGATTTATTATTTTATGGATCCAATTTATTTTATTTGAGTACATAATGTACCTAGATGTATTAATTGTATGTGTTATATTTCCGCTGTGTCGACTGCTAGCTGGTGTGATGTCAGCGCCAACTCTAGGGAGAAAGCAGAATCTGACGCTCTAGCTGGCTTGAAGGTCATTGAAATCGGTCCGGCTACATCAAAGGTACCGACGCGAAGTGTCCATTCTTTATAATCCCTATTCGCTGCTTCGCGTCGGTACCTTTGATGTAGCCGGACCGATTTCAATGACCTTCAAGCCAGCTAGAGCGTCAGATTCTGCTTTCTCCCTAGAGTTGGCGCTGACATCACACCAGCTAGCAGTCGACACAGCGGAAATATAACACATACAATTAATACATCTAGGTACATTATGTACTGAAATAAAATAAATTGGATCCATAAAATAATAAATTCTTCATTAACTGTAATGTCTAGACTCTAGAGTTCCTTTATAATGAGAGTTCAGACGTTGACCCCAACAACAATTAAAATATGTAATGATTTGATAGCGCTGAAAATGGAAAAACAAAACTCTTACGAGAAATAAAACCATATACCTATATTATATTATATACATATATTAAACGAATTCGATACTTAATTTTATAATGTATTATATTATTTTATAATATAATTTATGATATCTGAAATATAAAATATTATTATTACAACTAGTTTGTCACTGAGAAATAAGGAAAAGCTGTTAACTTGAATTTATTTGAAGCAAAGCGTTACTGGATTATGCAATAAGGTAGGCGATGTTTGGATCCTGTGCCTTAATTCTATTCTCAATTATTATCTTAGCGTATGCTCGATTACACTACCTCTAGCGCTTGAAAGTGGAACTAGCCGCTGGCGCAAAGAGAAACAAAACACAGGAAAATTCGCTCAGTGTCCATTCTTTATAATCCCTATTCGCTGGCATCACGGTGTTCCGAATTCCACCGATGACGTCATTGATGCTCCACCGGTGTCGCACCGGTGCCATCAACTTGCAGAGGTGGTGGCAGTCTCCATCAGTGAATCTGATTGGTTCTTGTATAGGGCGGGAATTAGCAGACGAATAACATCGTGCACTGTTGTGTCATGGCGGTGTGTTCTGATCATAGACTTACTAAATAACCGCTAGACTGCTCACTGGCGCTAGTGTTATGCTCCCAAATTGAACAGCCGACTGGCGGCCATTTGCTTGGTTGAGATGAATAAGTACAAGTTTAGTTCGTGTGCTATTTTTAATTGCAGCAATGCACACAGATGTAAAGATAAAGAAGGAAGGAATGTTACATTTCACTGATTAGTTAATCTTTAATTTCTACAATATTTTTGGCCCTATTATGTTACAGAAGACAAACTATTGTATTTATACGGTTGTTTGTGCTTCAGATTTCCTCTGAGTAAAGATTCCCTTAACCGAAAATGGATAGGTGCAATCCGCAGAGAGAATTTCTACCCTACAATGAATCATTCAGTGTTTCAACTCATTTCGAAGATAGTTGTTACCTCTCAAACTACGTTATTACCGTAGACATTGTTATTGTCCTTCATCCACTCCATATCCTTCCCTTTCTTCAAACAGCTGTTGCTTCAGTGCATACATGAATAATAAAATTATTCGCCGAATTCGAAGATACAGAATTAATAATAATAATAATAATAATAATAATAATAATAATAATAATAATAATAATAATAATAATAATAATAATCCGTGGTGCTACAGTCCGTAAAGGCCCCTAGACCGACCAGCCGGCTGCTGGCCTCACGCCCACATGCCGAAGCAGAGGTGGACGATCATCCAACCAGAATAGAGGTATCGTGTAGTTAGCACGATGATCCCCCCAGCCTTTACAGCTGGCTTTCGCAACCGGATTTTGCTACCTATCGTAGCTTCCCAAGTGCATCACGATTCTGGATGGGCACCGGTCCCATACACTGACCGAAATTTCATGACAAAATTCCTTCCCCATGAGGACTCGAACCAGCACGCATTTCGTAATGCGTGTCCTAGGCAGTATGCCTTAGACCACCACGCCACGGCGCGGGACGGTAGAAATAGATCTTGTTTAAAAAATATATATAAACAAATTTCAGAGCCTAAAAGCTGAAACATGTTCATTAATACTGCATACACTAACCACTCATTAAGTAATGGCATAACACATTTCAAATTCATCTCCCAGAACAAGTATTAGGCCACATAGCCTGTTAGAGGAAGGAATTTTCACACCATCGTTCCTTTGGACAACTCAACAGAAACTGTATCAACTACAAAAAGTTAATTTTTTAATATCCCTGATTGAAAGTAACTCTTGTCTTAGTTACGGATTAATGAAACAGTTTTTATACTACTGCTACAGCTGCTGCTGCTCCTGCTACTGCTACTACTACTACTACTACTACTACTACTACTACTACTACTACTACTACTACTACTACTACTAATAATAATAATAATAATAATAATAATAATAATAATAATAATAATAATAATAATAATAATAATAAATAATAATGCCTTTTGATTTTATACAACAGTTTAACCTATAGATTAAATTAAAAAGTAGGCATTATTAACCTTGGTTATGAATATTCACATTCGGAGTTCCTATGAAAATGATGCAAGTCTGACAGCCTGGTTGAATCCCGATAAAGCTGATCGAGATTGATAAAAATTCCGATTTGAGGGATAATAGCCTAGAACGCAATTTAAACAAGTTAGTCTGCATTTCCTATTATCCGATATTTTTATTTATATATTGACTCAGATGGTTACATTGTAAACATAGAGGTAACCCGCGGAAATTTAGTAAGTCTGTGAGGTAACCCAGCTGATTGCCGTAAGGTAACTCTACTCGCAAGATAATAGTTTCCCTAGTTCTACCACATTGTTGATTAATCCGTTTCGGTACCTAGTTGCAGTTCTCGCAAGTAATCAACATTGTGTATTTTAGGTGCGTTGAGTGCCAAAAAAAAAAAAAAAAAAAAAAAAGGAAGAGCGTTTTGATATCGTATTTTACACTAATAACAGACACACACAATTGCTGCGTTCTGTAGTGCAGTGAACTATGTTTAAACATGCACTCATCGTCGATGTACTGTTGCAGTACCGGTTCCGAAAAAGAAAAGTTGCAAAGTTAATTTAGTAGCGAATGGTTAAAACATATTCATGGTTAATAAAAGAAAAAACGATTAGCCTGTAGTATTCACTGTAGCCTACTGTGTGTCTTGCGTATTTTAGTGTTTCTCAGGGAGGTGAATATTACATTAAAAGCACGCGAATACTACTTTGCAGAAAACAACTATAAATCTCTTTGATAAAGTGATGATAAATATAATGTCTTAAGTTAGCTTCTGATATCCCGATTTCCCTCGCAGAAAACCTAGCAACTCTGCTGACAGGAGACACACGTTATTAAAGATATATCACAAAGGAAGCATTGTTCCTTTAAACAAAAACATTTAGCTTTCGGATACGCAATACAACACGTATTCAAATAGCGGTTTCGAAATCCCGCGCGTTTTCTAACAAACAAATAGCGGCTTTCTGCTGCTTCAATTTGGGAACATATTTCTCAGTTCTCCGTTACAGCGTGGTAGGGGCTCGGTTCTGCTGTATTGTTTGTAATGAGCACAACGTAAAAACAATATGTTAATGGCTTATGAGCGAACATGTCAACGGACCAGTTATTACTACCGGTTCAAGAAATAAATTGTTTATGCTCTCTTTTCTTTGAACGAGATGGGAGTACGAAAATTTCGCAAAATTTTTACTAGCGTAGCACAGACAACAACTTGTACAGTCGCCATGACAGCCATAGATCCTTCCAGCAGTTTTGTTCCTTATTTCGCTGCAACGTGACGTCATTGATGCCACCGGACCGGTGAGATTCGGAATACGCTGAATAGGCCCAAGCAACATGACGTCACATACTTGTTGCAGGGTAATGAGGCGATAATAGCGATCCTAGTGGTTAGCAACTATCTAGGGATGCATATTCCCTACGTATTGAGCTTCGTGATTGTATACATGTTTCAAATACACATGATTTGACCAATGAAATACAAGCAAATCTGGATAAACTTGGATTGGCAAATATTGAGTCCTCTGATCAAAAACTCCTACGATACAAAGAATTTGACTTCTGGGGCCCGTTTCACAATCCTTACAAATTACAAATTAACAATTTACAAATAACAAGTAAAAGATTACAAATGCTTGTAAATTGTGTTTCACAATGCTATTTTATTAGTTTGTAAAGTCTGACGAACTTTACAAAATCAACTAAAGAAATTTACAAATACGCATTATTGGTTACACAATATCGCCAACGACAGTTTACTAAAATCGCTAAGGAGCAGAGCTAAAATCGCTGTATTTTTACTACTGTCGATAAATAATGTTTATATTGTGTACTAAAATAGATTATTCTAAGCTTGCTGATTCATATTTCAACAACAGAAAATATAAAGTATTGTTAAAAATAATTAAAAGTATTTAGATTTTTATATATTGGCGACAAAGACAATGGAGTTTCATCTTTTTTGTGATTGGTCGAGAATACCAATACGTCTATAGTATTACTTAAATAAGCAAAATTAGCACAAGATTGAGTCAAATAAGTAAATAACAGATTTGGTCCACGTACAAATATGCAATTAATAAAATAATTACGATATCTAATCACAAAATCAGGTTAATTTTTTGTGTTGATCCATCAGTATTTATTAATGTTGCATCCATAACCTCACAAACACTAGTGATCCCATCAGCAGCATAAAAATTCTGTGCTATAGTAAATAACATTTTGGTGATCAAAAACCTGCCCCGAATTTAACTCTTTTAACAACATCAACTACCCTGTGGGCACTTCTGCACACTGATATCTAAGAAATTCCGTGCTTATCTGCTAACCCACGGAACTGACTGCTAGTATGCATCCAATGCAAAACAATACAATTCTCGCTTTGAGGTTAGGGGCTAGGGCATCACTTTTCTCTTTTGGGTGTTGGATATGATGTCCCATATCTTGTAGGAGAGATTCCAGCGAAACAGGACTCGAAACGACTTCAGAATACCGCGTAAGTAATGTCGCTATTGCATTATTGAATTATTTATTTTTGGTGCAGGGAACTTTTTTTATTAAGTGCGAGTATTTATTAAATACAGTCTTCGTATATAAGTATTTACGCGGTATTCTGAAGTATAGAGCGGAACTCATTCGAAACCTTTAATTAAATTTATACAATGATACGAACGTGATATTAATAATTCTTGCCCGGAGAATTTTACGTATACGTCTTCGCTTGATTAGGCCTAAATTCAATATCTTCATCTGAACTCCTTAATAACATCAAAACTGCTTTAGTTTAATTCTTAATATTATCCACTTACTCAAAAATCAATTTAATAAGTATTTATTTATTGTATTTATTATCAAAAACCTGTCTCGAATTTAACACTTTTAACAACATCAATTACCCTATGGGCACTTTTGCACACATAACTTAGAAATTCCGTGCTTATCTACTAACGCACGGAACTGACAGGACTGACAGCTAGTATATTAAACCAATGCAAAATAATAGTCTACAGTTCTCGCTTTGAGGTTAGGGCACCACTTTTCCATGTTGGATGTGATGTCCCATATCTTGGAGGAGAGATTCCAGCGAAACGGGACTCGAAACGACTTCAGTGTCGTAATTGTATTATTGAATGAATTTATTTTTGGTGCAGGGAACTTCTTTTTTAAGTGCGATTATTTATTAAACACAGTCTTCGTATATAAATACTCATGCGGTATTCTGAAGTATAGCGCGGGACTCATTCGAAACCTTTCATTAAATTCATACAATGATACGAACGTATTATTAATTCTTGACCGGGAAATTTTACGTATACGTCTTTGTTTGATTAGGCCTAAATTCAATATCTTCGTCTGAGTCATTAGAACTACTTAATAACATCAAAACTGCTCTAGTTTAATTCTTAATATTACCCAGTTACTCAAAAATTAATTTAGTAAATATATCTTTATTGTATTTATTCTGAATTTGTTACAATATCAAACTTTACACATCTCAGAGCTATTGTAGAAAAATATGCTAACTTTACAAGTAAAGTTGACACGTTTGTAAAATTACCCTTCATTGTGAAACAGAATGCTTGTAAAGTGAGCAAAATTTAATTTGTAAAGATTTGATTTCCTTTGTAAAGTTCAACATTACAAACAAAGATTGTGAAACAGAAGTTTACAGTCTACAAGCAAAGTTTACAAATTACAAAGCTTGTAAACATTGTGAAACAGGCCCCTGGTGTACGTTGTCTCGGAAAGGAAAGGGAGTCATTCTATACAAAGAATACATGCCTGGCTATCTAGACCAAATGGATTGACCAGCAGCGAATGGAAGGACTGCCAATGTATGCCCAGTATGTGCTAAGTCTCAGAATGGAACCCACTGCCGACATTGTTGGAGTGAGAAAGAAACACTTGCTCACATTCTGGGAGCCTGTCCTCATGGAAAACTAGGTACTGAGGAATAGTCGTCACCACAAGATTCGATCCCTCCTAGCATCGACCATATAAGGAAAAAATACCAAGTAGAAGAGGTCCATGGTTTGTCCATAAAATGGGTCTACAAGGCACATTGACATCATCGCTATTCTGACAAGATCAATAATTAATCCAACTGTAAGGATGGAAACACATGAAAATCAACCTACTGAGGTACATCAGGAAAAATGCGACATATACGACCCCACTATACCATATTATAAGGAAAAATATCATTTAATGTCGATCGAAGTTATTGGATTACTGATTGGGGCTAGAGGGTCCATCACAAAAAGATTCGCGCATTTTTGCAAGCAGTTTGGTCTAGGATAAACTCTTGTCACTGAAGTATCTCTGTCTGCAGTGAAGGGATCTAGAAAAATCCCAAGAAACCATCTCTACACTTAAATAGATTGATCTCTTTTCTATGGCGATCTGCTCACTTAAGTTGGGTCCTGCAACTAGTGCTAAATAGACGACTGTGATCACCTGATAGCAAATAGATTTTAGGAAATTTTATGTTTCTTCTGGAATTAATGATGTTTTGTTTAGTCGTCTTCAATTATTTATAATTGTGTTATTTCTTTTTCTTTTCCTTCTCCATTGTTTTTTTTCCATACCTACCATTTATTTAAAAAAAAACAATTTTACGGTAAGCTTTGTCTTGTAGGCAACCTTCACTTGGAGAAAGCTGAATAAAATTTATTTAAAATAAATAGGCTGTGCTATTATTTTGTAGCATTCGAGTTTTCAACATTGCTTTGGCGTATTCAGCAATCTTGTGACATCAAAATCACTCTCCTTTCCCCGTTGACCCCTCGCGAATAAGCTTGATACTAATGCAATCTATGAGAGTTTTAGAAGCCTTTATTTTGTGCCACACAATGATGAAAATTCTGCAATTCATTAATGTGAAGAGGAAAATTGCAGATATTTTCACAGATGTGATTTTGAAAATTCTCAGCAAATATAAATTACGGTAACTGATAAAGTTGTTGCTCTTTCTGCCGATAATACAAACATAAATTTTGACGGAGGTACTGGTAATCGAGGAGTCAGTAATGTTTTCAGCAAAATAACATTAAATTTAAATAGAAAAATTTTAGGTCTAAGTTGTACTGTGCACATTCTTCACAGCAGCATTCAGAGTGTGACTTGTTACCAGTTGACGTAGAATAATTGACTGAAAGATCTTTTTCATATTTTTTTATCTAGTGTAATATGTAGCTAATCGGCGATCTATGCATTGGAGGGGGAAAGGAACTGGCCACCCTACCCCATTATCTCCTGGCCTAGTTGCCTCATAAGTGGTGCCTTCTTGGTATCGTTTGTGAGATTCAGACCTGTCTTCGGACAGTTGACTAAACAACAAAACGACAGTTCACGTGGAGACTCTTAAGAATTCTGCAAATTTGCAGATGTTCAGTACCAATAAATTCTTGGACTTTTTTTCCCCTCTCTTTGTTATTTATAGTCGTTTTAACATCTTTGGTCATATCACGAGTTACTCTTCTGGGTGAAATCCGAAGGCCTGCGTACTATTGTTGAGACTGGTTCTATTGTTGTGAACTAGATGGTGACTGTATATGTACTGTATTACTGATTTGTTATGAATATGATTTCGATGATGAATGAGGCCGGTGATATTCAGGGATGTTGTGGCTCGAATTTCCTGGCATTTGGCTTATGGTTGAGGGAAAACCCTGAAAACCTCAACTAGGAAATTCAACCCGACTGGGAATCGAACCCGGGCCCTCGGCATAAGAGACCAGCATGCTGACCCCTACACCACAAAGGTAGTCTTTTGGATGTTTGAAAACAAGATGACTGTCGCTTTTTCTAGCTGTTGATGGGTTATTTCTATTTTTCCTGGTTTAAAGTCGTATTTCCTCTCCAAAAGTTATGTCCTCAAATCTTAAACTTTTTTTTTGAAAGCTCGACTTCGTTTTATGTCTTCAGCTTATAAGAAATGTTAAATGTTATGTTTTATTTAACGACGCTCGCAACTGCAGAGGTTATATCAGCGTCGCCGGATGTGCCGGAATTTTGTCCCGCAGGAGTTCTTTTACATGCCAATAAATCTACTGACATGAGCCTGTCGCATTTAAGCACACTTAAATGCCATCGACCTGGCCCGGAATCGAACCTGCAACCTTGGGCATAGAAGGCCAGCGCTATACCAACTCACCAACGAGGTCGACTTCAGCTCATAAGTCTCAACTAAAAATGTATAGTAATGTATTAAGAAAATTGAGAGTGAGAAGGTAAAAGGCTACTGAATTTCTTACAATTCTCAATTCACTCACAAATAAAATTCGAGATAGGAAGGCGGAGCACTTTTTAACTTCAGAAACTCAGTCCTTGGTTTATACATTGCAGGAAGAGGGGGGAAATCGATGAACAACAAAATGTTCACTGTCTGTGTGAAGAATTCTGTGATGCGTGTTTAAGATATACTCAAAAATCGGTCATTAATAATCACACTGAGGAAGCGATGTCTTTACATTTGGCATCAAAAGATGTATTTACGTGGACTGTTGCAAAGTCATTACTACTGTTTGTAAAACTTCAGTTACGCATACTGATGAGGAGCAATATTTCGAGCAATACAAGCTAGTTGAAAAGGTTTTAGTTTCAAAATGGTCGATGGCAGAGTGGGGTTCAGCTGAGAATGATAATTTGACAGTTGAGAATAAATGGGTACAAATTTTTAGAACATGTGTGCACTCATAGTTGGGTTCTGTCTTGTCAGTCCATTTGAGTTGTGTGAATATAAAGGGAAGAATTGTGACGGAGTCGTGTATATTTCCTGGGGTAGCTCAGTCGGTAGAGCATTCGTGCACTAAGCCAAGGGTCCTGGGATTGATAACCAGCCCCGGAAAAATTTTTCCCTTGAAATTATTTTTAAAGTGCTCTGTCTAGGCTACTGTTGTAATGATTTATTCATTATGTAAACATACTTATCTATACAACATATACATATGGAAAGGAAAATTTTGCGCAGCAACAAGACGCAAATTTCGGGAAAAAAATTTCCAGAGACAGAAGAAGTTCATGCAGACAGGTTCGGTAAATGATGAGAAACCGAAAATGGAACGCCGTGTTCTGTCGGAAGAGACAGTAGACGAGATTGGTGAAAGATTGGAACACATCCCTCAGACGTTTAGTGCAGTGTGTTGCAGTAAATGGAGAACATTTTGAGCAACGAATGTGAATTTGATAAGTACTGTAACTTTTAAGCATTGTAACAGTAAGTTTGTATAGGCCTAAAAGTGCCAGATATGAGCACGTGTCCCTTGTGGTAACCAACACATTGATAGCCAGGCCAGCTCCAGACGAAAACCCGATATTCAAGAATGGAGAACATTTTTTATATTAATAATGCTCCACACAATATTCTAAACCATCAAAGTATACAAGCCATGCCCCCCATTCGTTTTAGATGCTGGTCTTGTTATTCAGTATTTCCCTTCCCTTTGGTACCGTTAATGGACTTTAATCCTCCTGACAGCCACTTACAAATTAGCACGTGATTTAAAAGCTGCAATGTCCAGTCCTTGTGACTCAATTCTCTATTTTTACATTTCAGACTCTTGTGATTTAGACTTAAAAACCCTATTAATGGATACCACATCCATTTAACTACACTGATGTCATTCTTTGCTGAAGTTCCGGGCTTTTAACATTCCTGTTTCAGTTATCCTGTTGGAAGATGAAGTTCCCTCAATTCTCATGCAGTTGAGTAGTTCAACCTAACAGCATGTTGATGTCACAGATAGCCATCTTAGCTATTATGCTTGCACTAGCATAACAATCCCCGCAATAGTACAAACAGTATGTCTTATTGAAACTTCGAAACTTCTACAGTTCCCCAACCTAACAGCACACAGATTCCTCTTTTTCTGTCATCACAGAACAAACCATTGTAGTTTTATTTATAATCCAATGTTCTGTCCCTTTCTAAAAAAAAATGTATATTTCAGGTGCAAAGGTGCAATAGCTTTGCACATGCCTTGGGTTTAATTTGAGTAGTGTCTGATGAAAAGTTACTTGACACCGTCTGCAATTACAGAGAACATTCGAGAATAGCCTGCTTCTTCTACAAATTCACTGCTTATTCAGTCAGAAAGTAGTAGCCAAGGTGTATGGATGCTCCGAATTCCAGAATCATGCCAGAGAGTGTGTTGAGAACTTTTCGAAATAGATGTAGAGGGTCACATAGAAAAAGCTTATAAAGCTGGCAAGGGAAAATTTCGGCCAATTTTAGTTAAATTACAAAATATAAGGACGAAAGAAATGATTATGAAAAGAGTGAAAAATGCGAGGGGAACAAAATTGCATTTTAAAATGAGCTTAGTTACGAAGTAAAAAGAAGAAGAAAACTGTTGTTACCATATCTGAAAACAGCGAGAAGCAAAATTACATTTTGCAATCACGAATAAGGACAAAATGAAAATTAAAGATAACATTTATGATCTTGAGTACTTGAAAAGAATTGTCACAAATAAGAGTTTTGGATTGAAATCGAGAAAAAGTGAATCTAAGTAACCAGCGGAGAGGTAATGAATGTGAAAATATGCAAAGATCAGCAGAGGGAAGGCAGTATGTTAGGAAGAAAGAAATGCAGACGACTCTAAATTTCAAGCAACTGAGCGCATGTTCGAGAATAATGCAGAAATCAGCATGTAAGCAAAAGATAACAGAAGAATCAAGTAGAATCATTGATTTACCCCAACTACACAGCAACATATGGGCAAAGAGAACAGGTGATAAAAAAAAACTTAAGATCAAATAGCAAACGTGAAAATAAGGTAAGAGCTAAGAGTGAAAGTGAAAGTGATCTTATGAGTGGAAAGGCGTTAGACAAAGAGAAGAAAAAAAGAATGAGAAGATATAGCAGGGGTAGAGAATGGAGAAGATTAAAATCTAGCAACTGTTAAGGATTTTAAGGATGTTATAAGTATAATGAAAAAAAAAGATCCGAGGAGTTATTTAAAACATTAAATGAGTCATTAGGGAAGAGTAAAGGAAGCAAAAAGTATAGGGACAGAACACGTCAGATAGCAAATCACAGTACAAGGAAGACGAGTGAGTGAAAATGTGGAAGAATCCGATATAATAATGTACCTGTTTGTTAGTTGGTGGAACAATGACTAGTGATAAGTATTATTAATAAGCAAAGAGAGACAAATGTAATAAAAATATGAAGGTGACAAATCACAGATTAAAGAAAACAAGTGAGATAAATAAGTGAAAGAAACGAATCAGTGAAATTAGGAAACAGTGGTTTATTGTAAGAAATATATCTAACAAAGAATCTATTTGCACAGGGATAAAGCAATGATTATAGTGATTAGTAGTAAGTAAACTGAGATCGAGATACGCAAAAAAAAAAAAAAAAAAAAAAAAAAAAAAAAAAAAAAAAAAGGACCAAGAAAGGAATAGTGGTAATGACAATTTTGAATAGGTTTAAATAAGTCATTAGTGTTGAAAAAATTAGTTGGGGTTGGATGTAAGAGGTGTAGAAAATAGTGAAGAGAAAAATGAAACTGTTATAGTGCAAAGTAATTAATAATGGGAAGAATTATAGGCATAGATAGTATGAAAATAGTTAAAAATGGAAGAAATAAGTAGAGATATGAATAAGCAGTATAGTAAAATAAACACTAGATGATAATGAAAAATAGAATTGGAAAAATAAATATTACTTAGGAGAGAAATAGGAGATAAGTTCATGATGGGTATACAGCAGTGATTAGGCATAAAAACTATATTTGAAGGGCAGGAGGGAGAACATGAATGTGACGTTTGTGTAAGAAGAAGAATAAAATACAATAGTAGGTATGAAATTTAGGTATAATAGTGCGTCCACAAGGACGTATTTATGTAATGTAACTGTAGGACTGTATGCAAAATTGTGAGGTCCACATTACAATGAATGTAATTGCTGACATGAAATATACGTACATATGAAGAGTACAGAGGAAAACAATCAGTCATAATTCTCATGAAGATGATGTCATTATCTAATTCAGTACGTTACTGCAAAATTTAGTAGTGTTTATCAAAACTGGCAAAGAGAAGAATTATCACCACAGATAGTCACTCTTTCCTACTTTTTCATAAGGGACAGTACTAAATTTTGCAGTAATATACCGAATTACAAGATGACATCACCCTTAAGAGAAATGTGACTGATTGTTTTTCCCCTGTACTCTTTATAAACATACTCTGCTGATTTGTTGGCCACAAATGTCTATGAGGTCATGCTGGGTATGATGGGATGTGTATTTAGCAGTTTCTGATGAAGAAAGGTGTTGCTGTATCACTTCATTGTCAGCTTCAGTATGGAAATGAAACAGATTAGAATATACACCACTGACATTTTCCACGAAGCAGCAGGTGATATGTAGTACAGAATATGATTGTGTATGGCAATGATGTCAATGTAGGACATTATTGCACAGATGGCATGTCGCTACATGCAGTGTGTTGCTAACTATCTAGTAGGCATACTGTTGTCACTGATGTGAGAGCCGTGTTTTGACTGATCCTTTCTCCATGCTTACACTCTCAGTTTCTTCATTCGTTTTAATTTTACTATACCTTTGAAGTCAGGATGACTATTATTAGCAACTGATATACGCAAAATGTTTCTCAGATTATTGTCACTCATCCTCACTCTGTGTTGACTTTTTAGAAGTTTTATAACAGAAAATGCCTGCTCACAGACATACGTACTTCCAAACATGGCTATTATTCTTGCAGCATTTTGCTTCAGCTTTGCTAATTGTGAGTCCGGAAGTGCTCTGTAAAATTCTATTAGATCAGTACTTGAGATATTGATGAAATTTTCAGAAAGCCTATGGTAGCATCTTAGGTCAATCAATTCCATTTGCAATGGTGCGTCCTGAATACTCTTAAAATCTACTGTGAATGGGGTATCAAAACAGAGAACCAGATTCAACTTAGCTATATATTACTTACTTAGAAAATTGTTCTCTCAATCAATTCAGTAGATTAGTCCTTTCTTAATCCTCGACATGAGCATAATCTTTCTTATGCTTGGTATCATAAAGTTTTTGTACATTATATCTTTTTGCTTACAATGCTTGATTATGTAACAAACATTTACTATAGGTGTCAAAATTCTGACATAAGAAACGTTTTTCCCAAGCAGGACCTAAATTTTTAATACCACTTGACGAACATGTTGATGTAGATGCACAAGAAGTCATCGCTTCCACGTAACTAAGCACAGAGTCAACAGAACAAACTGCACATATAACACTCTTGCGCGCGCATACAAGTAGTTCATGTTCAGACCTCGAGTGGTGCTGATAGCTTCATGGCTTGCCATGGAGCCATAGGTGAAGCCACTGCCACAGGTAGAAGAAATTGACATTGCTGGTGTATGGCGATGTTTATTTGTTTTGTGATGATTACAGCCTCCCACTTTCTCGTATCTATGAAATTTTTGGCACACTTGATGTGACCCTTACACGAGATGTAGAAATCCTTGTATCTTGTTATATACTGTCCTTCAATTTCACTTCCTCCTCTCAAGCAGTCTCCATGCAAGACATGATTGTTTCGACTGTCTTATAACACTATTGTTAAATACAGTGTGTTTCTTTTATAAAAAAATTTGTTGCTATACTTTCCTTCTTGCCTTTACAAGGTAACATAATGTATAAACTAAAATATTTATTTAATACAAATATTTGCAAATAGCATCCATAAGAATGTACGAGAGCCATTCCTTTTATAGGTATAATTTGTGACTCACTGATAACGTCTTTTAGGTAATGAATAGAGAGAAAGATTTGTTAAATCACCAGTCCTATCACAAGGATCTGAATAGAGAACAGTTAGGTTTTTTAAGTCGTAAGTTAATTAAAATACCAAAATTTAGAATGTGGGATACAGTTGATGTCAACTGTCATATTGACAAAATTATCTTTCTTGAAAATATAAATGATATTGGATAATGTGTGAAATGAGAGTCCCTAAGAATTTGTAATACGATGTTTTGTATTTGAAAGGCACTGAATTTTAATTGCATTAATAGTTGATAGGTAAACTGTGGACGGGAACCTCTCACTCCAAATAACATACCTCTAATGACAGATAAATTATATTTAGAAGAGAGGAAAGGTAGGCATGGTTCATATATTTGTTTTTCTTTGTTGACTTCGTCTGCTTGTGAGAGAGAGGTTTCTCTCAAACCAGATGGTTGGATCCAATACCATGACCTTATCCCTAAACCTGTCGGTAACGCGATGTCTGCACACCTGTTGGAATCTGCAGTTGAAATACATTGCACCTCTTCATGAATGTCCCAACTAAGGTGCCTTAAGACTTCTGCAATACTTTTCCTCACTTTATGATGTCTGTCATTCCATAGCTGTTTGCTTTTCCTGCAGAATCATAATACGTGACCAACTGTACCTTACATCTTATACAATGCTTTTCAAAAGGATTTCATTAAATTCAACTTTATTTTACTTAAAAAATTGCAATAAATCTGAAACTGTAATTATACGAGAGCACTTACATGGAAGGAAGAGTTTTGACTGGTAATTCCTGATTGCTTCACAAATTTCCGCACTCTTTTATTTTTTTTCAAATTTAATTTATTTTAATTGAAATAGGAACAAGGTATGTATCAATCTCCTGCTGGGGGGTTCACAAACAAAGGGAATTATATTTAAAACCATGCATAAAATTGTACCTCAGCAAGCACATAAGTACCTCAATTACAGACTGACAGACCATCATCTTAGAGTATTGTATATATTCACCTAGCAGTGGCTTCTGCAGCATAGCCTCAGAATCGGTTGTTACAAACATGGTTATAAATTTTATCACAGAGACGTCTTTTCCTCCCAAAGCAATGCATTCTTGACAGCATGTAAATCCTGGCGAGCTTCACAGAAGTGTGTGCAACTCAACCTGTTGTTCATTACTATTTCCATTTCTCTAGACACATCGTCAAAATTTAGAATTTATAAACAAACCGTTATACAGCTATTGAATACAGGACCTTTATCTGAGCTACTCAGGAACTATACCAGAACCTGGCTTAATTATTCCTCTTATATCCACATACCTCAAGTGGGTTGACACGTCAGAGCCCAGTACTGAGTGCACACTTTCTGTGTGACTTAAATTTGTGGTTTTCTGTTAATGAACAGTACCGTGTATTAAATCACACAGAAAATGTACACTCAATAATGGGCTCTGACGTCAACCCACTTGAGGTATGTGGATATAAGGGGAATAATTAAGCCTGGATCTGGTATAGTTCCTGAAGAGCTCAGTCGATAGAGTGTTGGTGTGCTCAGTCAAAGGTCTCAGGTTCGGTAGCCGGCCCTGGAACAATTTTTATCTTGAAATTATTCAAATCAGCTTTACAGGGAGATATACCTGAAAGCCAGATTTATATAAACCGTAATACAATCAAATACAATTTAGTACAATCACTACCTATAAGAAATCAAAAGCATCTGATGAATTCTATGAAACTTTAGCAATGAAATTCTACTAAATAGCATATTTGTTGGATCATAGACTGGTCCATACCTAACAGATGACTAACAATTGCAAGACTTTGAACATCACTGATCACACAACTGACTGTTTCATTCATGTTACAAATTACGTAACTGGCTGTGAATCCTGAGGAATCACAGCTGAAAAAGTTCTATTATCAGTGAAGATTTTTTTATGTGGCTTCCAAAAAAATAATTGTTATGTTTTGTTAATTTAGTTAATGTAATTAAACTCAACACATGAATGAAGCATTCAAATTCTTTTCCAGAATTAGATGGAACTTCTGCAAAGAACTATCACTGTAAAATTTGAATAAATAATATGACTATCGTTTCAGTGCTCACTACAGTTTTCAGAAATGTATCAAAGTTGGAGGTTACAGTTACACAATTTGAATTTGAAGTACTGGTAAATATATTACAACTATTTCCTTTAATGGGTTAAAAAGTATGAAATAATAATGCAACATAATTTATGAACAAGTCTGAAACTAGCCATTTACTACTGCTCTCACAAGATACATTTTTTGGATGGCCAATTTTGATTGCTGCTTTAGATGAAGATAAATAAATTACGTAAAACTAAGTATAGCATAGCAAAATTACCCATACACTAATATTCCCAAGTAGCTGACAATGAAAAGTTGCTATTTGTTTTTTTTTTGGTATTATTTAACTTTCTCTTCTTTGTCAGATGACTATGGTGGCTCAGTGACTAGATGTGAAATCAGTAACAGAGAGTTTCCAAGTTTAAATCCAAATTACCTGTCCATTTTACTTTCTTAATACATAAAATAAAAAGAAAAAGGAACACATGCTGCAAAAATATTATTTCGAGATTTTAGCGAGATAATAATAATGAAAAAATGGTTATCTACTTCCTGGTGTATAACAATTTCCTAAACTACTGAACAAATTCTACAAATTTTGCTAATATTCAATATCTGAGTCAATTCAGCTGGAGAAGGTATACGGAAAACACAACAGGTTTACTAAAAAACTATGTAATATTTAGAAAATATGTGACACTTTATACAATATTGACATGTAACAATTTTTTCATAACTCTTTTCTTACATAAGATTAAATAATAAATAAGATAGTAAGCGCACTTCGTTTCCAAATTACACTGCATTGAAGAAATTATTTATATAATTACTCGTATTTTATCAAAACTCTTCAGAAAAAATGTAGACCTTAAAGATGTTTATATATGCACTGCTTTGCAAAAGTAACACAACCCTAGTTGTTATGGAATTTAATAGCCAATATAGTAGTAGTAGTAGTAGTAGTAGTATCTATTGCCCAAGTACTTGGAAGTTCTCCATTCGCCTTCTAGCTTCCCAGTATAATTTAGTGTCTGAATCCAAAAGATTTGATATCAAAGCTGGACATTTTCGTAAATGTTCTTGACTCATCAAAAAGTCTTTTAGGTTACACAGGATGCATTTTGGTGAACCAAAAATTCCAATTTTAAACAGGTGTTCTGCTAAACACACATGGTCAGTTAGCATCCGAAATTCTGCTACTGCATCGTGTCGAGGAGAATCAGGTACATATTCTTTTTCAGTAAGCAATACTGACCAAGATTTATTATTACCGTTTTCTTGAAATTTCTTTAAAATTCTAATTTGAAATTGTGTTTGTATGAACAATTTGGCACTGTGATAAGACATCTTTTTCAAGGGTACTTGTAATATTTTAGTTCCTTTCTTTGCCAAACAATCTGCAATCTCATTGCCCATAATAAAACAATGGGCAGGGATCCATTGGAGATACAGGTTTTTATTTTGCTATGTGTATGGATGATTGAATTTTTGCGATTTTGGAATTTGTAGGAGTATTGATTGAAGCTATGACTTGAGTTGCAGAAATTGAGTTGCTAAATATAAAAGCATTTTTGAACATATTAATTTGATAAATAAGTTGTGTTAATGCCCTGTTGATTGCTGCAATTTCTCCATCAAAGTAAGTAGAAGGAAACCCTGTAGACAAATAAAAACTGAATAATTTGGAATATATTCCAGCCCCAGCTGGTTTGATATTTGGAGCCGTCTATATAAATGTGTAACCAATCTGTGTCGGGGTACAATGTATTTATAGTTTCAAGAGCAATCTGTTTTAATTCAAGTGTAGATGATTCTTCTCTCTTCAAATCCTTAATTAAATTTGTATTATATTTTATATTGTTGTATTGTAATGGTGATTTAGGTAATAGGAACATTTCTGGTTTAAAATTAAGATTAAAATATCTCTTAGTTTCTGGATTGCCTGTAGAAACTCATTTTGCCTTTTCAGTTTTCTGCATCTGAATTGGTAGCTTGTCCAGTACGTATCATGTGGTAACCTTATCATTCTTTCATATTGCAACAGTGATCTTTTATGGGATAGTTCTTTGTTATTATTTGCATTACTGTTATTGGGTAGATTTGACAGCACCAGTGATTAATCTCATAGCATTATTTTGTGCCACTTCGAATTTGTCAATGGTTTTTGTTGATGCTGTATGTAAATTTTCACACCCATAAAGAATTTGTGGTTTTATGTATGTTTTATAAGTAGTAGGTATTCAATATTGATCTTGAACACTCCCACTTTGTTCTTGCACGTCTTTGCAGGACATTGCATCTTGAGTTGGCTTTATCTATTGTATTTTTAACATATTTTTCCCAATTAAGTTTTTGATCAAAGTATACTCCTAAATATTTTGGATTTTGCTGTTGAGAGACTTTATGTCCATCTCTTAGTAACTGAAAATTGGGCATTTATGATATAAGGAGAAAGTCTGATAAAAGGTTTTATTGATATTAATACTGGTAGTCACTTTATTAATTTCGCACTAAGTAGATAAGGATTTCTGATCATCATTCATATATTGTTAGTTTGTGTTGATTATGGGGACTTGAAATCCATATAACCAGATCAGCAGCATATAATACACATTTAACAAATCTATTTTTACTAGATAATTCATAAGGTAAATCATTAATCATTACATTAAATAATGTTGGGTTGAACAATGAACCCTGGGTAAACCTTTTCTGGACTGTCGAAATTTAGATATAGCTTCTCCATGCTATGTACAATATAATCTTTGATTAATAAAGTTATATATCCATCACAATAATTTACCACCTATACTCATCTTATTTAATTTTTCAAGTAATTTTATTCTCAAAACTGATCCACAAGCATCTTTGAAGTCGACAAAAACAGCTAATGTGGATGTGGGATCTTTGTTATCCATGTTGCTTTTTATATCTTGACTTAGCTTAAGTGTCTGTTGTATAGTAGTGTGATGGACTCGGGAGCTTGCCTGTGCTGATGTTATCAAGTTTTTATTTTCCAAATGCCAGTTAACTCTTGCATGTACCATAACATAACCAATATAACAAGAATAAAGAAGTAAAGAAAATCTCAATGGACAAATGTTCATGGACAGAAAATCTTGTGGGAGAGATGCAAAAAGAAACTTTCTACAATGATCTACAGTATATAAGATAACCAAATTGTTATCCAAGAAATCTTTCACCCAGATAGGTCAATGAGAGATAATTAAGGGAAGTTTAGGTAAATGAAAATGACCAAATGACAGATGGAGAGACCGTTTTAATGAAGTCTTCAACAGAATTACAAATGACTCAGGAAGAGAACAATAACCTGAAGAGCCTCAAAACATCAATGAGAGAAGCCAAATTAAACATTAGGATAGATCCTGTATGTAAACGGAAGTTATCAGAGCAATTATTAAAGAAATGAAAATGGGAGAAGCATTAGGATTTAATAATCCTGAAATGCTGAAAATAAATCTAAATATTGCTGCAGAAATCTTGCACTCATTGTTTAATAAGATATGCCCCAAAGAATGTAAGAGGGGATTATTACTTCAGATCTCTACGAAAGGTTGTCTGTCTGTGATAATTGGAGGAACATTATGCTTCTATCCATGCTAAGAAAGGTTTTCTTACGAATACTATTGCACTGAATGAAAGAGGAACATGAATATAGTTTCAGAAAAGAACAACACTGTTTCAGAACAGGAAGATCATATCAAGGGCATCATATTAGAAGGGCGTTATCAGCAAAACTGCAAGTTTACATTAGAGCCATTTAAATATGGAATGATTTTTCCTATCCTTGTCTACATAACAAGGTACTTTCTTTGATTCTTTCTCATGTCTATTATAAAAAAAATTCTGAAACAATTGTTTTCAAATATAAATAGGTGCCACTAAAATATTTCAATAACGCAAAATTTGTTTATAAGCCTTTGTGACTGATATGTATACCTATTATCAGGCAGTACATCTCACTTGATGTGTGTCAGAGGAAGAAAAATTGTTTTTGTACATCTGAAGTCTCATTAGTGTAATACAGTAAAACCTCGGTAAGATGCGCCCGCTTATTACGCTATCCCATGTAATACGCTTTTTTTGTCCGGTCCCTGCACATTTCATATATAATGCCTTTATAAAATACCCCATTTGTTGCCCTCAAGTCCCGCATAATACGCTGTTTTTGTGGAATATTTTCCAAGTAATTTTCAGCAATGTACTGTAACAGCAATGAAACATCTTGGTCATTGAACTCACTTGTGCCATTAACCTGAAAAGTATTGGTATTCGATCCTTTATCTGCGCATTTAAATCTTCATACTTCATACCTTAGTATACCCCACTCTCTTATTCGACTCCTTATCTGCGTGGTTAAAGCCCACATACAGTTACAATACCTCACCCTTTTGCTAACCCTCTCTCTCAAACAACATTCCTCACTTGACTGTAATAAAATTCTGGAAATTTTTGCTGGGCTATTTGTTGTCCTCTAGTGTATTGAAGTGTCTGTGAATGTGATTACAATGAGTGTTAAACGAAAAGCCCTTTCTATGTCGGAAAAATTGGAAATCTTACGAAAGAACGATGAGAACAGTACTCTTACTCAGAAACAACTCTCTGATTCATTAGAAATCCCATCATCGACATTAAGAACGATAATAAAAAATCGCGACTCAATCACTACAGCTGCGATGTTGGGAGGATGTAATCGCAGAAGCTGAAGTGTGGTAAACATGAGGACTTAGAGAACATGCACACGGCAAACAACTATAAATAGCTTTTTTTTTCTCGAAAGAATTAAGTACAGTACATATTGTAAATGTCTTTGACGTACAGTACAATAATTACATAATGGAATAATACTGTATTACCTTTCATGAATCATGTATTTCAATAAAGAAAAATGCTAATAGATACTCTGTATAAGTCAAAATTAGTATACCCACCTAATAGGCGGTCCCGGTTAATACGCGTTTTACATCCGGTCCCTTGAACAGCATCTTATCAGGGTTTTACTGTATGTTCACCATTGTGGCTGAGGGGTTAGCAAGTCTAACTCCGAACCCAATGGTCCCAGGTTCGATTTCCGGTCAGGACGAGTTGTTTGGGTGAGGTTTTTTCGGGGTTTTTCCCTCACTCCTATGGATGAATATCAGGTAACTTTATCAGGCAATTGGAACCCCACTTATCTTCACCACTTCCTTTCCTCCCCATCCCATTTCTGGTTTTTCAGATCACTCTACAGGCAGCCTCCCGAAGCTACTGGCACTCTCGACCAGCCTCCATGGAATGTCGTTAAGTGACGTTGGATGGCTTCTGCAATGAGCACCCGAGGCAGACCTACTCGGGAGAGGAGTTTCGCCTCGGACCGACAGGGGGACCTTGGGGGAAGTTGCCGAAGAAGGAATGGTATATGGATTTCTGTCGGCTGTAGGGACCGGTCGTTAAGGGAGTCATGTGGTTAGGTCAGTGCGCACAGGGGATCTGTGACACACAACTAATTCCATATCAAGGGTTAGCGCAATAGATCTCAACAGGTCGCAGTGCTGGGCCATCCGTGACCCCCTCAGTTAAATTCCATTCCAATATGTTACTAGTCAGCAATTATGCAATGAAGGGAGAAAGGAACTGGCCACCCTATCCCATTATCTCCTGGCTTAGTTGCCTCATGAGTGATGCCTTATTGATATTAATTACGAGGTTCAAATCTGACTTCGAACAGTGGACTAAACACCAAACCTTTCTGGTATGATATATTATTTCAATGTACCGAAGTACATATGATATTTCCATGCAGATATTCTGCGTCATCATACGATGAAAGAGTAATGGAACAGAGAAAAATTCTCTCCGGCGCCGGGATTTGAACCCAGGTTTTCAGCTCTACGTGCTGATGCTTTATCCACTAAGCCACACCGGATACAACCCCGACGTCGGACAGAATTGTCTCTGATTGAGTTCCAACTCTTGGGTTTCCTCTAGTGGCTGCCCTCTGCACTACATCATAGATGTCTATGAACATAGGACCGAAGTCCACACATGTGCTGAGGTGCACTTGTTATGAGTGACTAGTTGGCCGGGATCCGACAGAATAAGCGCTGTCTTAAATCACTTCGTGATTTACGCATATCATATATTATTTCAATGTACCGAAGTACATATATTTCCATGCAGATATTCTGCGTCATCATACAATGAAAGAGTAATGGAACGGAGAAAAAAGCATCAGCATGTAGAGCTGAAAACCCGGGTTCAAATCCCGGCGCCGGAGAGAATTTTTCTCCGTTCCATTACTCTTTCATCGTATGATGACGCAGAATATCTGCATGGAAATATCATATGTACTTCGGTACATTGAAATAATATATGATATGCGTAAATCACGAAGTGATTTAAGACGGCGCTTATTCCGTCGGATCCCGGCCAACTAGTCACTCATAACAAGTGCACCTCAGCACATGTGTGGACTTCGGTCCTATGTTCATAGACATCTATGACGTAGTGCAGAGGGCGGCCACTAGAGGGAACCCAAGAGTTGGAACTCAATCAGAGACAATTCTGTCCGATGTCGGGGTTGTATCCGGTGTGGCTTAGTGGATAAAGCATCAGCACATAGAGCTGAAAACCCGGGTTTAAATCCCGGCGCCGGAGAGAATTTTTCTCCGTTCCATTACTCTTTCATCATATTTCTGGTATGATGCCCTCGATATATAGAACTAATTGACTCTGTTTAATAATAGGGCAATCACCAAAGTGGAATAGTCCCTTATATTTAACTTCTATTGTTTTTACGAAAGCATTTCACTCATTGAGCTGGGAAATAGTACAGATTTGATTGACTAAGTTAACAGTACCGAAAATTGTAATACTTATCAAGAAGATGCATGAAATTTATATTATATTCTTCATAAAGAAAATACAGTCAACTCTGGATATAATGAACATTTGGCTATAGTGAACGTAAATCGCTGGTCCCAACCCACATATATTAAAAAGTACATTGATATTTCTGTTTATAGTGAATCCTCGCTTCGGTTATAATGAACCTTAAAAATTGAAGTTACAAGAGTTGTGTTCTGAGAACTTCTTATTTGAAGTCACACCTTCTTGTATAAAATTGAAAGAATGTGTTGAGAACAACATTCTAAGTTTCTTACTCCTTTAGTCAAAGGACAAAGGTAGGATTGCTGATTCCTAGACAATGAGCTGTACTGTAAATCCAGGCAATGTGTGATGATCTTGCCTCACTCCACCAGCGAAGGGTTACCATTCTGTTCTGAGGCACACTACTCTACTGTTATTTCTAATCTTCCACCGTCAAAGAGTTACTTTTTGTTCTCAGAAACATTTCCATTATGACGGATAGCGTCGAAACAACAGAAAATGAAATTGCCTTCTTTTATTAAAAGGGAATGGACATTATGTCCAGAGCATAAATGAAGATAAGATTCCTTTCAAACTTCATCAACCCCCTCCCAGTTTCCATTAAGTGACCCAGGAAATTTCATGGCTGAGTATGCAGTCACACCAAGACAGCATTTGTCATTTTTATCTGATCAGTTTGTTTCTAGTGTTTGGACAGTGAATGTACTGTATAAAAATGACGAAACGTAAAGTGTTTTCTTTGGAAGATAAGGCGAATATTGTAAGTGATATTGAATGTGGTCTTTTGCAAGCAGACTTGGGTCGACAGCATAGTTTAAGCAGGACGAATAGAAGAAATAATGTATATACTCTGTGAGTTTACACAGATCCGCCACAACGCGGCGCTGTTATTGCTAAGTGCGGACTCGGAAGGAATTCACAGTACTTATGCTGAATGTAGTCCTTTTTAAAAGCAAATTTCTTCCATTTAACCCGGCTATTTGTAACTTAAGAAATACCTTTATAGATTCTTATTCATAATTAATAGTCTTCTATCAGGTATTACTATTATGAATGTTCGTAACAGAAAATATAATGGCATCTGAAACATTGTGAAAGCAATTATACATTCAGTATTTAAATAATCTTCTCGTAACAAGTTGCGAATTCAGGGACAGAAAAACCTACGAAATGCTAGTAAATAAAGAGTTGAATAATGTTTTACGTGCCTATAAATGAATTAAATTACTCACCATGATTAGTTGCCTGCTACCTTTGAGAGTTTGCGAGGTGACTTGACGGATTTAAGAGCTTGTAAAAATCTTCGGATTTACTTTGTCCTGAAGAAGAATCGGCACTTTAAATAGCGGTAGACTAATTTCGGAATAATATCGATGATGTGTTCTCTGCAACAACCTGCTCCCAAAGACTGGATCGAAAGATCGTCAAGATAGATCTCATCCCACATTGCACTTGCTGAGCTAATCTTTTCTTTAATTTTCAATTCTGTTTGAATAAGTACGTCATATACAGCTTGGGAGGGATGGTTTAAAAAACTGACGTTCCTACCTGATCGGTAGTCTTTGATTTGGGTGAGAGCTGCATAATGTTTAGACCTATTACATTCCTGTTGAAGGGCAAAGAGGGTACACGCAATAAACTTAGAGGAATGATATACTACATAACTGGCCACATAATACACTAAATATGTCAATCAATGCACCAGGAGTGGTATTCACCAACTCGAGCACAGCACTTTCCCAGTATTGACCATGTATTTTTTCATGAATAACATTTTTTTCCCTTTTATACAGGTTTCTACAGACTTCCTAACTATCTTGTTGAGTAATTCCACATTTCACGCTAATGTTCGCATTTGGTTCACAAACGATGTGAGTTCATAATCACTTTTCGTTTCAGAGTTTCCAGCAATATTAAGAAGGATCTGCTTCGTAGTAAATGCATATGGAGGAAATCTATCGTCGAAGGATGGTTATCTGAACTGAGTGAAGACAAAATTCCGAAGTGATGTTCCAAGGGGTCTTGGGCGAGTTTCCCTATTAGGATATATTTGTATCCTTTGCTCAGGAGCCATTCGCTCATTTCTAAGGTACTCTGCAAGGTTACTACTAAACATTGTTGTAGCAGACGGAAATGTGTTGTAGCTGTAAGACACTGAAGAAAATCAGTAAGGAATTAGTGATTAGAAGTCTTTATAAAGAGCCTTAGCAGAAATGTGTGAATTTAATGCGGTGGCAATACAGTTTAAATGCCTTGTAAATTCTTCAGTGCTCTCACTGCCTTCGAAACCCGATGACCCTAATTCTCGATAAAATTTGAGGCCTTTGGCGACACTGTTGCTAAAGAGTTGGAACGTGAGTCTGGTGGCATCCATTCTCTTAAAGGACGAGAGATCTAAATGAGTGGTTGTCAAACTTGGGACAAACCCTACACATTCGCACATCCAGATAAGTCTTCCTTAAAAAGTCTCCTATAAAAACTAAAATTGATATTTTTCTTCTTGCAAAAGAGTTCGATTTTATCATGGAAATAATTTCTTATGCATTTCAGTATGTGCACAAAATCTGAGAATGCCCGTATCTTTCTCTTTGTCATCAAACGGATTAGGAATATAGTATTATGCTGGAAATTTTTTCCATTGATTTCTAAGACTTCCAGGCCTTTCAATTTGTTTGACTGCCATCACAAGTGAAACAGATTACTCTCGTGCCAACTGCTTCTAATTGTAGTATAACTTGTACAAGAATTTTAGCGAGAATGTCACCTGGAGTAGCGTTTCTGCTAGCGTTAATAGCAATTGGTTGAATCCAATCTTGCATAAATACTAATGCATGATTTGCTAATTGTTTCTTTTGGACATCAGACGTGAGATATCCGAAATCAACAAATATGTCCACTTTAAGCGAATAATTATTAAATTGAATTTCTTCTCTCAATTTGACCTCATCGAATGTTAGCACTCCGCAACATTTATTTTCATATATTTCATCATTTCGGTAAATTAGGGAAAATGTGAGGTACAACTCTTGGTTGTAATTTTCAACGCACTTGCGGTACTGCTGTCTTATGACGTTTTATATTAAAACAGTCTGATCAGTTATTTACCGAAAACTGCCTATCTTTCCGCGGAATCGCTCTGGCCCACTTTCCAAACTCATCTTTTTCTTTGGGAGATGAAAAGAAATGTCTTGTTACACTATTTCTACTGTATTCCGATCTACAACCCAGAACAAAACAGTACGGAATTTTTGTAATTATTTTGTAAACCACCACACAATATTCTTTTGTCACTGGTTAATTCAAAGCACAACAAATTGAAGACATCTACATAACCCTGAACAACAAAGCATATTAACAACCCCTAGCAACTTTCATCATTAAACGCGCGAGAAATATATTTTCGAGGTACCTGACTTCAGACAACAGATGGATCCTAGCGATCGAAGCGCCACTAGTTGTCAGGTCCGCCACCGACAATGGGAAAGCATAGAAGTGTGTACACTATTTCTTCTATTCGTCCTGGTTTAAGTAAATCGGCTGTATCCATTCCACAAAGATGAAATATTTTAACTACTGTGTAGTATTTTATTTTCTTGTTCACAATTTCATTCATTCCTGTCATTTAAGGTTAGGGGAGAAACACTTCGGATTTAATGAACCTTGGATATAGTGAACGAAATATGCAAGTCCACAGAGGTTCACTGTATCCGGCCAGAGTTGACTATGTCAAAGCCTTTCTAGTGTTCAAATGATGAAGATAGGGCTGTTTGTTGTTTCCACTATTATTTTAGTCTTAAATGAGATAACGGAAACAGTAACTCGAAATAGACGAAAATGAATGCAGTGGGGAATGAGTTTCTTGATGATGATATTCAGAGAGAACTATGGGATCTATGTGGATGTAAAATTGAGAATTATGAATGCCTTTTCTGTACTATCTCCTTGTGAAGCTCAAAACAAATATCCACCAAGTTGTTTAATACAATTATAAAATCCATATCACTGATGCAAGACACAGAAAGGAACTCAAGCTATAAATAATTAAATCCAAGTATTATAAACAGATGTTTAAGGCATATTTTAGGAATTTGATGGCCTGAAACAGTAACTAACCAGGAGTTGTGTTTTAGAAAAATCAAAACGAGGTCTAGAAAGAGATAAGAAAATGTATAGGGCATACTCAGAGGCAAGATTATTAAAATATAGAAGAAGAAGGAAAAAGCTCTAGATTGGAACCCAAAGGTGCAAGGATAGAGGAAGGCCCACAAATAAATGGAAAAACATGGTGAGGCAAGAAACAGGAGGACAAGGGAAGAATTGGGCAGAGGTCAAGCAGAAAATAGAATATGATGTGCATTCATACGTCGAGGTCCTATGCCCCTACAAGGAATGAAAGAGTAACGGAGAACTAGAGCAAAATAAATAATTTATCTTTATGCAAAAAAAAAAAAAAGTATATACAGAATTGTGCGTCAATTGGATACTTGAGATAATAATTTAGGATCTGAAGGTGCCTACGAGACAAATTAACTTTTGTGTCAACATAACCTAGTGATTACAGAAAGAGGGACAATGAAAAAAAAAAAAAGCAGTTTCCTGGAGGAATTTTATTCTGTGGGCTACAGCTATAATAATACTGTTGAAATCTCTGTTAGCTCGTTATAATTAATTTCAAAGACAGGTAGCAGCATTCACATAACAAAAGACTGAACTTTGAACAGGGGTGTATTTTGCGGACTACCGGGGCTACCGGTGGTAGCCCATGGAAATTACAAAAGAAAAAGTTTATAATATAACATAATGTAATAATTTTGTATTATTAGTTTTACCACAGTAATTAAAATTAAAGTAATTGTTAGATTTATATGTGCTCTCTGCTCTCGAAAAGAAACAAGTTGTCAAGGCAGCATCGCTGGAGAAACCGCTTGCTACATGAGGTAGCCTGTGACCGTACCACACACGCTTTCCTGTAGCACAACTGCCCATCCCCCCCGCTCTCTTCTGTTTCCATCGTGCACTGTAGGCCGGGTGAGTTGCCGCTCTCGTGATCGGTTTCTTCGCAGGCGAGAAGCAACAATACGCTTAGCACGCTAGCTCATGAATGTAATTGTGTTCTTGCAGTGCAGTATTTTAAATCTGTGATTTGTTCGAGTGTCTAAGAGTTATATTAATTGTGAATTATTAAGTTTTTAATTTCCCAATTAAGTGATATTGTGAAAAATATGGCAGAACAAGTTTCTGGAGAGGTTTGTGTTGAAAATGACTGTGTAATAGAAGGTTTATTAAAAGTGCCTTTTAACCGTCGTACATACAACGAGGAAGTTGAAATTGTGAAAATGGAAAGACCAACTCCTGAGTTAAATTTGTCCATGGACGTAAAAGAAAAACAGCGTGACTGCACACGCCATTTCACTTCAACATCATATGGTAAGCGGAATTGGTTGTGTGGTAGTTCTAAACTGTCTAAACTATTTTGCTGGCCATGTTTGTTATTTAGCCGCAAAACTAATATGTGGTCAAAAGAGGGTTTTCTAATATCAACTCCCTTCGAACGGCAGTCCTAAAACACGACAAATCAAAAGCTCATATTTGTAGTAGCATGAACTTTGCAAACTTTGGGAAGACAAGAATTGATTTACAGCTAGATAAGCAAAAAGCTCTACACATCAACCAACACAATGCTCTTGTGAAAAAAAAAATCGGGAGATTTTACTGCGTCTTATTAACGCAGTCTGCTTTCTAGGAAAACAAGAATTGGCTTTTCGGGATCATAATGAGTGTGTGGAATCAGACAATAGAGGAAATTATATTGAATATTTAAGTTCCTTAAGTGAATTTGACCATTTACTGGCAAATCATCTTGAGAGTTCAACAGTATTTCGTGGTACTTCTCCCGCAATTCAGAATGACTTAATATTTGCTATAAGTGGGGTTATGATAAAGAACATAAAATCTGAAATAGAAGAAGCACCTTTAGCGGCCATTGTTGTTGATGAAACAAGTGACTGCTCTAATCAGAGTCAATTGTCCACTGTCTTAAGATACGTCGATAGTACTGCGAATGTTCAAGAACGGTTTATAGGATTCACAAATGTCAGTTCGGGCAAAACTGCTGCTGCTTGGTTTCAGCATGTGGAAGGTGTTATAGCAGAATACAATGTTGGCAATAAGTTAATTGCACAGACATACGATGGTGCTTCAGTTATGGCGGGAAATATTAATGGCTTAAAAACAAAAGTTCAAGGAAAGTATCCTCAAGCACTATTTGTCCATTGTTACAGCCATGTTCTCAATTTAGTTTTGCAACAAACTACTTCATCCATTCCAGAATGCCGCATTTTTTTTCAAAACACTGTCGGGTTTAGCTGCATTTTTCTCATCATCTCCTAAAAGATCAGAAAAACTCAAGAATTTATGAAAAAGAAACTCCCAAAAGTAGCACCAACTAGATGCAATTTTACATCTCGGCTTGTAAATACAGTAAAGGAATACAGAGAACAACTGACTGCTTTCTTTGAAAATATCATTTGTAATGACTCGAAGGAAACTGGGTTGATGATGTAATTGTGCAGGCTCAAGGATATTTGTATTTTTTTTCACAGTTTCAGAATATATTTCTTCTTGAAGTCTATGCTAGACTTCGCACATACAGATGTGCTCTACAATATTCTTCAGACAAAAAGTCTAGATATAGCATACTGCTTGCAAGAGGTATCAAAGTTAAAAAATACTATATTCGAGTTCAGACGTAGTGGGTTTCCGTCCATATGGAGTAATATGGAAAATGAAAATTCTTCAGCCAATACAATGGAACCACCATTAAAGCGAAGAAAAGGAGATGATGAATTGAAATACAGGCAGCTGTACTACAGCATACTAGATCGTATGCACATGGAAATTATTGACAGATTTTCTGATTATGGAAAGCTTCAGTTCACATATCTTCTAGATTCTCAAACATTTTCTGCTTATAGAGAAAACTTCCCGAATGAGGCACTAAACAAATTATTTCAGTCCTATAACAGTCACTTTGATCAAGTACGTTTGAAAAATGAATTAAGTGTAATATATATTGAGCAGAAGTTTTTGATTTTTCGAACAAACCTATCCATGAAATATTATCTGCCATATATGAAAACCAGCTGAACCAAGTTATTCCTGAAGTCCTTAAATTGGCAACATTAATTGTGACAATACCAGCTACGTCAGCATCGGTAGAAAGAACATTTTCTTCGTTGAAGAGAATAAAATCCTACTGTAGATCAACTCATACACAAGAACGTTTATCTGGCTTGGCACTGATGTCCATTGAAAAGTCATTTCTACAGAAACTTTGCAAGTGGCCCAACTGTAATTTCAATGACGAAGTCATCAAAGTATTTTCGTCCCAATCAAGATGTCTGGAATTCATATATAAATAGGTAAGAAATTTTATTATAGGGACTTTAAAATATATTTTGTGTAATAATAGGGTCAGTGGTAGCCCAGGCCCTTAAACCAGTATATGCCACTGGCTTTGAACACACCACTAGTCAGTTGGATGCTAGAAGACGAATGTCCATAATACAATTTTCTTTGAATGGTTTTCTTTCACCATTACTGTATGACTGATTGTCTGTTATTCTCTCTCTCACCTCTATACAAGACTTGTACTCTATCTAGGTCAATAACATGTTGTCAAAAGCTTGCTGCATTAAATAAAGAATAAAGTGATTTGCTTTCATAGTATTGTGCTTGACAATGATATACTGCAAAAGTCTTCTTTATAAAGTCAATTCAATTTCTGAACAAGAAAACTCCAATATATGTGTTAGATCAGCAGTCTCAAACATGAGCTAATCAGGCAGACCTCACTCCTTCTGAAATAACGCTGCCCTCGTATGAGAGCAGCGTATGGGTATGTTCATGGCAGTGAAGTCAAACACCGCATAATATGAACAGATTGACTTGGTCACTTACAGCTACACATTACTTTCGTTAGCGTCTGTAGAGAAATGGTTCTGTCTAAAGTGGCGAGGAAATAAAAAAACTATGCATTACGAGAAAATTTGGAAAAAAAAAAAATTATTTGTTCACAGAGAGTGGAACTAATACGGTTGAGATTAAGGAATTTTTAGACAGTCTTTAAGCAGCCAGTACCAGAGCTTATTGATGAGAAATGGATGCAAGATTTAGCCTTTCTTAGTTATATCACTGCATCTTAGTCAAAAACCTAAAAGGGAAAGATGGCTTAATAACTGACATGTATGATAAAATCAAATCTTCTAACATGAGGCTCACGTTACTGGAAACTCAGGAACGTTAAAGGGTTATCTGGTTTAATACAACAGCAACATCTTAGATACAGTGAAATTTTGAAAGATCTTAGAATATCATTTGAGCATAGATTCAAGGAGTTTCATCTTTTTAAAAAGGATTTTGAATTGTTTACAACTTTATTTTCGGTTACCGTTAAATGGGCAAACTTGGAACAGTGTTTTAACTTGGAACATTATCATAGGGTATTTTCGTTTTGTCACAGTAACACCAAACTGTAATAGAACCAATGTGCTGCACAACAAAGTGAAGATTATGTTGTCACTGTGACAAAACGAAAATACCCTATGATAATGTTCCAAGTTAAAACACTGTTCCAAGTTTGCCCATTTGATGGTATGTGTAATGTGTATAGATTATGTACAGTGTGTATATCTGTGTGTGTGTTCATTTATACAATTTTGTATAGTTGATTAGTTTTTGTCATTTTTAATATTTTAAATTTTTAATTTTAATTTTGAGGTTCTTTAACATGAATGTTAGTATGTACAAGTAAGTTATTTTATCATTCCCAAATATGAATGAACATATATATGGAATATATCCATTCAGAAAGCTTACTTTCATTTTCCTTACGGGCAGAGACCACTCTCAGTGTCACATGCTTCAGATTATGTACATGCCTAACGTGAAATATAATATGTTAATAACATGTTATGAATCAAAGGTGATGTGGGTGTATGTCTTATCACAGAAGTGTTACAATCAGTGCTCTCAAGGTTACATCATTCTACGATCGGGTTCCTTTGATTTCGCAATGACGAACAATGCTTTGCCCAGTGCAGTTTTAACCTTGAGACCGCTGTGTTAGATACTCAACGTAGTGAAAGAAAGGAAGAAGAAAGAAAAGCACACTATTTGGAGCTCAAACTCGGCTCCCTTCTGTTACATCTTTCACCCACTCACGGAGTTTCTAAATGCTGTTTAAGGTAGGTATATTAACTCAAACCTCTACTTCTTTTTATATCATGAGCACCCATTAAATACAGCGCAATCAGAATATATGATCTCAAATGTGTATCACCTCCTTGTCAACAGATGTAATCTATTGCTTATTCTACCTGTAATATGAATGGAATTTCATCCCACAGAAGCAATACTGTTTCCAATTGTTAGCGCACTTATAAAGCAGACTACATTATACAAGGTATTCTTCAGCTGAGAAAATCAACCTGACACTCGCAAATTGACTTCAGTGGGATATCGGAGCCTATTTGCTAGAAGCCTAACAGGACATTTAACTAACGAAAATGGTTTCTTCCTCTAGAAAAGAAAAAGAGATGTGTTCACAGTTAGATAAGCCAGTCAATTTCATCAGTCAGGGAATTCCTTGTATTTAAGTGATGCACAATTCTAAAAATTATAAAGTATTCAGTCAACTGCATTTTCACTTTTTTTTTTTCATTTGTGATGATACTATGTCAGTAAATTTACAGCAATAGATGTATCATGATGTGAGACATAGTTAACAATGAATTACAAATGCCTAGTAATATTCTCAAATAATGCTTCACAGTATCAGGAAGAATCAATCTGTAAATGTACATATCACACAAACTTATTTACTAATACTCATCAGCATCTTATGATTTCTTACTATATCATAAACTAACTTCTAAACTTTGTACATTAGACTTATGGAAGAAATATTTTGCATAACTCCAGCAGTGGTCAACTCCGATCAATAAATGTATAGGATTAAAATCTTTCAAAATCTCTCAATTGTTAGACATTTTACAGCATTGCATGTACGCATCTGAGGCTGTGCTGCTCCACGCCACACAACCACAGCGTGTCGATTTGACACTGTACATTGAATACAGTAAGAAGAACAACTCCTATAAACAGTAACAAGTAAAGCTTTTCACTGGTTCCATACTTCCTACATAGAGAGCAGCAGCAGTCAAGCACATGAATGCAAAAAGGGAAGATGGGACTGGTAAGCATCACTTCACATGATACACCACTTTCTAGAAATGAGAAAATAGTCATCACCATTAGCAAAATAGTCCTCGATTATTGTATTTGGATGTGCCATGTAGAAATATCTCACTAAAATATGCTTCTAATAGTGCTAGCAGGAAAACTGTCTTCATGAAATGTAACTAATTTTTCGAACAAAGTTATGGTGGGAACATACAGTAAAATGTGAAAAGTTAGGTTTTTTTGTGTTTCACACGGAATCCCATAGCCCCACCATGACCCAAAGGAGTTAAAAGAGCCTCTTGTCATAGTAATCATCTATGTTGTCGTCATCATCATCATTACAAGCATCAATCATGAGGAAGTAAATGATTTTTATAGTATTTAATGCTTTACCTAGTAAATTTATGTATAAAATGTCAAATGTAATAAATATTAAGAACGAAAATATGTTCTGGTATGAATATATGAAAGCAATATCATGCAATGAATTCTGTCAAAGTACGTATGAAAACTAAATGACAATAATGTGAACTTTCGCCATTTAAGTTTATTAACGCTTGTAAATTATAGGTTATTAACAGATATAATACGATGAAACAATGATAGAATGATGACAAGGAATGCTGAAGCATTTAGTTAGAGAAAACTTGCACTCCATCTGCTTTATCAACTACAAATCTTAATGGACTTTGCAAGAATCGAACATGGATACATCAATGAGAGACCACCACCATGGCTGACCTAGAATAAACTGAATGGAGCATAATGCTGACTTACAACTCCTAACCATTAATAAAGGTACTAAAAAATTTCATATTGTTATTTTTAATCGATATGTATTAAGGTAACGAGAGTATTCTTAGAATGTGAAATGTACTGGAATTTTAACACACACAGATTCAAAATTTACTAATGAAATACAGTAATTATGAGGCACTGAAAATATTGTGGCAAGTTTAGACACAATACTGAATGTGTGTTCATGAGACTCTACAACTATCAGTGGTATGTCTAGTGAGGATCAGAACCGCATATGAAAGCCAATTCCTTTTTTATAATAGCTGAGAATTACACGCACAGGAATAAAATCTTGCAGTCATAATTGCTGAAACTTCGAAATATCCAATTACATATTAGAAAGTGGTACACAACTCTGCTATTCTAGCAAAAATAGAGATGTTACTAGCACCAAGCTTGCAAATTTGTATTCTTAATAGTTCATAGATTTCAGAAATTACAGTAGAAGCTATACGTCATGTGATTATTGTAGTAAGACTTCAAGCTACCTATAACTAACAATGATATACAATATGTACAATGTACCTGATTCCATCACTACCTCAAGACGATAGTTTCAGTCAAAAGAGTGGGCATTTCCAAGAGCATTATACTTTGTAACAAGGAAACTGAAACTTTATATAGGCAGTTTGACGTTCCAAAATGTATTAATATACTGTATGTTCTCTTAAAAATACAAAAAATGTCGTCATATCCTTCAAGTAATAAACTTCAATGGTCTGTTATGGTCTTCAGCCATCTTTTTAGAGGTCTTTCAAGGCTTCTATGACCTCTGAGTTTATGAGAATATAACAGCAGACAATGTTATACAGAGTGTTCATATAAATTATTTAGAAGATACAACAATCATCTTGTATTAATCATGTGAGGTGTCTTTATTACTTAAAGTGTCCCAGATCACATATGTGTATATTTTTGATTAACTGGAAGAAATTGTTATATTAATGGGAATTTGATGAATATTGTATCATATTTCCTGCATTTGATAGAGTACTATTTAACTGAGAGATGTTTCTGGTGGGGGAGGGGGAACAGTTTTTGTAGTATGCCATCGTTGGAAAGGAATATATAGATGCATTTCGTGCAGTTTTGGAATGTCGTCTTATGACTTTACAGCTTTGGATTGAATTTGTGTGCTTGATTTGAAAATTTATTAAAATGAGAAGAACAAATGAAGAAAATTCGCTCTGATCAAGTATCTCTTGGCATAAAAACGATATACACAAACAGAAATAGCAACGAGGTTAAGTATATCTCAAGCATCAGTAAGTACAGTGAAGAAATCTTTGGATAATGACAGTAAGTACATCTCTTCTCGAGTAAGAAAATGTGGTCGGAAGAGCAAATTCAGCCCAAGAACTGAAATATAACTGAAGAGAAAAATGGAAGAGCCACAGTAAAGACCTAAGGAAGAGTTTGGAACAGCTATAATTTCTATCAATTAGGTTTTAAAGTGGAGAAATATTAAGAAATATTCTTCTTAAATATTTACTATAATGCATCCTACTATTCTAATAATTTTTTTCACCTCTGTACTGTTCAGTTTCATTGTAAATAGCCAAGGTGACTTCTTATATCTTATTTTGATAACAGATTGAAAACAGATGTATTGAAAAATGGCGATTATCACACTTTTCATTATAAGTCAAAATAGGTCCAACACAATTTTCGATCTGATAATCACACCAATTCACCAGCCAAAATGTTAGTGTATATCCCGTACACACAATTTTAGTTTACTGGATCTTCATGCAAAGGGAAATCAACAGGTTATCTACCTCTCTCTATCTGATATAGTAAAAATATGTGTCATACTTTCAACGAAGACCTCAGAAACCTACTATGAGAGCCAAATGAGAATTTGGTATTCCTCAGCAAACAGTGTGGAAGAAAGTCTGTAATTATGTAAGCATGAAACTTCACTATTACAGTTGTTACCAAACACATCACAATTTCGGCATTAAAATACTGCAAGAGAAGACAGTTTTATAATAAACTGATATTCAGTGATGAGGAAATCTTTCACTTGAACAGCAAGAACAAATTCCAGAATGTGCGAATTGAGAAATGTGTAAATATGTTTCCTTTGAGCAAGAGTGTGATTCATTAAAACTCAATAAGTGAAAAGGTTTATGGGTCTTATTTCTTAATTTTCTTTGAACCAACTATGACTGGGATATTCTACCAGGATGTCGCAGTGGCTGATGCCACAACTGATGAAAATTATGACTTCATCTCCCAAAAGGACATTGCTCCATTTGTTTACGGCGAAATGCATCAATATCTCAGTGTTCATCTACAATGGCATCACATACGACATTCAGGAGAGAAATGTGGTCTGTTGGGATGAGTTTTCAGTTTTCTGAATCTGACATTTTACGACTTTTTTTCCGTGGAACTTCATCAAAGCAGCAATGTTTCATCCTGAACACATAATTTGCGTGTTGTGAAGCTGCAAATCAACACTATTGCAATAATGATGGCTGATGAGAAAATATGCAAATATCCAGAATACCATATTGATCAGTGCCAGTATTATTGAGCACCTGTAAAACTTCGAGTCTCTCGTCTATTCTTTTTAACAGATTACATAATTGTATGTGCAATAAAAACACTTAAATACTTTTTAAAAGTAGTGTAAGCCATTTGCAGTAACCCAGGATAATTGACAAAAACCAGACTAAGATTAAGAAACAATGGCAAAATAAGAAAACCAAAATATGTAGAAATTAGACAGTGGAGGAGAATCAAAGGAAGTACATTTTGGTTTCCTTCTCTTTAATAAGAAAATAATAGAAAGGGACAGAAACAGAAATAATACATTTCATACATTGGATAATCACACATTTTGAAATGCACTGCACTATATTTCGAAGTTTAAATAATGTTTAATAAATCTACTTCTTTTACATACTATTAACGAAATGATTTTCAAAGGAAAAGATGGCAGAAACATGAAGCATGACAGTGAATGAGATTTCTTTAATTATAAATTAAAATTCTGTAACTTTTACTATCTCGTTACTGGAAGTATCAGAATCTTGTCAAGTTTTATTACAACGTTCTGATCATACCTAATACAATGAAATTGTTTGATGCCAGGTTCGTGAGAACCAACCTGTAATCCATCAAGAGCCGAAATACAAGAGTGAAAATAAAAATCAATAATGCATTTTCTCAGATAAGAAGCTGTATTTACTTTTGTTTCTTAATGCAAAAATTTCCTTAATAAAGATCAATTATATTAACAGAGTCAACCACTTAAAATAATTTAACTGCTAAAAATTATTTTTAATGCTAGACATACGGTGATCTCTGTAAATAATTCCAAGTTCCAGAAGTAAAGAACAGCAGATATTCCTGCTTGGGTGGAAGTGGATAGCATGCTATTTTTAGAGTGGCAAAGAGGTAATTGGATGATGCAAAAGAAAAAGAAAACAAGTGTGAATTACATTACATGAAAAAACTCTCCCTTCAAGCTGATTCAGTGTCATTGTAAAAAAAGACACTTGAGTAGGAAATTTTAATCTGTGAATATTACAGGAATAAGGGGAGGTCCATGTCTGTTGCTGCCCTCTATAATATAAATGCTACCATTCCCTCGTATCACATGAAGATGAGGTATTCCAGTCATCCAACACTTGCACGCACCACTACAACACTCAAGCTAAATCTCTACTATGCTTCTCAGTGATCCTTAGCTAGCTGAACTGCGAGCCATGTTCTCTTCCTGCCAGTCTTGTTCCACTGACGAATCTAGATCCAAGATCAGCTGTTCAATATTTGGCTTTGGACTCCCTTCACCCATCAGCAACTTTGGGATGCTCAGATCAAATGATACTCCTACAAAATAGAGCATAAACGAAAGTCTTCTCCAGGTCTCTTATATATCTCTTAAATTTTAATTTTTCTGAATGACTAGTTGCCACTGAGACAACTCTCCGAAACAACTACATAGTATTTTTTTTTAAGTTGGTTATTTAAAGACGCTGTATCAACTACGAGGTTATTTAGCGTCGATAAGATTGGTGATAGCGAGATGAGACCGAGGATTCGCCATAGATTACCTGGCATTCACCTTACGGTTGGGAGAAAACCTCAGAAAAAACCCCAACCAGGTAATCAGCCCAAGCGGGGATCGAACCCGCGCCCGAGCGCAACTTCAAACCGGCAGCCAAGCGCCTTAACTGACTGAGCTGGTGGCTACTACACAGTATACTGTATCAGACAAGAAAAACCACTCTTCCTGTTATTGGTTAGCTATGAAGCCTCCATAAGCTGAAGAATTTTTTATTCTGGCTTACAACACCATATCCTCCCTCAAAAGTCCAGTGCAATCACCTTTATGTCCTTGACAAGTATGGGCCACATGGCCTGTTACAATATTATGATTCATCACTTGACAAATCAAGCTACTGATTTTTGAACTCATGTCTTGTAATACATGATTTGGTTTGGAGTCTTTCTCTATTCATTCGACATTATCTTTCCATTTCTATCTCTGTGTTCCTAGCTACAGTATTAAAAAAAAATCTTTATTATTATTTTTTTTTTAAATACTCACCTTGCTTCTGATAGAAAAGAATGTAAGCATTACTGTAATCTTCTTCCTGAGGCTTCTGCTTTGTCACTACATCATCATTAAAGTAATGCCATTCAGCTGTGCGGGGATTCTTTGCATATGAGGTGTAATGGCCTGCTGCAGAACCTAATCCAAAGCACAGTCAAGATCTTATATTTATGAATAATATCCTTAATGAGCAGATATCACATGACTTATTAGAACCAGGATATTTTGTACTATACACAGAATGTATTTAAAAATGCAATTTATATTATTTATGAGCAGTGTTTTCTTACAGTCTCCATGACCGATATTATTTATAAGTGAAGTAATATCAGTAAATTTATTCTTTTATTTTGAGAAGCAGTCCATCCCAGTTACACTGGAGGCCAATGACCTGCTGCCTACCCATATATTTTTTGTTTTCTGCTTTGTCCACCTAATACTTCTGTGATCTTACAAGATTATCTGCAGACATCTGCAGTTTCGATGAAGAAGGTACTCCAGAGACATTTGTCCATAAAGGAGAAAAATTGGCGAGACTAACCAGCAATTTTGCATTAAGTCCTCTCATTCAAGAACAGTTCTTTCACATTTGTAAATCTACTTTCCTTCTGTAGGAAGCCATGCGAAGGAATATTATTAACTCTTTAGTAGTCCACTGTTTGTGGGATTTGAATCAGTGAGCTTCAGATTCCGTGGCAAGAATGGTAATCATTAGACCACCAAGGACAATCAAATTTAATTTTCTGGTGTATAAATATAAGCGAATAGAAATGTGTAACTTGATGCATGACTCACCTCCATAGTGGCATACACATGCATAGAGGTTATATGGATGTGGTGTCCCATGCTGCAGGAGAGAAGGTGGCGTTACACTGAGGCCCATCAGTGGGAAGGTCACTTTATTGTCCAACTTCACGCTCACGCATTCATGGAAAATGAATCTGAAGCATACATAATATCAGGAATTTAACAATTCAATACGCAAGTTTTAAGTTATTCTCAGATAAGTTTCATTTGTTACACAAATTATAAATGAAGTGACATGCTCTGATATCAGGTTTCACAGATTGTTTCAAGACATATGACTGTGAAATCACTGTCCTTAATATAGTCATTGTTTTTGCAATATGACATAACTGTGCTACTGTTGAATGTGTACTGCAGAACTTCTAATATGTCACTGATCTATTCTCACATTGAATAAATTAACGGTAAAAACGTAATACGGCGAATGCTAAGCTCTGCCCATGACCCCTTTCCACTTTTCCCCTACAAGCTCACCACACATTCTACGTGATAGGCTAGTGTTGTGTCGAATGCACATTTCATGTGGGTGGGGATAACTTCCCCTACTGGCGTTCGCCGTATTATGTTTTTGCCAAATTAACAAATGATATAACTTCCTAATTTAACATGTAGGAAAGTAAAATTGTTAGATTCCTTTATTATTTTCACTGTTTCTTGGAGCCATTTCACATAAAATAAAACAGGCCATGATTGTTTGGCCAAACACCTGCATAGAATTGGAATATATCAGTCCCCTCAACTGCCCATTGTGCAACTCAAACCAAGAAATGAATTCGGAACACCTCAAAATCTGTGCTTCAGTGGCTAGCCATGATAATATCTTTGAAAAATATTGGAGTGCAAGAGGTCAAATGACTTTATTATCAAACGCCCGGCATTAGAAAACAACAACAACATAAAATAAAACTACACCAGCACTTGCGTACAGAGTGATTCAGGAGGAATAGTAAATATTTTATGGGCTGGCAGTGTGGATTACTCTGAGTAAAAAATTTCACATCAACAAGTATTCAATTTTCAATGATTGGCTTGAATGTTATGCGTAACAAGCATTACAAATGGCAAGAAAGAAATACAAATGGCTTAATGATTACATTTACTGCTTACTAGCCATACCTGTGCGCTTCACTGCACTTGTTAGAAATAAATATAAAGTAATTTCATAATTAAAGTAGGACATTTGGTTCAGGGAACCTCTGTGTTTGATAGAAGGATAAATCGTTTAATATTTTACTTAATTAAAATTGTATTTAAATAATTAAAATACGATCATTTTGGACCAGAAAGCACTCATTTGGTGCAAGGATAATTCCTTTAACATGTTTCTTAATTGCTAACATATGCAACTAATTAAAATAAGATCATTTGGTTCAAGGAACATCCGTTTTTTGGTGCAAGAATAATTCGTTTAACATTTTTCTACATAATGTTGAATGCATCCTTTAATAAGTCACTCCAAATTAATGTCAATATAACCCTCTGCGGTGGCTGAATGGTCAGACCTTCAAACTGTCACACAGGCGGCCCGGGTTTGATTCCTGGCCAGGTCTGGGATTTCATTGAAAAAATCCATAGCGACACTTGTGGCGGACATGTGTCGCAGGTGGGGTTTTTCCCGGGGTTCTCCCGTTTTTCCCCAAATTAGACATTTACATCATTCTGTCACCATTTCTCCATTTTGTTATCATTCCATAGCATTCCCTGAGCACCAGCTGGCAACACATGGAGAGTACTGGCCTAGGAACGAGTGGGGCTGCCTGCTCGAAACCTGGTCACACAGAGAACCTTAGTGTGGTCAGCTGGTGTGGTTTGGGAATGCGTCACCAGAGGGTCAGCGCAATAGATCTTAACAGGTCGCAGTGCTGGGCCATAGTGTCCCCCTCTGTTAAAATTCAATTCAATAATGTCAATATACAATGGATTGTGTATGAAGATAACTTTTTGTTGGGCTCACTGTGCATATTTTTTTTTTCTTTGTTAAGTTTATTTATACTCACTTTAACATCTGTGGTCATGTCGTGTGTTTAGAAGTGTGAGTATACCAGTAGGGATTTTACACTTGAGTTTCTATTTCTATTGTGTGTATAATGGCTTGTGTTCATGTAACTGATTATAGATTTTGATTAATGTTTATCATATTGGTAATTAAGGCAGTGATGAATCATGGCATATAAATTTTCAATCTGGTATTTGCCTTTATGACTAAGGGAAACCATGAAAAAACTCCAGTTAGATCAGTCTGCCACAGGGTTTGAACCCATGACCTCCCGAATGTAAGTCTCAAACTCTACCGTCTGAGCCAACTCTCCCAGTTGTGCATCATGAAAATGAATGTGGTACATAAATATTATTTTAAGAAACACAGGAAACGAATATGGGTAAATTAAGAGCGCAGAAACACCATTTTGTGACACTTTGTAGAATAACTCAGCTCAACGGTAAAAATACTAATTTTTACTCCATAATATGGATCGCAGAAGGGAGACTCTCTTTGTCCGAAATCCCTCTCGCCCTGTGCAGAAGAGTCGTTTCTGTGCCAGGTGGTGGTGGCTGCGTCCATTCAGATATAGATTGGTATGTGTAGGTTTCCTGTATACGCTGCGACCCAGTGTGCCATCTGGCTTCCTGGAGATGATAATGTCTAAGAAGGGGAGACATCCGTGAAAAAGAAGTGACAAAAGTCGGATGTCTCCCCATCACCTACATAGGACGTTCCAACAGAACAACTTTGGTAACAGGGAAATCGACTTGGCCCTCAAAAGGGCCTTTTCGGACAAACCACCTGCCGAGGAACAAGAGGAGACGAAGGGCATGGCATACATCTCGTTCTATTACCCCATCTCAGGCAAGATTGGCAGACTGCTAAGAAAACACGGGATTAAGACCATCCATAAGCCGCCCACAAAGATCCAGAACTTGCTGAGACCAGTTAAGGACGACCTTGGTCTTAGGACACTGGTGTCTACAAAATACCTTGAGTGTGGGAAATGCTACATCGGGCAGATGGGACGCACCATTATGGAACGCTGCAAGGATCATCAACACAGCAGAAGACTATATTATCTCGATAAATCTGCAGTAGCCCAACACAGCCTAGAAACTGGTCACGAGATAGATTTCGGCACCACCACCATCTTGGACAAGACATAAGGTTACTGGGACTTGGTTATCAAGGAAGCCATCGAAATCCAGCTAGATGGCAATAATTTCAACAGAGACGGGGGTCTACAGCTGAGTACAGCATGGAAACCTGCCATCAATACGCTTAGACCACCAGCACATGGCAGACAGTCAGGACCAGCAAGTAGCTCCTGATTGGCTACTGCTTCCATCAACCAGAATGCGCCTGGCGGTCGGGACTAGGAACTAGCTCCTGATTGGCCCGCAGCGGGAAGCCCTACTATTGCATATATACCGGCTAGACATGGTCCCACATCACTTCATTCCCTGAAGAAGATGGCAGAGCTAGCCGTCAAAAGCTTGGAAGCAAATCTCCAACTCACCTGGCTGAGAACCCAAGAAGAGTTATTTTATTTTTCACCTTAGATAGAGGATCAAAGCGAGAGAGATATTTAGAAAGAATGGAAATTACTTTTAAAAGTGGCTGCTATTCAAAATCTTTACTGTTTGCAAGTTACGGAGAGTTAAAGAAATACGAACTTACATATGCAGAGTGACAACTTAGTCTGTTAGAACTGCAGATTTTCATAGAAATCATCACTCTGATTTCAAATTTGTTTTCAAAATATTTTTATTGCTTAAGGTTTTCGAGTTAATCATGAGCTCTGAAATGTAATTAAAATCTTTCTAGTACATTACTCAGATTAAACACTAGCATGACATACTTTGAAATTGAGAAAAATCAAAAGAATGTCATAGTAGTCTTTAAATTTAACATGGATATTACCGTTACTATTATTATTATTATTATTATCATCATCATCATGACTATTTCATGGAATGAAGCTCTCTTGTTTCACTTTCGTGCCCTAGTAGAAGAGCTAATCCACTTCAAACAGATCAAGATCTGACATTGCTACGCCTGACTTCCTTTTTTAAGATACATTTAATACTTTACTTGGTTTACCGAGTCTTGAGTTCAGAAGAAAGGTAAAAATATATTTATTAATATGGGGATTTATATGCAATAAAAATACGGAAATATGAATACTTTTATTCAGCGACATTAAGAGCTTGTGGCCTTCTCTTCCACTCAACCAGGTGTACAATAAATATAGATACAAAGGTAATAGTAATAATAATAATAATAATAATAATAATAATAATAATAATAATAATAATAATAATGCTGCTAGATAAAATCAAATAAATTAAGTGCTTGTTGCCTTATCTTCCACCGAAACTATTACGGTATTATTATTATTATTATTACTTTTGTACTTCTATTTTTTATAGACCTGGTTGAATGGAAGAAGGCGACAAAGATTTAACGCTGATGAATAAATGCGTTCATATTTCCATATTTTTATTGCATATATATATATATTTTTTATTTTAGTAGGTTATTTTACGACACTTTATCAACATCTTAGGTTATTTAGCATCTGAATGAGATGAAGGTGACAATGCCGGTGAAATGAGTCCGGGGTCCAGCACCGAAAGTTATCCAGCATTTGCTCACATTGGGTTGAGGATAAACCCTGGAAAAAACCTCAACCAGGTAACTTGCCCCGACTGGGAATCTAACCTGGGCCACCTGGTTTCTCGGCCAGACACGCTAACCGTTACTCCACAGGTGTGGACTATATTGCATATAAATTCCCATATTAATAAATATATTTTTACCTTTCATCTAAGCCCAAGACTCAGTAAAATGTTAAACATATCCGAAAAAGTTAAAAAAGTCAGAGATAACAATGTCAACTCTTGATCAGTTTGAAGTGGGTTAGCTCTTATGCTAGGGAGGAATATGAAACAAGAGAACTTCATTCCATGAAATAATCATAATATTGATGGTGATAATGGTTATAATAATAATAATAATAATAATAATAATAATAATAATAATAATAATAATAATAGTGAGAGTAATACCATATAAGCGTCCAATTCCAAAACTGTCTAAATCCATTTTTTTTTAAATTGGGACAATGGCAGTTTTGTCATCTACCTAAATGCCTCTAGCAATTTTCTAATGAATGTTGTGCCTAAATTCCCTCTTTCCTTCCATAAATAAGCTTCAAATATGACGAACACTGCAAACAATTAGGAAAAAAGTTATCAGTTTTTGGCGTTTCCTGAAAATTGTTAAGAATGGATGTAGACAGTTTTGGAATTGGAGCATTAGACTACTAAGACATTCTTTTCATTTTTCTCAATTTCAAAGTACAGTAGCGTGCAAATTAATCCGAACACGACATATTTTTACATTTTCTGTCATTGTTGGCCTCACAGCTGCTCATACCGCTTTAATTGACATCTGTAGTACGTGTAATTCCATTGTTGAAGGTCTGTCGTCATTATTTTTTTTATAATATGTGACATTTTGCCTGTCGTTTTGTACTTATAAGCATTTCAGTTGTGTTGAAGACTTAATACTGCAATCCTGTGTACATTCTGTCGTCTTCACAAATGGATACAACTCCACGAAAACGGTCTAAAATTATAACATTAGCAGAGCATTCTTCTATGACACAGAGGCAAATTGCTGCAGAATGTCACATCGGTTTGGCTACTGTTAATTTGATCATAATACGATACAGGGAGACTGGATCCATCACACCCCAGAAAAAAGGAAACTGTGGCCGGAAAAGGAAGACTTCACCTGCAGATGATCGTTTAATTGTCAGGAAAAGTAAATTAAATCCTAGACTAACTGCTGTCGACTTAACCCGTGAGTTAATGGCTACCACTGAGGCGAATATTCACATCACAACAGTGCGGCGTAGGCTTTTGGAAGCTGGAAGAAGGGCTCGTAAGCCTATTAAGAAGCAACTGCTAACCCCTGTTATGTGCAAAAAACGCTTAATGTGGGCAAAATTACATCAACACTGGACAATGAATGACTGGAAGAATGTACTTTTTTCCGATGAGTCTCATTTCGAGGTCCACGGCCACCGTGTTTCTTACGTACGGAAAGGATCCGAAAAAGTAACAGCAGCTCATCTCCAACAAGCACCCAAATACCCCCCTAAAGTAATGTTTTGGGGTTGTTTTACACATGAAGGGCCTGGAGCATTAATACCTATCAAGGGAATGATGAATTCTGACAAATACAGTATATTCACTTATTGGAAACCAGAATCGTACCTCAGCTGCAAAAATCATTTCCGGATGGCAGAGGTGTGTTCCAACAAGACCTGGCACCATGCCATACGTCTCGAAAAACTACAGAATTCGTCAACAAGAAGAATATTCAGGTACTCCCCTGGCCAGGCAACTCACCTGACGTCAACCCCATTGAGAACTTGTGGTCAATTTGCAAAAGAAGAATGCAAAAAATGGATTGTTCTACAAAGGAGAAGATGATTTCTGCCCTCATTGGTGTATGGTTTCGCGATGAAGAAATGAAGAATATTTGTGGGAAATTAGTGGAATCCATGCCAAATCGTCTCAGAGCTGTTATTAGGAACAAGGGAGGCCACATAGATTACTGAGGTACGTCTTAGATCCTTTTTTTTATCCCGTTTGAGTGTTTTTGCATAAGTAATTACATTGTTCAGATTAATTTGCATGCTACTGTATGTCATGCTAGTGTTTAATCAGCATAGATGTTATTTATGTACTAGAAAGATTTTAATTACATTTCAAAACTCATGTTTAACTCAAAATCTTAATGAAAGAGCGATGGAACGGAGAAAAATTCTCTCCGGCGCCGGGATTTGAACCCGGGTTTTCAGCTCTATGTGCTGATGCTTTATCCACTAAGCCACGCCGGATACAACCCCGACGTCGGTCAGAATCGTCTCAGATTAAGCTCCATCTCTTGGGTTCCCTCTGGTGGCCGCCCTCTGCACTACGTCATAGATGTCTATGAACGCAGGACCGAAGTCCATACATGTGTTGAGGTGCACTCGGATGAGTGACTGATTGGCCGGGATCCGACGGTATGGGCGCCGTCTTAAATCACAAAGTGATTTATTACGCATATCATGTTTATATAAAAATAAATAAATAAATAAATAAATAAATCAAAATCTTAAGCAATGAAAATATTTTCGCACGCACGCACGCACGCACGCACGCACGCACGCACGCACGCACGCACGCACGCACGCACACACACACACACACACACACACACACACACACACAAAAATCATTTCTTTAACTTGCTGTAACTTGCAAACCAGTAAAGATTTTGAATAGCAGCCACTTTTAAAAGAAATATCCATTCTTTCTAAACATTTCTCTTGCTTTGACCCCCTATCTAACGCGAAAAATAAAAAAAATTTGTTGCTTATCATGTCAATGTCTATTTTGGACGGCTCATTTCGAAATTAATAATTTTTTTCTCACTTTCCAGAAAAGATTTTGATTTACAATTTTTTTCTATGCTTTCCTTAGACATTATCTATGAATCTAAAAGTTACAGCGCAATTGATTGACTTTCAAAGGAGCTATGACATGATAATGTTTACCGGTGCGGCAAATAGCATCCTCATGTGCTTTCTGCAAACGCCAATGAAAGAACCAAAATGGCGGACGTTTATATTCAGCCTTAGGAAGTGAATAACATCATTAGCAGTGAATGACATGATGCACATGTTTAAATGTAGCCGACCCGTGGCATGATTGGCTGCCGGAAATAAGAACGACACGACTATAGTATAGATTTACATAGTATCAATACATTTCAACAGTTCAATGAACTTTTCTGCTCTGATAAGAACAGTAAGTTTGCTCTTCTGAGGTTGTCTTGTCAGTCTTTGTAAGGGCAGCTCTTTTCATAATGCAAGCAAACAATTCATCCCTTGTGTTTACTTTGTAATTTTACATTTCGCCTTTCATCCATCCCTACAGACAAAAATAGACAGGAATAAGATCTGAAGACCTTGGTGGCCAATGTGCTTAATCACTAGTAGCTGAGCCATCACTCAGAGAATGTGAGATTTAGAGATTATGTGTCGCCTGACACCTCACATTCAAAAAACTACAACTTGCTCTGTTTCTCTACACCCACTTCGTACAGTGCTACCTTCAGATGATCTCAGAAGAGTAACACGTACAGCTTCTGCGAAAGATCTGAAAGCCACGCGACCATCGAGATTTAAAAGATAGGTACCAATTCTTGGTCAGGCATAAAGTCCATTTGCAAAAATTTGTCAGTCATTTGCTCGCTGATAGGTGTTTGTAGTTAATCTCTTTCGACTCTTCGTGTTACTTTGGAGAAGTTTTATAGATATTCAGTGGATGCATTTATAACTGTGTATGTATTTGAATTGTGTATATAGAGTTTGTTTAAGTGTTTGTAATTTGCAAAATTCTAGTAAGGGAAATGGCTCCAGCAGTTACAAAATTAAGTGGGAAGAAGCTTCATAGTGAAACCAAAGAAATTATAAACAATGTATCGGGTTTATATCTCAAGGAAATGAAATTCCTATACACAAAGTTCAAAAGTGAGCAGTAATGGCTAAAGGCGTGTCCTGCAGCAGTGTGAAAAATATTACAGAAACAAGGAAAATTGAGAGTGGCAACGGTACATCTTTCAAAACACTGTATAAGAAGAGAATAATAATTTAAAACGAGTATCTTCGAACCAGACGCATATGACGAAGGTTGGCTTTAATAGGCCAATATTAGTGTTAGAACTCTGCTAAAATCTGGGATATTGTTGGGAGAAACGAAAAACAAGTAGGTCGCTATTAATTGAAAATTACGATATTAGGCATATTATTACGATACATCACCTGATATTATTTCCAATTACTGAGCTGAAAAAAGAAATATTTTCTATATCACAGTGCCTACTACGAGTAATACAAGTCGGAGGTGAGCTGGGGTTTGATCCTAATGGTCTGCTAATTTCAAAATCTCAGGAGGTATGTATGTATTTATTAACACTGCAATTGGATATATACCTGGTGGCAGTGATCTATAATATACAATGACATTACAATAATTACAAATAATCACAGCAGTAAATAATATACATAAAATAAACACAAAATTAATTCTAATTATTAATAAATAAATGCAATAAACTTAAGACTATAAATGAAGACTATGCCATAAATAACCTCTACTATAAACAAAAGTATACCTAATTTACAGTATTTCTATAAAACCCAACTATTGTCAACTTAATTGCAAGTCACCTTAATTACATATCAACTTAATTAATTACATGTCACAACTTAGATAATTACACTGCATCTACAATTAAAATCTCAGTCTAATCTTTCCAACCTTTCCTTAAATGTGTTGATTTTGAGAGAACTACCCTGAAAGATTGCCGCAGGTAAGCTGTTCTAATCTACTATTGTGTGGTTAATAAAGGAAAATTTTGCTGTGTCTGTTCTTTTTCTGCATTTAAATTTCATAATATGATCAGCCCTGCTGATCCTCTGCTGGGGATTATCACTCTCAAATAATCCAAGTTAATTATGAGAAATGGATTCGAGAGAATTTTATTCCAAATTTGACCTCGAATTCTGTTGTATTTGATATCACTCCTTACCATAATGTTGCTTTAAAAAATTTAACAACTGTAATGAAGGGATGACTTGAAAAGGAGGTCATTGCTTACAGTGATGATTTGTTGACACCAACTCATACAAATGCACAAACCCTCGTCTGTTAAATATTTCGTAAACGCGAATCTTGAAAGTGCCGTCCTATTTGTGAAAATGTTACAACATTTAATATATATATATATATATATATATATATATATATATATATATATAATACAGAGCGCAAGTTATTGTTTGATAACATCACAGACCCCAGTTTCATAAGTCTCGGTGGTATCAGTGATGACGATAATGATGGTTCCAACTGTGATGGTGAAATGGACGGGATAGCAGAACTGGAGGACTTGTACTTGCAGCTCAATGTTTTCAATTCGATGTTTAGCGCGCGCTTATTGCCGTTTTCACTCTCTTCTTCCCACTCTCAAGTGACGTAGACCAGGCTTTCAGATCTTCCGCATGAGCTGTACATACATAGTTAATCATTTGTTGTTCCTTCTTGTTTGTTATACATAATATTTAAACAGCTATATCTTCACATACATTGAAAATTGGACACATGTTTATACGAACTTTTAACTCAGAATAATACAGCTTCCGTGAAAGATTGGAATGCCTCGCAACCATTAAGATTTAAAAGGCAGGTATTCATTCCTGGTCAGGCATAAGTCCACTTGCAAAACATTTCTCTCTTGTCAGTCAGTTGTTCACTCACTCCCTAATAGATCCTTGTAGTGAATCACTTTGTGTTACATTATGGAAGTTTTAAAAATATTCAATGGTAGAATTTAAAAGTGTGTATGCATGTGTATTTAAATTGTGTATACAGTAGCGTGCAAATTAATCTGAACACGACATATTTTTACATTTTCTGTCATTGTTGGCCTCACAGCTGCTCATACCACTTTAATTGACATCTATAATACGTGTAATTCCATTGTTGAAGGTCTGTCGTCATTATTTTTTTTATAATATGTGACATTTTGCCTGTCGTTTAGTACTTATAAGCATTTCAGTTGTGTTGAAGACTTAATACTGCAATCCTGTGTACATTCTGTCGTCTTCACAAATGGATACAACTCCACGAAAACGGTCTAAAATTATAACATTAGCAGAGCATTCTTCTATGACACAGAGGCAAATTGCTGCAGAATGTCACATCGGTTTGGCTACTGTTAATTTGATCATAATACGATACAGGGAGACTGGATCCATCACACCCCAGAAAAAAGGAAACTGTGGCCGGAAAAGGAAGACTTCACCTGCAGATGATCGTTTAATTGTCAGGAAAAGTAAATTAAATCCTAGACTAACTGCTGTCGACTTAACCCGCGAGTTAATGGCTACCACTGGGGCGAATATTCACGTCACAACAGTGCGGCGTAGGCTTTTGGAAGCTTAAGGAAGGGCTCGTAAGCCTATTAAGAAGCAACTGCTAACCCCTGTTATGTGCAAAAAACGCTTAATGTGGGCAAAATTACATCAACACTGGACAGTGAATGACTGGAAGAATGTACTTTTTTCCGATGAGTCTCATTTCGAGGTCCACGGCCACCGTGTTTCTTACATACGGAAAGGATCCAAAAAAGTAACAGCAGCTCATCTCCAACAAGCACCCAAATACCCCCCTAAAATAATGTTTTGGGGTTGTTTTACACATGAAGGGCCTGGAGCATTAATACCTATCAAGGGAATAATGAATTCTGACAAATACAGTATATTCACTTATTGGAAACCAGAATCGTACCCAAGCTGCAAAAATCATTTCCGGATGGCAGAGGTGTGTTCCAACAAGACCTGGCACCATGCCATACATCTCGAAAAACTACAGAATTCGTCAACAAGAAGAATATTCAGGTACTCCACTGGCCAGGCAACTCACCCGACATCAACCCCATTGAGAACTTGTGGTCAATTTGCAAAAGAAGAATGCAAAAAATGGATTGTTCTACAAAGGAGAAGATGATTTCTGCCCTCATTGGTGTATGGTTTCGCGATGAAGAAATGAAGAATATTTGTGGGAAATTAGTGGAATCCATGCCAAATCGTCTCAGAGCTGTTATTAGGAACAAGGGAGGCCACATAGATTACTGAGGTATGTCTTAGATCCTTTTTTTATCCTGTTTGAGTGTTTTACATAAGTAATTACGTTGTTCGGATTAATTGGCACGCTACTGTATATATTATGTAGAGTTAGTTTAAAAGTTTATAAATTACAATTGAAGACATTATTACAAAAACAGGCCTAGCCACTTTTGAGGAAATTGTATTAAGGACATTTTTGCTACTATTTCAAATGTTTATAGACTCCAAAAATGATACATGTGAAGTGCAATAGCCACAAGGATAAACACCAGTTGTACAGAAACAGCTGACATGTGTTCTTCTATTTATTTTTATTGTTCTCTTGAAAAATAGCAATTTTGACAAGGGTTGATTTTGTTATAATGTCTTTCAATTGTTAATGAAATAGCTCCAGTTATTTCAAAATTAAAAGGGAAGAAACTTCATAGTCAAACCAAAAGAAGTTATAAACAATGTATTGGCGTTTATGTCTAAAGATGTTTCTCAAGGAACTGAAATCCCTCTATAGAAAATTCGACAGCAAATGGCAATGGTTACAGGCGTGTCCTATGGTAGTGTCCATGACAAAAATGAGGAAACTAGAGTGTGGTAATGGTATTTCTTTTGAAATGTTGGGTAAGAGAAGAAAATAATTAAAAGGAGTGTCTTGAAACTAAACGCATTTGATGAGAGTGTAGTGGAAGGATAGTGTATGATTTTCATATCACCGAGAAACATGTTCCAACAGTCACTGCATTAAGAATGAAACTGAAAGACGAAATTGGCGTTGAGAGGGGTAATACCAATGGTAGAACTCTGCTAAAAGAACCTGGGATTTTCTTGGAAGAAAATGAAACCAATTAATAGGCCATTATTTGTTTAAAAATACGATATTAGACGAAGGAGGATAAACTCCCTGAGGTGAATTTCTAATTATCGAATGAGGGGAAGAAATATCGTGTATCTCAGTGAGTCACACATTGTCATCCCACCCACACAACAAGTCTTGGAGTGACAACTCAGCAGGACTTCTAGCAAGGAACTTCTAGAAATGATACACGCAGGAGGTGATTAAATGTTTGTCTCAAATGGTGTACTAATTTCGAAAGCTCAGCAGTGATATGGGAATTACTATTCTAAAATAAATCGAATTAGCATTCTCTTTGTGAAAATGTTAAAGAGAAATTGAAAATTATTATATGGAAAGCAAGTTATTTTCCAATGACGTCATAGACCTCATTATCATAAAACTCTGTGGTGTCAGTGACGATGACAATGATGATTTCAGCTGTGACAATGAAATGAACAGGATAACAGAACTGAGGACTCTGACTAGCACCCTATGATAAGAGGTTAATATTTTCAATTGGATGTTTAGAGTGTCCCTTTTGTCATTTTCACTCAGTTTTCTCTCCCATCCAAGTGACGTAATACAGACTTTCAGATCTTCTGCACGAGCTGTACCATCCCCTAAAATATTTACTATTACTCCTGAATCACCCTGTATAAAGGCTATCAGTGATAACTACCATTCAAGTGTCTAAACTATAATTCCTTGAGATCCATGCCTGGCCTGACATTCACAACATTACAGAAACAGTGGAAATGTGACTAACAATGCTCCACAAAATGTGATTTTTCTTTGTTCTGCATGATTGTACTGATGTACTGAAAGAATTTAGATAATAGAATTTAATGGTGGTAAATAGCATATATGGATTGTAAGGAACAATAGCCAAAGATGACTATAATCGAAACATTAAAATATTCACACAAATTTAAATACAATCTATACAAAGAATCATTGACCATCAATATCAGTGATGTATTCTCTACTATTTTAAGGTAGGGCATGAAGACCAAATCTAGCAATCAGTGGTTTTTCACCATATTTTGTATTTCAGTTCTTTGTAGACTAGAACATTTATCTAGAGAAGCAAAATTTTTGGTTAAATGGGTTATATGCTCCTACCCCTCAATATGTCCTTGATCAACAGTTTTCAGTAATTATGGACTGAGTGCCTACTATTTTGTGTTAATACAGTAGTCACATTGCACTTTAACACACATAATAATAAATTACATATTTTATTATTTTCATATACCTTTTAAGATAGACAATGAGGAAGTCCGGATATCTCCATACTGACAAAGTCTTGGTGGCGCATTGATTTTTTTGGCACATGGGACAGTACCAAGGATTATGCTCGTCCAGTTGTTCACTGCCACAAATAAATTCACTGTCAGTTTTATACTATTTCCTGATTGTATGTCATGTAACACCTGATTTATGGTTATAGGTAACGAAATGTTGTAAGATTATATGATAATGATAACCATAACTTCTTGAATATCATAAAGTAGAAGTATTAATGAAAATCTAAAAATTTCACTCTACCAATATAAAGTTCATTCTGCTTAACTAGAGTTGACAGCATTTCGGAAGGTGGTCAGCTGCTATATGCACTGTAGCATTTCTGGTATGTGATGTCACAAGCTTGTACAATAGAACCAATAGGAACCAGTCTGTAACAAGTGCTTTCCGACTTTCTTTGTTCACGTGTGAGTGTTTCAATACATCGAATAAGTAAAACTAACATAATACTGTGTATAAGATAAATAAATGGAAGGAGAGACTGCGCAGGCAGGCAGACACTGGAAATAGTGTTTACAGTGGATAATTATTTTAAAAACATTGACGAATAGAACACTGCTGGCCATCATGATACTGACTGCAATGTTGCCAATGCAGAAGAAACTACTGCAGAAGCTTATGGTGTAGGATTGAGGACCGTGCAAAGAATATTGTTACAGAAGGAAAGAAGGTTTGTTTGGTGTCTTGTTTACAGTAATCAACAGCTAAGTTCATTATTGTCATTTGATAATTTAAATTATCTCCTGCGTTATTTGTATTGCACATGTGTGTGAAGTACGATGTGGCAATGTTGTACGCTGCCTTGCTCTATCTGTCTCTCTTGGCACAAACGCTTGCAGACGACCCCCTTCCAAATTGCTGTCGATTCTAATTTCCAGAAAAAAGTAGGTCAGTAAGCACGTGCACATACCTATGTGTGTGTGTGTGTGTGTGTGTGTGTGTGTGTGTGTGCATGTATCTGTGTGCATCTTATGACTCCAATGTACTGTATGTAAGACAATTTTGGCCAAACCTGACACAAATACAATAGCAATTACGGAGTAAATCTCAATGACATTAAGTTTAGTTCTTTAAATTTAGAAATTAGGCATATGAGAAATTATTAAAGTTGGCTCTTAACAATTATTAAATAGAAGGAAAATATTAAACAATTTTCTCTGATTCAATGACTGAAATGTATAAAATTCTGCTTTAACTTAATTAAGATCAAAGGAAAAAGTCTCTGAATACTGCACTGGTCTTATCCAGTCACTATCAGTAAATGAGATATTTTGCATAATACCATTATCATTTATTGAAATAATGAACCACACTGTTATTCTGCTTTTTAAATTTATGGTTTAATGAATTAATATTTTTGATTATAGTCTCGTCAATCACAACAAATCAGTTATGTTTCTCAATTAAATACATATGTTCACTGGCAGGTGAAGAAGAATAAATATACAATTCAGTGCAATTCATACAGTCTTGATCTGTGATGTTCAGCAACCAACACCCAACACACACCTCTCACTAAATGCCTGCAGACAGTCATAGAGGGACAGAGGGTCTTGGCGCCGCATGAGCTTCATGCTGGGGTGCTCAATGGCAAGATCCATGTGGTCAATAGGCTCTGTGAACCTCACAGCCAGTGTGTCACCAGTCTGCAACAGCAGTTCTCCCTCTGGTGCAACATGGCAGCCTCGGCAATGCACAGTGTACATGCAGCGAGAGCAATGGTAGCCCTGCACATCATTTACAAACATCTTTATCATAACAATCAGTTAAAGCTATAACCCTTGAATCAATAAGGATTACATTTAGTATCCAAAGCTGTGGCCTGTGATAGTTATATCAACTGTCATCTTCAGCCCCAAGCACTTCTTTATAGTATTCTGACTCTTACAGCTTCACAAGTATTCATCTGTGGAGCATCCCTTTCCTTTATTATCCAATATATAAAACACAATTTGGAATCATTAAAGTATTGAAACTCCCAATCTACATACATATTTTGAAAGGCAATCATGTTCAGTTACAAGTCTAAAGGTGAAAACAGTGGCTCTGTAATAAAATTATTAAGGTTTCAATATGTATCATGTAGAAGTTCGTTCCATTCTTGTATATTAGCAGATTTAATTGCAATGTAATTTTCTATTCTGATTGTTGACTTTTGCTCTCTCCCCTGCAAATGTCTCTGGAACCTCTTTTCTATACAATTCACTTCCATAAAAATATGTTACAAACTGTACCAATTTTATAACTTTGCTCTAAGTCACCTGCGTACATATAGAGTAAATTCATTTACAAATTTTGTACATGGTATTCTAAAGAAAACACCATTAGTTATAACAGAAGAAATATATTTTTAGTAACATTTTCATCAGACGTAAATTACAGTATACTCAATATGTTCTGAATGTATTATCATCATTCATTCTTATACCTAATATCTTCTTTGTACTTTTCTATAGTTTTGCAATATCAAGTTTAGAGTCTTTTATGGTGATATACTCGATTAGAAACAGTTAAATGAAATCACTTTGTCTATCGAATAGCTTTAGAAATTACTGTTTATGGTAAAGCTTTAAAGAGTTAAAGAGAATACATATAGCAAAATAAGATATACAAATTACATTAACATTGCTGATCTAGGTAATATAACCTAAGTTTTTCCCTCCATAAAGCCTTTCCCAACTCATCTATAGCACAGTAATCTATCTATTCTATTCACATCATCAAGATTTGTCTGTGAGGTACCTGTCCATCGACCAGCAGGATTGAGTAGGGCACTGAATATGGGACTAGACGGTCCACTGCTGTGTAGAGATCCTGTCCTTGTATGCGATTTGGTAGACGCACCAGGTTTGGATGTCCAAAGAGCTTCATTACTTTCTTATTGTTGTTGCCATCACCTTCACTATCCAATCGGAACACAATAGGAACATTCAGCAACCTGTAACACAAATTTTTCTTGTATCTTTCAACTGTAATACTTGCCTGCAACATTATATTATTCTAAAATATATCATAACTATGGCCCCTTAGAACCTCTGCCACTCAAAAGACGCATTAATCGAGAGCTGATGTTGAAAATCACAGTTGTTGCCAACATAAATTAACGAACATTCGATATACTCCTAATACAAAATTAAAACTAATAAAATATAATATGTCATATTAACTGTGTATTTCAGTAGTCCACTGCTAGTTAGTATGTGTGACTGCGAAATTCGCGGGCCTGGGATCGAATCCTGGTTGGGATAATTTACCTGGTTGAGGTTTTTTCTGGAGCTTCTCCTTTGAGTAAATGCTGGGTAACTTTCGGCATTTGGTCTTTGGGCTCACTTCGTTGGCATTATTGTTATCCAGCAGATATGTAAAGCAACAGTAAACTGCTGTGTGTATCATCCATTTCCCTAATAATCTGGTAGTTGCCAGGTCAACAATACAATTGTTTCGGTCAGGCACAGTCTGGTAGCTATCTGATAGTCAATGATCATTCCGGTCAGGCATTTAAAGAAAAAGTGGTACTCCATTGCAAAATCTATTTTGTGACCTTATTCTTAACCGCCACCTTGGTTGCTTACAATTTTTATCGTTTAACATTTTTTGGTCAGCCCGTTTCTAGCACTCCCAAATGTCATCTAATAAGCTAGTACCGGTATGAGTTCTGTTCCTGAGATAAGATTATATACAAAGTGGAATTTCTTACTCCTGATAAAAGAATGATAGGCAAGGATGATACCTAACAGTGTTCAAGTTTGAGAAATGGCCAATCCCTTATTGCTTTCTTATTCCAGGATACACTTATTTTCTACATGGAGCTCCCAGCTTCTAAAAGATAAATGTACAAATCACCCTTGGACAAGTAAGATACAATGAATATCGAATCTAATGGCAAAGAAGGAAACATATTGATCAATGTACAAGATACTTAAAAGTAATATTATATTTTCTCGTTAATGCATACTCTGTTTTATAAAATAATACAGTATATACGTGGTGTGTCTAAAAAGTTCGGTGAATGGTGTCATATCTGAACGGCAACTTGGCACATGTGCTTGCGCATGCGCATGGTTCTTCAGAGACTTGGGGAGAATCGATACACAGCATGCAATGCATGTGACTGGCAGTGTAAACAGACTGCGACCAGTTGAACGTAGTCAGTGTGAGAGGAAGTGTCACAGCGCAATGGAGCAACGTGTAAACGTCAAGTTTTGCTACAAATTGGGGAAGACTGCAACGGAGACACATGGAATGTTGGTGCAGGTGTATGGAAGGGAAGCCATGAGCAGAAAATGTGTTTACAAATGGTTTAAACGCTTCCATGAAGGGAAGGATGAGTCACGTTCAGGTCGGCCATCGACAAGCAGAACCCCAAAAATGATCGAGAAAGTGCGACAAATGCTGGCACAAGATCGGTGACTGACTCTAAGATTGATTGCGGAGAAATTGGACATTAGCAAGGACACGGTGCACACCATCGTCCGCGATAATTTGGGTAAGCGGAAGATCTGCTCCCGATTTGTGCCGCACAAGCTCACAGACGAGCAGAAAGCAAAACGGATGGAAGCTTCTGGTGATTTCATTTTCATGTGTGACCAGGATCCATTGCTTCTGAAAACCATCGTCACGGGAGATGAGACCTGGTGCTACCAATTCGATCCGGAATCAAAACAGCAATCGATGTCATGGTGTTCACCGACTTCCCCGCGACCAAAAAAAAGCCGTCTGCAAAAATCCAAGGTGAAAACACTGTTGATAGCCTTCTTCGACAACAACGGCATCGCCCACAAGGAATTTGTTCCTACAGGTCAAACCATTAATGCTGCATTTTACCAGTCCGTTTTGAACCGATTGCTACAGCCTATCCGGCGGGTTCGGCTAGAGTTGCACAGGACTGGAAAATGGATGCTGCTCCATGACAATGCCCCTTCACAATGTGCGATCCGTGTGCGCCAATTCCTGGCTCAGAAGATGGTAACTGTTCTTGAACATCCTCCATACTCCCCTCATCTGGCTCCTGCAGACTTCTTCCTGTTTCCCCGCTTGAAGGCGGCCATGAAAGATGAACGTTTTGTGGACGTGAATGCCAACAAAGATCGTGTGACAGCCGTTCTGTGATCGATTCCATGGGAGACCTTTGCTGATAGTTTCCAGAAGCTGTACGAATGTTGTCAAAAGTGTGTTGTAGCGGGTGGCGACTATTTTGAAGGGCAATAAAGAAAATTTGTTTGTATCTTTGTTTTGTTTTCTGATAGCATTCACCGAACTTTTTAGTCTAAAAAAAAACACTTTTGACAACATTCGTACAGCTTCTGGAAACTATCAGCAAAGGCCTCCTGTGGAATCGATCGCAGAACTGCTGTCACACGATCTTTGATGGCATTCACGTCCGCAAAACGTTCATCTTTCATTGCTGCCTTCAAGCGGGGAAACAGGAAGAAGTCGCAGGAGCCAGATCAGGGGAGTATGGAGGATGTTCAAGAACAGTTACCATCTTCTGAGCCAGGAATTGGCGCACACGGATCGCACAGTGTGAAGAGGCATTGTCATGGAGCAGCATCCATTTTCCAGTCCTGTGCAACTCTGGCTGAACCCGCCGGATAGGCTGTAGCAATCGGTTCAAAACGGACTGGTAAAATGCAGCATTAATTGTTTGACCTGCAGGAACAAATTCCTTGTGGGCGATGCCGTTGTTGTCGAAGAAGGCGATCAACAGTGTTTTCACCTTGGATTTTTGCAGACGGCTTTTTTTTGGTCGCGGGGAAGTTGGTGAACACCATGACATCGATTGCTGTTTTGATTCCGGATCAAACTGGTAGCACAAGGTCTCAACTCCCGTGACGATGGTTTTCAGAAGCAATGGATCCTGGTCACACATGGAAATGAAATCACCAGAAGCTTCCATCCGTTTTGCTTTCTGCTCGTCTGTGAGCTTGTGCGGCACAAATCGGGAGCAGATCTTCCGCTTACCCAAATTATCGTGGACGACGGTGTGCACCGTGTCCTTGCTAATGTCCAATTCCTCCACAATCAATTTTAGTCAGTCGCCGATCTTGTGCCAGCATTTGTCGCACTTTCTCGATCATTTCAGGGGTTCTGCTTGTCGATGGCCGACCTGAACGTGGCTCATCCTTCCCTTCACGGAAGCGTTTAAACCATTCGTAAACACATTTTCTGCTCACGGGTTCCCTCCCGTACACCTGCACCAACATTCTATGTGTCTCCGTTGCAGTCTTCCCCAATTTGTAGCAAAACTTGACGTTTACACGTTGACACCATTCACCGAACTTTTTAGACACACCACATATAGCTCATTTATACTGTTCCAATTTTATTCTCATGCCTAATGGTATTTACATAGGTTTAATAACATACAGGTTATAGGCAGTGCTGTCATGGAAGCCTACAATTTTAAAAATGAATTGTATGGAGAAGAGAACATTTTTGCCCATATGGAGTCATATAGCACATGGTTGCGTAAGTTTTGTACCTGGAGTTCTATACTAATCTTAGATCAGCTCTTGCTTTTCCTAATATATATCTTCTTTAATATTCATAAACATAAATGGTTCACCTCTCCAGCTCTGGAATCCAGAACCATATATAAAATAATGATTGAAAAAACACTGTTGCAGATATACGCTCTGAGATTCATCAAGACAAGTGTGCATCAACTGTGAGAGATTTATGGGATGTTGCAAAATAATTTCTTTACCTTTTCTTTAACATAAAAACATCCATTAAGTAAGAGTGGGAGGGATAGAAGACAGTAAAATATTTATTTTATTTAATGCACAGGCACTTGACACATGATCATTCATCTATTCACTTCCCAATACAAATAACCTACTGTCTTAGACTGAAAGTTTTGTAAGACACAGCATTTTGGTATACGGTCCCAGTCCATAATACTACTCTCATCTTTTCACAGAATGCAAACTGACGATGACAGGATGGAAAGTCGATATAGATGAGCTGACAGAAAATCGTGACCAGTGGGAATACGGAATATTGCAACTGATTTGGGATAGCTTTGAATGTTGGTAGTGAATGCCACTTCTTTCCATCACAGACAGTTTTGTGATGCTAAAGAATTTCGTCTTTGAATTTTCTCTTGATGTAGAGCTTAGCCAAGTTAAACAATAGATGTTGTTACTAGTTAAGTTTCTTTTGTAGGCAAGGGATCAACTGCTTCAATTCCAGTAACTCCACAATGTAAAGGAATCCAGTGAAGGCATATTAAGCTTATGGTTATGCGTAATTCTCTCAGGAGACTGCACAGGTAGCTGCTATTCTTGAATCGAGGGGTTGAGATGAGACTATGGCTTGTAAAGTTGCTTGTGAGTCACTCAAGAAAAGTGGATTTTCTATGTATGTATGTATGTATGTATGTATGTATGTATGTATGTATCCAATGCCTACCCACTTCACTTTACGGTATTTTCAAAGTTGTTTAATCTCAAAATTATATGTTCTAGGGCTGAACATATAGTTTCCTTTTCTCCATCGAAGTTTGTATGGAAGTCTTTCAGTGGGCGAAAGAAGCTGAACAGATTGCTGTGTACTCCTACTCCGACTTTACTATTCCTCTCAAGTTGAGATCCATCTGTATATACTATATTTTCTCGAATACTCCACGCACTTTTTTTTTCCAAAATATGCAAATAAAAATACGGTATGCTGCTTATTCGAAATTAAATTAGCAACAATGTACGATTTTCTTCCTGCGCAACTGCTAAGGTTTTAGTGCATGCCATTACCTTCCCACCCACATATTTCAATTGTTAGCATTATAAAATGGCATCTGTATTTCTTTTTTTTTTAATTTATTGAGTATGCCCCAACCATTATAACTCATATGTAGGGGATATACAAGAACACATACTTATGTTATACAATGTAATTGTAAAAGTCATGAAACTATAGTCTGTGAAAAACAAACAATAACACAAGAATTTATGAAAGAAAGAAAGCAAAATAAGAACAAATAGTAAGATAACAAAGTTTTGGGCAGAAAGAAGAAAAGTTTGAAACCATGAAATAAATAAATAAATAAACTGAGAATTAAAATAAATAATCTTCCCAAAAACGTATTTTTTAACAATTTTTAAAACACCGACAATTTGGTAAAAGTCTGTATTCTAAAGGAAGTTGATTAAAAGTTGTTAAAAAACGGTTAAGTCCTTTCGTTCCATAAGTTACTGAGCTATGCTGAGAAAAATATATATTGTCTTTTTGTCTTGTTAAATAAGTATGTATATCTTTATTAAATGAAATGTAATATTACTATGTATTAAATTATTAATAACTTTGTACATGAAAATAGCAGTACCTAATTTGATAATTGATTCAACTGGTAGAACGAAAAAAAATTGATATAGATATTTAACTGGAGTCAAATAATGAAAACCCAATAAATTTCTTAAAGATCTATTTTGAATAATTTGTAAAGGTCTCAAAGCAGTTTTCTTATTATGTCTCCAAATAAATGACATATACATTAAATGAGAATGGATAAAAGCATAATATACATTCAAGAGACAAGATATAGGCAAAGATCTTTTAAGCCTTTTCAAAATACCAGACATTGTAGTAATTTTCTCACAGACAGCCAAAATATGCTTATCCCATGTTAAATGTTTATCAACAATCAAACCTAAAAATTTAACTGATGCAACTTTTTATATTACAAAATCATTAAACTTTAATTCTTTTGGAATAATATAATAAAATGAAGGTTTAGTGAAAATCGTATACATAGTTTTTTTCGAATTCAAAGAAAGCCTATTTGCACTTAACCAGTTTGCAAGAGTAATAATGTCTGCCTCAAACTTTTCAAACAGTTCAATGGAGTCAGTAATATAAAATACACTAGTGTCATCTGTCATAGTAGTACATAAAGTTCAATTGTGATAAGTACATAGTTTGTGCATCTTATATTTTCAGTTCTGAAAATGAATACCACTGAAGGAATGAATATGAGATTGCGATCCTTTACTTGCAGCGAAAAACTTAAAATTATCGAATATGCTGAGGAGCATGGAAATCGTGATGTGTGCTATTACTGTTGCAGAATATCGTGTAAACAGCCAATCAAGCAAGACAACTGACATAATTATGTGCAGTGCGTGTACACGGAATGAGTTTGAAATGCATCCTGTTCCAGGATAAAATTTAACTGAACTCTATTTGTATTTAATTGTTTTTAATTTATCGTGAATACATTTGTTGAAAGTCTTATTTTTATAATTTGTGTTTTTTTTTGGCCTCTAGAATGGGATGTGTGGCTTATTCAAGGACGCGGAGTATTAGAGAAAATAGTGTATGCAGCCAGTTGTCTGGAGGATAAAATTGATCTATAGCTTCTAATGCCAATTATTTGAAAAGAATTATATTACTGTCACTTTTCTTGGCCATTTCTGTGAGGATTAGTTTCAGATGAACATCAGGTTCCTGTAGTGGCAAAGTGGGTGTCAATAGGTTTTCTGCTATGGTTATGGGGAAATACTGTGGTTTTATGTTATCTATATATTGAACAAAACCTTTTTGCATTTTGAGTTGTCTATGTTGACTTTGATGATCAGACTACTAGGAGACAGATGGCAGTCTGATTAGCTTCTCATACTGTATTAATGCGAGTCTCTCTATTTGTATCTTGATTGCAATGTTATTCGTTGCTCTTTGTAGTGCAGGAATTGCACTTCACAGCACCTGTTATCAGTTCTGAAGCATCTGTCTTTGCTGTACCCCTGATCACATATAACAGATTGATCAGTCTTATGGACTTTCAAGGCAGCCACTTTTATCAATTTCACTATGCTGCAAACTAGCTGCTGCAAAAGAAGTCATGTTATAATCCTTATGGAACTACATGGAGCAACTGTACTTCCATCTAGCAGTCATTGTCAAAAAATGCCTTTTCGATGGGGGAGGCTCTGGTGGTTTTTCTCATTTTATGTTGCCTTTCATAACATGGGAATGGCCAATCTGATATATATGTATATTTTTAGTAGAGCCATCGATGTAGCTCAGTCGGCAGACTCGCTGGCCTGCTATCCGGAGCTGCGCTCGGGCTTGGGTTGAATTCCCCGTTTGGTCCCATTGGTTTCTTCCGAGGTTTTCCCCAGCTGTGGGACTGACGCTGGATGGTCTATGGCAAGTCCTCGGCACCACTTCACTTTACCCACTTTGATCTGATTACCTGGTTGGGTTTTTTCCGAGGTTTTCCCCAACCAAAAGGCAAATGCCAGGTAATCTTTTGGCGAATCCTTGGGCCTCATCTCATCTCACTGCATCTCGCCAAAACATTGTAATTGTAATCTTGTAAAATTCTGACTTGTTCCACATCTTAAAGCTTCATTGTTAATGTAAGATCTATGGAATATAATAAATGAAATGAAATGTGATCAGGGCTGTTACTAACAAGGGAACAGTACCTTAGTATACTAGATATCATTGTCACTGGTTGGAGAAATAATGAATGTGTATTGCAGAGAGGAGTATCAGAGATGTTGATCTACGAAATTTAAGGTGCAATGGTCAACAGGTAGACACACTACAGTCATATTCATGAGCACTATGATATTCCTTATACAGGGTCTGGCAGAATGATCTCTTCTCTTTGAATTGGCCATTGCACAGTTGATAGTTGTGCTTGATTGGTATATCTTTGAGCAGCACAAGCCATGCCATTTCAGTTACCATCATGGCATAAACAGGTGAACATCGTGAATTTTTTGTTGAATCAGATTTAAAAAATGGTGATTCTGTGATTGCAATGCAACAGCAATTTCGTACCCATTTTAGAGTAGGTCGACACGAAAAAATTGCTGATCAGAAAACAATACTGTTATGGGTGAGAAATTTCAGACAAAAGGTTCCACTTTCAAATAGAAGTCGTCTGGTAAATGTCACAATGTTCAGACTCTCGAGAATATCACAGCAGTCAGGCACAGTTACCACATCTCGACGACGTTCAGCCATTAAACATGTTCTGGTGCCGAGAATATCTAATCCGAGTGCCAGACGAATCTCACAACTAGACCTCAAGTTCCATCCCTACAAAATTATGGTAGTTCAGGAACTTCAGCAACGTGATTGGCTCAACCGCCAAGATGCTTGTGATCGTATTGGAAAATGTTCCAGGTGACACTGTTGTGCTCAGTAGTGACTAAGCTCATTTTCATTTGTCAGACTGCATCAACAAAAAAAAAACCTTCGATATTGGACCCCTGAAAATCCTCCAGAAAAACAATCAGCGACCTTTCCACAGAGAGTGTGTTACTATTTGTTGAGGTGTTGGACAATTTGGAATAATAGGACCACACTTTTTTTTAGAAAGGACGCACAGTCACTGTTTTAGGAGTGTATAGCTCGTGAGGGCAAGCATTTGGATGATATTATCTCTGAAACAAAGTGATGTCAAAATGGCAAGCATTTTTCTGTAAGATGCTAAAACAAAATTTTGAATGGGATCTATGTTGCTCTTTTTATTTAAGTTTCAAATCGAGGAGATCATTCTGCCAGACTATGTACATATACTATAAGTGTTACATGTCGGTTGTTTTCCTTATCTAGGAACTCGCTGACAAGTAAAAAAACGGTTGTTGACAGGCACAACTTATCTAGAAACGAATATGTATGATCCACACCCATCAGCAATTGAAACTATCACTCCAGCAATAGTAGTGAAACTATTGGCGAATTTCTTCGACCTATCACCACGTCAAATTTATCTTATAAAATTTGAAAAAAATCAACGAAGAATTGTTGGAGGAGGTCCATACACTCATCCATGATAATGCACTATCATCCAATGAGGACATAGACAGCGACCCCAACATATCACAAGGAACAATCGGCACATCACGAGAGGAGCAGTTCCTCCTATGCACAATTACCAAAGAGAGTGCACACCTAATTTCCAGATGGATACAGTGGACAAAGCAACTAAGGGTGAAAAATAGAAATATTGATCCTTCCCAACTGTGCCTTCCAGGCTTGATCATTGACTTATCTCCTCGAATGACCTTCAAGACGGTTATGATCCTAAAGTGAGGATAAAAAACAAAACAGTCTTTCAAAAGTTTGAAGGATTGAAGAGTCCTGCCACTGTGACTAAAACATATCTGATGCATCAGTTAAACAGAAGTGTTTGAATATTTTATGTAAATGCGTGCACAGCATGCTATTATCTATGACCAGACAATTAATCTCTAGAAAATGCAAATAAAGAAGTACATTATTTTCACAATCAATTGCAGTTTAAGGCATCCAAATCCTCGATCACAAAGTTCAAGAGGCGTACTAATAACGCAGAGTGTGGCAAAGCATTTTGCCAAGAATCCACGAAGGCATAAGACTACCAAATATAATTACAGTAAAATCCATTGTAACCAGCAATACTAAAACAACGACACTTTTGGCTGGGCCAAAAAAAAAAAAAAAAAAAAAAAAAAAAAATCAGTCTACCAGATTGCCAATCTGGGCTGTCAGTTTTGCCACATTAGAATGTTCGCACAAACTTTCATTTTCAGTGAATATTCGAACCTAGAATTAGTGTATTATTTGTGTTGTGTGATGTGTTTTAATAAGGAAACTCCACACGGTTTTTATGTTTATTCAGTTATGAGCAAGTGATAGAGAAATAAGCTGCAGTTTCAACATTTGGCACAATGAAATACGAACTTCTTTTTTTTTTTTTTCTTGACCCAGTTTGTGTCAAAAAATTATCTTTGTGTTTGGATATCTCCCTGAGCACGAGTTTTTTACTCCTTCAGGGAAGAACTAAGATTGTATTTTTGTCCATGTTATTTTATTAACAATAAACAATTATTACAAAAAAAGAAATTAGAATTAGAATATACTGGTATTTATTCAATTATCTGACAAAATCCTTTGGTGCCGGTTGAGAGGAATTCTACTGTATTATTATTATTATTATTAGGCCTTTATGTTCCAGAAGATGAAATGCTGGATATCCTGAATGGACAGCATACTCACCTGATAGTGGGCTTATAATCTCCTAATTTGTCAAGAGGGATAAACTCAGTCTCTGGTTTCACTATAATCCCGCATACAGGACATGCAAGCTTGTCTTCACCATAGTGTCTACAGGATGTCTGCAACAGATACATACAGATGAGACGAGATTTGTCTGTACAAATCTGAGCAGTGTTTCAGAATGTAGAAACTCACATCTATGCAGGACTCGCACAGCACACAACTGCAAGATGCATGTCTGCGCAGGTCTGTGTCCATTTCCTCCAGGCAGATGGCGCAGCTCCGCCACCCATCTCCCTTGGCTGAATTGCCTGTCAGTCTCTCATACTCACTTTCTGTGAGTGGACCAATCACTGGCTCCAGAGTCCTGCTGGTGGGATCTCCTGATCCATCATTGCTTGGAATGTCCATCAGGTCTCCTGGCGCCAGATCCAATGGTTCCCCACACTTCTTGCCAGAATCAGGAGAGTCCCCGTGTCCTGCACACTACCACAGCACATCACACATAAATATTCTCTTAATGCACGAAAGAAAAATCTCGTCAAACGAGAATGCATCTGTCAATAATGGCATTTATATACAACGTAGTTTTCTGCTTTCGTTAATGATCATGAAATGATTACTTATGGCAAAATATTTTAGAGATGTAAACTCTTCAAGTATTGTGGAATATGTTTCTAACACAGCAACACAAGATTATTGAAAATCTATTAAATTTTGCAAGTATCCAGAAATTGTAATAAAATTAAAGATACTAATATTTTTGGGATTAAAGCAAAACACACACAAGAGACCCTGAACATTCCTTTTCTCTTGCAGTTATTAATCCCCTTTTTCAACCTAACTTCATCTAATCTAAATACAACTTAGAAGAATCTTTAGCCATGATTTCTGCATCATTCACACTCAATTTGCAATACAAAATTTAGATTTTTATTTCTCTTAAGGGGTTAGGTACAGCTTACAGCAGTGAAATTTTTGGAAATATTTAACTTTTTTTTTTCCTCCCATTACTGTATCTTGTACAATAATGAAAACTGATAGGTGTAAAACACTGTTCTTCTGCCATATGAAAAAAATATTTTTACAAATAAAAAAAAAATTATTTACATATTTTTTTTTTTCAAAATTCAAAATGGTGGCAGTTCACTATGCAGTGATGAAGCGTTTCCCTCATAACTCATAAAATTGTTAACTTTTTCATGTTCTCTCTCTTTTATTTTATTCCTGAAACTCATGTTTACAATATCATGCTCGTTCAACTACATTCCTTCATAAATAATATTTTTTTTTATTTTGTGTTAGAAGAAAATACTGATATTTGACCATTTTTAAAAATGAATTTATTTTTTATCAGACAATCTATTAAAGGTAGAGAAGTGATTTTGCATCATATTGAGTCATTCCACGTCAAATCGCACAGCAATAAAACACGACCTTCTTGGAAATGGTCGAATTTTTTTTCATGAATTCCAGACATCAAATAAGGAGACCCGTATTTTTTTATTTTCACAATTATTAATTATTTGTGTAGTTATGAATATTTGAAGTTACGCAAATTATGCGCGCACTGTTACATAAACTCGCTTGGAACTCTGTGTCTACATATAATTGAGATTTGCGGTTTGGCGCATTTGAAAGACGAAATACAACACTTTTTATTACTTTAGGCCTATCACAAATAAATTTAAAATTTGGCCTATTTTTTTAATCGTTTCTTTTTCAAAGCAAAATTACTATATTAAATAGCCAAGTTAAAAATCTGAAAAAAAAAAAATATATATATATATATATATATATATATAGACTTGTTCGCTGATGTATTATCTGTAAACTACTGCATTTATAAATATGGGATCAGCACCCATACATTTGTAACAATTTATTTTCCGGAGGCATGCACGCGCTCGCGATTCCCAGCTAATGAACTGCTTGCAGCCATAGGCTAGAAGGCTGCCCGTGGAAATTCCCCGTTGCAACTGATGTCACCATACTAATCATCAAATGATTAATACCTTAAGGAACAGTAAATATCTTATCTAAAATTATTTTATTATTGTCAGCTCAGCTAAGAGGGAAAGCCCTTCACAGTGCTGTATGTTTATACAGTAATATAGCCAAGTGTTTGATGATAGCAAGGCTGGGTAAGGCAGTAAACTTTATGGCAGTAAACAGATGGCAGGAGAGAAAAATAATCAGTTTGGGTTTGAATTTCGCGCAGTAACGTGACTTCTATACAACATGAGTGATGGTAAAGATCGCGTAATATATAACAAGTGTTTAAGGGGAGACTGTAGGTGAGTTAGGGTCAAAATCATTGATTTTTTGTTTTTTTAATTTTCTGATAGTTTAGGGTCCGTTTTATCAAGATGTTATGTATTTTTGTCTGAAAATAGACCTAAAAGCACTTTAAAAGGCAATTTAAATTCCCTCTGCATGACATGCCACGCCCCCTTCAAGTTCTCCATCTCTATAGTATTACTTTTCCTGTTTCCTGAGGTTTTAGAAAGAAATTTTGTGTTGTTTTGTTGCTCAGTCTGTTTCACCATGCTCCTTTCAGCTGTTTCCCGCCAGTTTATTGTTAGTGATGTGTGTTTTTCTTGTAAGGGAAGAAAAATGCCTCGCCCTAGGAAAATTTTCTTGAAAAGGAAAGGAGGGTGTGGAAGGAAGAAAAAAAGTGATGTAAATAATGTTGTAAATAATGTAGATAATACTAGTAATATTGTAAATAGTGCAGTTATTGAAATTAATGAGAACAGTGGTGAGGTTAGAAACACCAGGTAGTTCCACTCCAAATTCACAATTCAGCTCTGTAAATAATTGTAGTGCATCACGGAAACAGCTTGTTAGTGATGATACAAGACAGAATGAAACCCCAACAAGTGAAATAGAAGAGACAAGTGATGCAAAAATTACAAATGGGAATGTGATAGTGGATATTGAACTGTTGTCAGCTGCTATTTCTAGTTTTATGAAATGTAAATATTGTAATGCTTGTGATGAAATACTTTGTTATGAAAACTCTGATGCAAGACTAGGACTAGCAAGTTATTTAGTGTTTGAATGTAAATGTTGTAAGAAGAAACTCTCATTTTATTCTAGTAAAAGAACTGACAATGGTTATGAACATAATTTGAGATTTGTATATGGGCTGAGAACAATAGGGAAAGGGGAAACAGCTGGGAAAAGTCTGTGTGCTGTAATGAATCTACCCCAAGGACCTACAAGATTTCAAAATTATAATAAGTGTATTGGTGATGTGGTTAAAACTTGTGCTCTGTCCTCTATGAAGAAGGCTGTGAAAGAATCTGTGAATGATAATGAAGGATGCACAGACATTGCTGTGGCCATTGATGGGAGCTGGCAGCGTAGAGGACATACAAGTCTAAATGGTGTGGTGTCTGCCACCAGTGTAGATAATGGGAAGGTGATAGACGTAGAAATTCTTTCAAAATACTGTCATAAATGTACCATTGAAACAAATGAAGAGAAACTGAAACAACACCAAGAAAGTGAGGAATGCAAAATGAATTACAAAGGTAGCAGTGGCGATATGGAGGTGAAAGGAGCAAATGCTATTTTTTCTCGTTCTTTGGCTCTTCATGGTGTTAGATATACTAAATACTTGGGGGATGGAGACAGCAAAGGGTTCCTTAGTGTTGTGCAATCTAAGCCCTATGGTGATGTTGTGCCAGAAAAACTTGAATGTATTGGGCACGTGCAGAAGAGAATGGGGACACGTCTTCGAAAACTAAGACAACTCAAGAAAGAGCCATTGGACGATGGTAAGCCCATTTCTGGTAGGGGAAGACTGACTGACAAAGAAATTGACAACATACAAAATTATTATGGGCAGGCAATAAGAAGAAACATAGATAGTGAAAAGAAAATGCAGCAAGACATCTGGGCAATATATTTCCACAAACTTTCCACAGACACTTCACCATTTCATCAACTCTGTCCATCGGGATCAACATCTTGGTGCAAATACAACCATGCTCTGGTAACAGGAGAACAGTATAAGCACCAACATTCACTACCAGAAGCAGTATGTTTCACCATCAAGCCAATTTTCCGATCTCTAGCAGACCCAAGTGTTCTTCGCAAATGTCTCCATGGACGAACACAAAATCCTAAAGAGTCCTTCAACAATGTGATATGGACCAAATTGCCAAAAAATGTATTTGTAGGTCATGAAACTTTGTCATTTGGAGTGTATGAGGCAGTCCTAGCTTTTAATGAAGGTAACACTGGAAAGCTAGAGGTTATTAGATTGTTAGGAATGAAGCCAGGAGTAAATGTGGTTAGAATCTGTTCAAAATTAGACAAACTGAGGGTGAAGAAGGCTGACTACGAGGTGGAATTGATTAGGAAAAAGATAAGACAACACTCCAGAGGTCTAAAAAGGGCAAGAGAAGAAGAAGAAAATGAGGATGACCCAGCATACGGAGCAGGAATGTTTTGAGGTCAGTCATAAGATGTTGAAAATTGAATCCAGTTTTTCCGCAAATTTACTTTTGTGACATTAAGGAACAATTTTCTCAGGAGCTATAGGTCATAGAGCCATGAAATATTTAGAGCATGTTTGTGTATCATCTGACAATGTTTTGTCATTTTTTGGAAGCCCTTGAACGCGTAACAGTCCTAACTCAATTTTGATTTTGGGTAAAAATGTTGAAAATATTTGTCTCTTGGAGAAAAATTAATAAAAAATACAATTTATGTTTAAATGAGTAAAAAAATGACAATATATTCAGGAAGGTTGTAAAATACATTGCAGATAATTTGGTTAACATATCACAAATAGTTTGAGAAAATTGTACCTAAACTATGCTGATTTAACATTGCTTGTATAGGACGTACAGTCTCCCCTTAAATCCATTTACCTTCCTAATCACGCTTTTAAAAAAGAAAAGTACACTAAGACGAGTAAGTCACGACTTATTGATAAAGCTCAATTTAAAGGAATCTTTGAGTGTGCAAATATGTGATTTGTTCCGTAAAAATCAATCAATTTCCGCATAGGTCAGGTGAAATTATATGTGAAGCCGGTAGTTCTTGTGATATTAACATGAATCAAATGAAAGTGCGGACAGAGAAAGTGATTATCCCAGTACTTCTTCTAGCAATTCTATGGATACAGTGCTAGAAATCAGTAATATTGAGGAATTAAACAAGAGTTTGATGTCAATAGAATCCCCTATCAAGAAAAGAAAGATACAACAAAACGATACCCCCGTGAAAAGTTTCAAAAGTAAAAGGCTCCCTAGCATGTTAAGTTTTTCATGTAGAAGATGCATCATCATCCATTCAAAAGTCAGCCATATTTTATTTTTGACGGAATGCAAAGAAAGGTACAACCCAGTAGCGGCCGGTGATCAAAATCCTCGGTGAGGCCAGATGCAACTAGTTTAAGTGCTTCCGATAGGAAATGTTTATGATATTAATTATTATTATTATTATATTATTAATATCATTATTACTGTATTATTATTATTATTATTATTATTATTGTTACTATTATTAGTCTATTCGTATTACTATCAATGAAAAATAATAATTTCACTCACCAAATAAACTGTTATGCTCTGAGTTTCAGTGTGATGAACAGACATCAGATTCTAGGGCAAATGCCTATTTTGTTTCTTTAGGAGAAAAGTAAAAATAATTATTAATATTTGTGTTTCATGGAAATTGAAAGGTATTCAAAGAGTTTTATAGTGGCCTAAAATGGTTATTAGAGCCTAATTTGTTAATATTCGCCTAAAAATGCCTAACTCACTGTAAAGTTTCGCATTTTACTCTTACTTTTTATAATTTATACATGCATTCACTGCGAAATTTAAGGCATTTAAAAACTGGAAAGTTTGCTTCACACCGGCCATGAAACCATTGATAAAGGAAACAAAATGTTTTGAATCTCACGACACTCGCAATAGATTTCACTGAATTTAACATGTTTGGAGGCATAAATGCCGACAAAGAACCAACCTTAGTTTTGAAGCAGGCAATAATCACAACATGTGCTGCTACCGATTCAGAGATATACTATACTATAAAAATGACTGTTTTCGGTCTGAAACCGATTAGCTGTACTGCCCTTCAGAGTCATAAAATCACAATTTTTGGAGAAAGAGTGTTTTTGAAATATTTATGAAAAGTCGTAAAACTGCGAATTAGTAGGGTAAACCATTATGTGTTGAGAAGTTTTGAGGGGTAGGACGTTTTCCTGTGAAGTTTAACGCGATAATGCCGAAAAATATAAGTGCAAAATCTACATTGATCCGGCAATGGCTAACAGAATATTCAGAATTCACTTATGATGAAAAAATTATATTCTGCAAGATTTGTAGCAAACAGGTATGTAACAATAGTTGAAATATATAAATTCTATTAATTTTAATGAGTAGGCCTATAATATTTATACATTGACTGAGCTATCCTGAGGTATAATTCTTTTTAAGACCACTACACTTTAATCTTTTAAATTCCGATAGTTAAAGTATTTGCAGGTCATTAAAATTTTGATTGTTCAAACCCACTAACTTTGTGATAGAAATACGGCAATACAACAATTAGGATTTTATTTTAATTCAGTTTACTTTACATTTTTAGATTTCGCAAGAAAAGAAGTGCCACCTAAAGCAGCATGTGCAAGGAGCGGCTCATAAGGCTAAAGCTCAGCAGAAAAATCAACTGCAACAAACTTTACTAACACAGCCAAAGTTACTTCATCCAATCTCAGCAGCAATTTCTATGCTGATTTAACCAGAGCGTTTGTTGCTGCTAACATTCCCTGGAATGCAATTGAAAATCCGGTTTTAAGACAGTTTTTACAAAAATACTACAAACAAAATATCCCATCTGAGTCGACCCTAAGAAAAAATTACTTAGACAGAATATACAATGAAACTTTAGCTTCCATTCGGGAGGATATAGGTGATTCTTACATATGGGTCTCTGTGGATGAAACCTCAGATCCTATGAATAGGTATATAGCAAATATGGTAGTAGGAAAACTTAGTCCTGATGGACCTTCGATTCCACACCTCGTATGTGTTAAGGAACTTTCGAAAGTGAATAGCCAAGCCATTGCTTATTTTGTAAATAAAGGCCTACAGTCTTTATACTCAGGTAATATAGACGATTCTAAAGTTCTGTTGTTTTGTACTGATGCTGCCTCATACATGGTTGCTGCAGCTCCACTTCTTAAAACATATTATCCTAACCTCACGCATGTAACCTGTCTAGCACATGGCCTTCACAGGGTTTCTGAAACAATCTGGAATGAATTTCCTCTTGTCATGCGTTTATTTCTAACACAAAAAAATGTTTTTGTAAAGCCCCATCCAGGATTTCAATATTCAGAGAGAACTTTCCAGATATCCCACTCCCACCTCAGCCGGTTGTTACACGATGGGGAATCTGGATTCAGTCAGTGGTGTATTATTCTAAGTATTTTAAAGAAGTGGTCACAGTTATTGATAAATTACCTGAAACTGATAGTGCAGCGTGTGTGAAAGCAGTGAAAGATTGTCTGAATGACTCACAAGTGAAAAACGATATTGCCTACATAACATCAAACTTTTCTTTCATACCTGCAAGCATTGAACAATTAGAACGTGAAAAACAATCTCTTTGTAGCCAAATAGCAATAGTAAAGGAAGCTCAAGTGAACATACATTCTGCTTTGGGCGAAACTGGGAAAAAAATTAAAAATAAGTGGGACAACATATTAAATAAGAATGTAGGATTTTCATTGTTGGAAAAAGTATCAAGAGTGATATCGGGGGAAAGTGTAAATGTTCCAGTAAGTACTGATGTTTCTATTGTACCTAATTTAAAATTTGCGCCTCTCACATCAGTTTCGGTTGAAAGAAGTTTTTCTGCTTTCAAAATGATTCTCAGTGACAAAAGGCAAAGGTTAACTGTGGAGAATTTAGAAAAAATTCTGGTGGTGTACTGTGCAGATAATTATAATAAAGTCTGAGCATGGAACTGAATTTCAATAACTTAAAATGAGTAATCTTGATATCAATAATCATTATTTCATTAGTTTCAATATATTAAATTTGTGCAGCTCTGTTTATAAATATAATATAGTATTCTTTTTTAATGTTTAAACATACTTTTTTGTGCGTATTTTAGTGTATAACTAAAAATTTCAGTGAAAGAAATAAGTATGATACCTTGATGTGCCTAAAATGCCTATTTTCATTAAAATAGAGCCTAATTTTACAAATTTTGAGCTTATTTTAGGCGCCTAAAACTGCAATTTTTAGTGCCTAAAAATCCGATGTCTAGTGATGAAGCATCCCATATTGTGTTGAAATTCCCCTTTCTTTCTTTTCTTTTTATTTTTTTCCTTTGACAGCAACAAACAAGGCCAAGAGAAGTTTATTTTGCATCACATTACCACATAACCATTTATGTTGCCCATACCAGGATGCAATAGAAACTCGCGTTTAAGATTGTGTCAGAAAAATTATCAGTGATGTCGTAGGTATCTCGGTAGTCTCTCTCTTTATTTAAAACTTCCTTTCCTTCAGTATTATTTCTTCTCGAAAAAGGACACTCTAACAATGAATTAACTGCACCAGCATTATTTCTCTCATTTGTTTCTGTTTACATTTTCCCAAAATACATAAAAACATTGACCCAGATTTACTACTGTACTACGAAGTACAATAGTACAACACCCTCGCTTATGTCATAAACTGAGACATAAGGGGAGAGAATCGAGTGGGTTTCTGCCTGCCAAAGAGCTGGAATTTTGTTATTTATGGCCTAGTTAGGAAGACAAGTCACCACTGCTATTCCCACCCCACTCTACCCTTGAGGCCGGCCCATGGATGGGACGAGTGAAACCTGACCAGGCCAGCCGAATTGTGCCTCAGCTACAACGTTTTAAGCGTAAACTCAAAGCCCGCGAAAGGACATGAAATGCATTAAGCCAGACCAGGTACGAACAATTCTGGCCTCAGGAACAAATTTTACTGCAAAACAGGTCTATAGACATCACAAGCCAGACCCAACACGAGCGATCCTGGCCTCAGGAACAAATTTTACTGCAAAACAGGTCTATATACATCAAAGTTTTCAAATACTTCTACAGCAATATATGCTTCATTCAAATAACTAATACATTATATAAAAAAAACAAAATTTGATTTCAGTTAAGCCAAGTGACTGAGGCCCGGCCTCACTTGCCTCAGTCAATCAGCCGCCACTGGTACAACCTGAAAATTACATAGTTATTGCAGACTTTTCTGAAAATTATTCATTTGTAATACAAGATTCAATACAAGGTGTGCATTGGAACATATGCCAAGCCACAATACAATACAATTTTAATTTTACTTCCTACTTTATTTTATTTTATATTCTCTTATAGGCCTATTAATATTATATCTGAACTGTGACTGAACACGAGCGCTGCTCATTCGGTCTCAAAGTTTGTTAATACTACTGCATCTCCTTTTTTATATTGATTGTATTATTTTATTTCTATTTCTCTTGTTTGTAATTATATTCTTTATTCTGTATATTTAAATAAATAAATAAATCCTTTCGTAGTATATTTCAAAGGAGATACAGAAATTCGTTACAAAAGTAATGTCATCTCAGAAACCATGAAACATGACACCGATCCCTTTCACTTTTTTCAATCCAAAGCAATCAATTTCTTAAAGCAAGAATTCAACGATATGAAAAAAATCATCTACTTTTCCAATGGATCAAGTTCAAAAAAATAAAAAAAAAAAATAAATAAAAAAAAATAAAAAAATAAATAAAAATAATTGCTTACATGAAGATGATTATGGAATTAGTGCTGAATGACACTTCTTTGCAATGTCGCATGGTAAAGGTCCATGTGTTGGCATTGGAGATACTGTTAAAAGACTTGCCACAAGAGTTAGCCTATACAAGATCCTATAACAACACCAAAAAAAAAACTGTTTGATTAGTCACAAAAAACATTTCTAACGTGTCATTTATATTTTGTCCATTCAATAAGCACAAAAACCACACTGAAAATTTGCAGGCCAGATACCATAATCTAAAACCAATAACTGGTACATTAAAATTATATTCTTTCATTCCGTTGTCAAAAACTGAAGATTTAGTAAAACAATTTTCTTTCAAGAAAGAAGGTAGGCGAATGAAAAGAAACATTTGGAAAGCATAATGTACAAATATTTGAAGATATCATAATAAGTAAATTAGCAGTGTTTCCTCGAGTAACTTGATCCGTACTGGGTGTAATGTTGCAACGTTCAGTCAATTATCCAGCGCCGATAAACCTCTTAGCGCGCTTTAACGCTTCCCGTCCACTGCTGCTGCGCCGACAACTACACATTGTCATAAGTAATTAAATTCCCATTAAACTATTGGAGATCCCATTCTGATTTTTTCTGGAATTATTAAGAATACTTCAGTGCACCTAGTAGGCATTTTTTTAGATTTTTAATAGGGCTATTCACATTGATGTATATGTTTTAAAAATTGAATTATAAAAAAATATTTGAAATAATTATATTATAATTAGTTAGTAAATATTTAATAAAAGACAGTACTTTAAGCTTTTAAATGCATTTTTTTTTTTAAATTTAACATCAATATCGTCAGAAATATGACGCTTTAAATGTTGCATTGTGCGACATTTTTAACGAATTTTAACATGTAATATTTTAAAAACATGTGGACTTAGGAAATAAACATACATTTGTTGGTTTATGAGACCCATAGAGTTGGTAAAAAAAAATATAAACGCAATCAGAAATATGAAGGTCAAAATTTGTATAATTTTGTGCGATTTGACGTGGAATGACTCTATTGTAGATATGACATGCATAAATACACACAAAAATTTCAGTACAGAATGTTGGATAGTTTTTTAGTTATGAGGGAAATGCTTCATCACTGCACAATGAACTGCTACCATTTTGAAAAAAAAAATCGTAAAAATATTTTTTCCTTATAGCAGAAGATACAGTAATGAAGGAAAAAAATGTTGACTATTTCCAAAATTTTACTGCTGTAAGCTGTACCTAACCCCTTAATGTGTTTCAAGTTTAATTAAATGATCAGATATTAGAGGGAGATCACGCAGTCTCTCAGCATTACAGTCTGGCAAGTGATCTTTTGCATAACTAATGAATTATTTATGTAAGGAAATGGAGAGAATCTTACCTGAATTTTAGAGCAGATGCTTAGGAGTCCTTCATTACATTCTATACACATGGTGCAGCAATATATGATGTTCTGGGACACTTGCTGGAGCTCATCCTCACTAATATTGAGTATTAGCTATGTACAATGTTTATTCTTATTGAGATCGGAACCTGTTTCTTGCGACTTATTAAATAATTTAACAACACAAAGTTTGAATGGTTGTGTAGTCTCTGGAAAGTGCTGCCAAAACTTGTATGAACATAATTCGTATGACTTCTTCAGTAGATACTGTATGTTTCAGTGACGAAAATGCATTTCTATGCAGTTTACCTAACCATGTTTAAAAATACGCATTTTTCAAAAGAATTTAGATAATTAAGTGCGAGCATGGTTCAATTGATAAGGAAAACCCACGCATTATGTTCTGGACTGTCTTTAAATCTAAGGTGCTGGTAATTTTACTGAGCTGCGAAATTGCTGTGTGGCAATTAGTGCATCGAGTTTCCCTGACTTCATGCATAGTGTGTCCCAGAACTTTATACGTTCCTGACATGGAGGACATTTTTAACAACTGCTCCGAAATTCAGATAGCATTCTCTCATTCCTATAAATAAATGATTCACTAGTTATGTGAAAGATCACTTGCCAGCCCTTAGTGTTGAGGTGGCAGGAATGCAGTCTCTCTCTCCAGACTTAAAAATCCACTTCCTTTTTTTTTATAATAGCACTCTGGAGAATTCATTATTCTATTCAAGTACTACTGTATATGGTTTTTGATAACACTATCAACAATTTTAGTAATTAAAATTACTGTTTTTAAGAAACCACGAGCTAATGACACTGGTACGAAATGAGACTTGTAATGCATGTGGTATTTCAAATGAACTGGGAAGTTTGGCTACACTGTCTCTGTGATCTTGTTACCAGATTCTCGTTAGCAGACGACATTTCCACGTAAGGTCCAATGAAAAGCTCTGTTCTCCTTCTCCCTTACATCTCCCACACTCAATGTGTTATCGCTGCACAGGCTACCCCTCTAACCCGCACTTTCCTCTCGCCCACCCAACTACTTCCTGTTTAGTTAGTTCACAACCTGACTTTTAGATAGCAATGCTAGACATTTCTTCATGCATTGATGGTATTGGAATATTGACGAAATAATGATAAAAGAAATTGTAGTTTCTCTTATGTCATGTTTGTCCACAAGAACTTCCAAGCTTCAGGATCTGAACCTGCATGTCCTCTGTGAAAGTGCAAACAGTCCACTATTATCTAAAATTAACTTTTACAGAATTTGCTTCCTTGTTCAAGTTGGGCTGTATTGAGACAGTACAAATTCCATAAGCTGTTGAAGGAATGCACATCAACCTAAACACGGACTGTGAAAACTCCAAATAAAAATAAATAAACACTAGAATCGTGAAAAATACAATGAATTTGTTTCTCTGCCTAGCTTTACAAATAATTTGACATTCTATGTCAGAGAACCAGGAAAGTCGTGAATGGAAGAATGTATACTCTTCAAGTGGTTAACTTGCTACATTACCTGAGGAAGTGAATTCTCATCTGGGTTCTTGTTTTTGATATCAAGTACAACTGGAGGTGGAAGCAATTCAAAGGCGTAAATACTGCGATTAGTGTCATTCACATAGCGCAAAAGAGAGTTCTCATCCTGAAACGAGAATTTAACACCATTAAGACGTTATGCACATTTTAGCTACAGAATTCCACCAGTGAAATACTATAAACACTGTCAACATACCAATATTCGTGCTATATGACTATCCAGAACTTCTGCCAAGGCTATATTTTTCGGTGCATCCTGTCCTATACATTTTATTAGTTGTTCCTTCAATTTTATGACTTTATCTTGTTTATTTAAAGTCACCAGATATCTTATAGGCTCCTTTGAACTGGCAGGTACAAATGTCACACCTAAAGAAGAAACATGTACTACAAACAGGAGGAAAGAACTTGTATATTGTACTGACATTTCAAACTCTTAGGTCATCTGTGTCATACATCTTCAAATGACTATTCATATACAGTACTTACAAATTTGTCTTTCCATAGCATGAGGTAGAGGCACCGAGAGATACATAAAAGGTTCATATGTAACAGAAACGTGTTTACAAGTAGAGCAAACAACCTGGGAAGCAGCAAAAAAAAAAAAAAAAAAAGAAAAAGAACACAATATATTAAAATCATTACAGATTATTAGTGAATTTGGTGACTGGGAAGAGGAAGGGTAAAATTATTGTGTCAAAAAAGTTTTAATTCCCATTTCAACATTTATGTCAATTGATATAAAATAGTATTCCCAAACCTTCACTTGTATACCACTTGGCAGCACATTTCCATAAATTGTACCCTACAAATTATCAAAATGTTTTTAATTAATATGCAGAGTCCGTCAAAAAAATATATACACTCCTTGTCAGACTGGATCGGGATATTGATACTGTCAATTGATTTGAATTATGAGTATGTTGTAGTATGGTCTTTTGCTCAACAGATGTCAGTATCATGATAGTGAGAAAACAAAATTGCTGGAGCACGCTTGACGTTTGAACAGTGAAAATACATTCTGAAGTGGTTTATGAGGTTTGATAATGCCGTTAAAGTGCAGAATCAGTGGAGACAGGAGTACGAAACAGAACCCCCAACCCGCCTAACGAACACATTATTGACAAAGTTTGAGGTGCATGGAAAAAGGTGATATTTACAAGGGAAGATTGCATACAGCTACAAATCCTGCTTCATCAGCTCTCGAGTTGGAAAGGTTTGTTACTTCTCCACAGAAATCTTCTATGTAATGTGCACGTGAAGTGGGGATTAGCTGTACAAGTGTATGACGAATTCTAAAAGCTGCTAATTGGAAAGTTTACATACATCCCATGATTACTGCACGTGATTAATGAAGACGATCCTGATCATCAAATGCAATTTTGCAAATGGTAACTGAAGGCGAACAATTTGTGACAAAGGTAAATGTGGTCTGATGAGGCCTCTTTTCAACTTAATGGAACAGTGAATTGGCATAACTGCGTCTACTGGGCACCTGAAAGTCCGCATGTTCATGTGGATAAGGCAGTCAATCTACCAGGGGTTCATGAGTGTGTGGGCTATCATCTAGGGGCTTAGTAGGACCCCTTTTTCTTTGATGGTACTGTCACTGGAGGTGTACCTCGAAATGTTACACACATCAATTTTACCAGGTGTACGTGCACTTCATGGAGCTGATGATGAGGTCTTCTACCAACAGGATGGGGTGCCACCACACTACCACCTAGCCGTATGAGCTGTCCTGGATGACAATCTGCAGACACATTGGATTGGACGAAGAGGGCCCATTGAGTTTCCCCCACGGTTGGCAGATCTAACCCCTATGAATTTTTATTTGTGGGGAACCTCGAAATATCAAGTCTATCGATATAAGCCATGCACAATGGAGGACCTTCGCCGGGAGATTACAGCAGCATGTGCAGCGATCTCCATTGAAACATTGACCGACGTAGCTGCGGCGACCGCTCGTTGTTGCATTGTGTGTCTAGCTGCCAACGACGAACATTTTGAACATCTAAAGTAACCATGTGCTTAACTGAAAACAGTACTACATGTGTGGTCAATATTTACATGTAAAACAAACACATAATAAATAGTTTTCGTCTAATGGACTAATGTTCATGCACGCATCTCAGGTTAGGAACCATTGGTAACAAAGAAATATTGTAACTTTTAAGAAGTGAATTTTTCATTAAGGATTTCATTCATTTTAAATACTATAGTTGTATTTTTAATTTAGTATTTATTTGATCTTTTAGTATCGGTATATTATGTAGAACTTAGGAAGCAATCAATGAATATGACAGTTCATTATTTTAATTAACCTAAGTTACATGATGGCGCAAGTCCAAACATTCACGCCATGAAGAAATAGTTACGGAAGGAAGGATTTTCATAGTTCTTAAGCTTGGCATCAGATGCAGGATAGTGGTTAGTCAACACACTTCAATCTATTAATGCTAAGGAAATATTAATATCCTTTGAATAGGAAAATGGTGGATCTATCAGCAATTCTAAAATTATTATGATGAGCACAATTCTTTTCCTTTAAACAGGAGCAAACTTTCAAGTTGATAATTATTAAATCAGCTATTTGGGTTGGGAACGGACATCAATAAGATTAATGGAATAATAATAGCTTATTTCCAAAGGTGAGTACTTCGCAATTAAACCACAGATCTTTGTCAACTGCCTTGGCTTAAATGATCTTCCATTTAGCAAGAGTATCAAAACTACGTGTGATAGAGATTGTAAATCAGCATGTTTCAGATCTCCCCACAATAAAAAGTTATCATGATTACACATGTTGCACAACTGATAATGAAATTGTGGCACATTTGGATACAGAATTTTGTTTTACGTGTTTCACAACATTCCACTTTTTTACTATATTGCAAATACTTTTATTTCTTAAACTACAACATCAAGTACATAACGAAATAATTTACTATGCATTCAAGAACATAAATTTTCGTTTTCTGTTCGCTTATGATCTTAAAAAATGGGGTGTTTGAATCAGTGTTTGGTTCAAGTAGATATATGCAATTAATTTTATATAAATTCATGTATATTGCAATCACTTTCACTATTATTCAGCTTTTTATGAAAATCGGCGATACAAATATTAAGAGGTATTTAGTGGTTTATAATGGGATACTAAATAATAATGATGTAGCTACTTGGCGATGTATGCAATGGAGGCGAAAAGGAACTAGCCATCCTACCCCATTATCTTATGACCTGGTTGCCTAATAAGTGGTGCCTAACTTATGAGGTTCAGACCTGTCTTCGGATAGTTGACTAAACAAATAATAGGTTACTAATTTGTGAAATAACCAGCACTACTGTGAATACTGATCATTGAAGAGAAAATTATAAAACTTCATACTTTTGTGGACACTTTCCTATGCTAATATTGTTGTCCTAATTGGTTTTTTAATCAAGTGTAATAACAGATTTTTGAGAATAAATGTTCGACTTAATTTACAGAAAACTAATAATTTGCAGAAAAATTGTATTGTTTTGTTCTATTTTCATAACAACTAGGTTACTTCAATTTTAAACAGTAATTTATACAGATACTTCTATGACCAAACATTTTTTCCCTGAAGAATTTGAAAATACAATTCTGCAGGTAATTTTTATAGAAAAATTAAGTCACTTTCTCCTGTAATGACAAATGATAAGTTAATTTTGAAAAGACATTCATATAGATGTCTTTAAATGTTACATTTTTTGTCTTTGAATGGTAGCATTAGGGTATATTATGTAATTAATCACTTCTCAGATAGAAACATTCTTGGAGACATACTGTCCATGCCATTTCAATAAAACAATTTAATGTAAGAAACAAAATTGTAGGGATGCAGGATATTCTGAGTCAATTTTGAGTATACTGCCATTCTGTGTTATTCTTTAAATAAAGATCCAGTCACTTATTAGTAAAGAAAAAAAAAAAAAAAAAAACATTATACTTCGTGTATATCATTTCCAGATGAATTGACCCATAAATACTGAATGTGAAAAATCTGTTCAATGTATTAAAACAAATCATTGTACACAGCCAACATACAGAAAATCACTCTTAGTATCAGGATGTTGAAAATGTGTATTTCCGTGAAAATTTTGAAATTTATTTTTTTTTTGCAGATCCACAATATATTCTTTTAATCTCTGTATAATGAGAAAGTGAAAAGAGATTTTTTACATATCATACAAATGCTTTACTTTCTAACACAATGGAAGCCACATACAGTTTTTGACTTAAAAATCTATCTTCCTTGGCTAGGTTTGAACATGCAACATTTGAATCCAAAGTAAACTGGAAGAATTTAAATAGTGGAATTTAAAACAGGTAATTAGTTAACATATTACATAAGTTAACAAGAAAACATACTGTGCTTTTGAACTGGCCCTGGAATGTATCAACAATGATGCTCTGGTTGGCGCTCAAATGTTTCTCCCAATGTTTGTCAGCTTCTATCTCTTCATTGAAATTGATGGGGAGGTGTGAGTGACAGGAAGAGGCTCCAGCACCAAGCAGCTCATCTGTTGAACTACTCTCCCCTACCACCGTAGGGTCCAGTCCCCTCAGCTTACGCTCACACTCCATGCGGAAGTTTTTTTCACGTTCCTCCAACTTCATACGCTTTATGTTATTGAAGCACTTGCTCGATTCCAGGTCTAGCTCCTCACTGCACTCTGGTGGTGAATCTAGTGTCTCGTGCAGGAGGTTTGTCTCTTTAATTCTCTTCACACTCACAGTCTTACCATCAAAGTTGTGAAACTCTGTCAAATTAGGCATTTCCAGTGGATCACGACGTCTTGCATTCTCATACTTTGGAAACTTCTCAGAGTCGAATCTGATCTCATTGTTGGCCTCCTGCTCTGTGACCAATACGTTGACATTGGACGTTTTGGCATCTTTGAGGATATCCTCAAAGCCTCGCAAGCACGGTGATACATTGTTCAGTTGATGTGCCACCTCATTTTTCTCCAGCACAGGTTCCACATTCAAGTCACTTTCTTTCCTTATAAATTTTTGAGCAATGAACTTATTGCTGTTAATTTCACTATTAGAAGTCTGATTACATATAAAGCGAACTTCCTCTTTATCCAATTCTGTCTGGTTCGCAGTCTGAATACTATTAACCTCTTGCTTGGCTGATACTTCTTGTTTATGGTCGGTAACATTCACATCCTTGAAAGATACTATGTCTTCTGGTATTGGTCGCAGACGAAACAAGTTGCGACTTTCTCCTGAGCTCTCAGAGCTGTGAGATGAAGATGAGTGACCACATCGCAGACCCTCGATTGAAATCCCTGTCTGGATAACAAAATGCAACACACATTCATTAACTCAGATATAAAACATTTAATGAAAGGCAATGATGGAAACAACTATAATAAAATCTTCATTATCAGGTATCTGCCCTTAATGGGACTGAAAGTGGATCAGATAATGGAAACAAATAATAAAGAACCATATTAGAAACTGTGCTTTCAAACTGATGAGTAATTTTTCCCACTAAAACTCACTTATTAACTATATATTATTTTAATGTACCGAAGTACATATGATGTTTCCATGCAGATATTCTGTATCATCGTACGATGAAAGAGTAGTGGAACAGAGAAAAATTCTCTCCGGCACCGGGATTTGAACCCGGGTTTTCAACTCTACGTGCTGATGCTTTATCCACTAAGCCACACCGGATTCCCATCCTAGTGTCGGATCGAATCCTCTCAGTTTAAGTTCCACCTCTTGGGTTTCCTCTGGTGGCCGCCCTCTGCACTACGTCATAAATTTCTATGAACGTAGGACTAATGTCCACACATGTGCAGAGGTGCACTCGTTATGAGTGACTGGTTGGCCGGGATCCGATGGAATAAGCGCCGTCTTAAATCACAAGTGATTTATGCATATCATATATATTATTTTAATGTACCGAAGTACATATGATGTTTCCATCCAGATATTCTGCTTCATCGTACGATGAAAGAGTAGTGGAACAGAGAAAAATCCTCTCCGGCACTTATTAATTTTTTGAACATGCAGTATTACCTGAGTGGATGACTCTTGGTCCATCCCATCAACTGTTAGCTTCCTTGTGGGAGGCTCTCTCTCATCTAGCATCTCACATTGACTGTGTGGTGTAGGTGGAGCAGTAGACACATCTGACAGAATACTCTTGCAGCTTGCTGTGTTCAACTGCTCATGGAGATTATCCAGTAGCAGAGCCAGAAACTCTTGGCAATCATGCTGCAACACACATACACAACAACTTCAACTCAGGTGAAATTAGTGATATAAAACTTCCTATACAATCATACAGGAAATAAAGATTGAGAAATTCAGCACGGAATTTTAATCTAACATGTAATATTTGTCATGTGGAGCAAGTAAGAAGTTCAAGTTAACTACATTGGTTTAGAGGGATTTATTCAAAACATCACATATGCTTAGAAAATTCCAACATCTTCAAAATTACTCTCACATTCTACTTATGACATAGGATTCTTAAATGTCACGTTATGTTTTATTTAATGATGCTCGCAACTGCCAAGGTTATATCAGCATCACCGATGTGCCGGAATTTTGTCCCACAGGAGTTCTTTTACATGTCAGTAAATCTATTGACATGAGTCTGCCACATTTAAGCACACCTGAATGCCATCGACCTGGCCCGGGATTGAACCCGCAACCTCGGGCATAGAAGGCCAGTGCTATACCAACTGCGCCAACCAGGCTGATGACATAGGACTGTGAAGCTGTAAAAATTTATTTCGAGATTTAGAAACGAACACATATTTTTGCATCCTTGATAATGAAAGAGACTTTGTACACCATGATGGTTTCTGTTAGTTCTCAGTCAGCAACTTTACATGGATTTGTAAGGATAAAATCTGTAATTCTTACACCAATAGTAAGAATGTTTTGTTTAAAGGCAAAGGAACATGAAATTTATTAAATTGATTGTAGGGATTTACTTTTAATTTTTTTGCACATAAATGAATTGTTCTCAATGTAAGTTCATAAACAGCATTTTCCAAGAAAAATCTTTGTTGCAAAAGTATGGCCAAAAAGAAAAAAACTCGAGTAAAGAAAATGAAAGTTAAGATCTATATATAATTCACTGAATAAAAACTGATGCAAAGTTAAAGTTACATTCAAAGTACTTTCAAACATTATCCTTTCATTTTCATAAAACAAGACCAACCCAGTAAGTGGATCAACTTCATTAAAGGACATTGTTTGTATATAATATTGTCTTTCTTCTTTAAAATGCCAAATTATTTGGTTCAAGTACTTTTATTGTGAAACTTTTCCTGTTATACTTCTCATATCCTATGTTAAAGAAATAGCATTTTAGTCTTTACTGTATATGTGTGTGTGTGTGTGTGTGTGTGTGTGCGCGCGCGCACGCAATTATGTATGTACGTACAATACCACTTCACTGTAGAACAGTGATAAATATTAGTTTTATAATAACCCCCACTTTTATTTATTGATTTATTTATTATCTCCAAGTACAGCTGTCAAAAGAAAAAGTGATTGCTCTCTAGAAAATAAGTTCCCTTCGAGCATCTCAGTTATAATTCAGAAACAGGTGATGTTACATATTGTTGGACTATTGGCCTGATATCTACAGTTATAATTGAAGTGTTCTGCAAGTTACTATTCTAGCATAGTGGTAGTGTTCTGGGCTGGTATTCATAAGGTGTGCGTTCGAATGCAACCTAGTCTTTTTTTTTTTTTTAAAGAGAGAGAAAATATAATTGCTCCTGTCTCTTTTATGATTGTTGTTTTAGTAGTTAATATCAGGTTCATAAATGTCTTATGCCATGACTTTAGCATTATTTATTATGACATTATGATTGCAAGGGGAAGGAAAAAAAGATTTTATTCTCAACAGAAATATCTTTTATGGCATAAACAAAACAAATTTACTGGCGTCTCCCTTAAAAAAATTCAAACAGTATTAAAAAAAAAGCCATGATTCAATATTCAGTCCATCTTCCTCCCTTCTCGATTACATCTTGCAGTCGAGTGCATATGGAATTGACTAGATTTTTGAAATAGCGATTCTTCTCAGTCACTACATCCCAGGCATCCTGGACGAGCTTTCACAAATCATCAGGACATCTTGGGAGGGAGATTGGACCAATTTTTCCGCACATGTTTCTTTACTTGTGCGCCCATACCTCAGTCAGAAGAACGTCGGAATTTAGATGTGAACATCTCAGGTTCAAATCCTCGTCACTCCTTTTGAATTTGTGTTACAGGATAATATAATGTAATAATACAAGAAGAAAAAACTAACACTTGCATTATGCAGCTGTAGGCCTATTGTTAAAAACCTAACATTAAATTTCTATTATTTGTATCGCTGAAGAATGATAACAGAATATAAATGATAACTTGAAATTATTTATATTGCTAAAGAACAATAAAGAATATAAATGATAACTTTAATACTATTTATATCGCTAAAGAACGATAACAGAATACAAATGATAACTTGAATATTATTTATATCACTAACGAATGATAATAAAATAAAATTGTAACATGAACAAGGCTCAAACTCACAACCTTCGAATCATTAAGTGAACACTCTACCACTTTTCTACGAGACTTAGATGCTGAATGACTCATGCTTAAACATCACAGTTCCGAAACTGCTTCTATAAGCACATGCATCATGTAACATCACTATAATCCGAAGCAGACTTAGAAAATATTCGCTGTTCATGAGTGCGGCCACTTTTTTTTTTTTTTTTTTTTGGGACAGCTGTACATATGAAAGAGTGAATTTTTTCTTTATCCAATGCCACCAGGTTGTCTTTTCGACATTTCTGGTCTTCTCTCCTGGCCGTGGCTTAGTTGTAACCCACTTCTGAGATTGGGGCGCCTGGAAGGCGGAGTTACATTACCCCGATGATGTGATAGGATGATTATGATAATGTGGTGCCAGGAGAGGTCTTAAATCTAAACTTAACCTAAATAAGAGTGAATTGTATGATAGGAGTAAATACTTGTTTTACAGTACTCCTAACTTTTGACTTAATGAATGAGCTATTTGTTTCATTTAATGATGCACTCAATTCCATAAATCATTCTGAACTGACTTACACTAATGCAAAAGAAATTCTGAAAACAGAGTTTATTTCCTACTTGAGAGCACTGTAACCATTTGCCTGGAAAAACTGAATAAAACATACACGCAAAACTTGAATTAGGATGGTCAATTTGTAGACAAAGTGATTTTACACAGTGCTATAACCTTCTTCCAACAAGGGATAAAGTTACAAGCAAATTTTGGTAAACTTTGGAAAGTGTCATACAGCAAAGTAACATTTACTTGTCGGAAGTCTTTGAACTGAGGGTAGTTGATGCCCAGTGCTTGTTTGAACTCAACAGGACGCAGAACACAGTAGTTGCCACTCCACATCTTCTGCAGCAATGATGCAAACTGGTCTGTGAGAGAGTGTGTGTTATCCTTCTCGGTGGAGGGACGCGTGAGAAAGTACTGCATGAGAGAGGGTGTAGCAGCCAGGCACTGTAGCCCTGAGGCCATGAAACAAGTGTTGCCCAGATTCCGCAGACCACATACTCCAGGACATGCTGCTGAATCTGCATCAAAAAGGTAACCTATAACACTGTATCCTTCATCTCTATCTCTTATTGTGCAGGCTTCCTAAAATTAATACAAACTAACTAAAATTAAATAAATATACTTAAAACAAGAACTCTGTTACTGTATAAAATACAACATTCATTGCCAATTATTTTGTCAAATAAAGATTTTGTAAGCACTTTGCTGCCACTGTAGCCATGAATGCATACCACTAATTATATAATTGTAGAATTAAAGAAATATGCAAGACTCAGATAATCCAAATATTACAAGGCTATCATTATAAGAGGCAAGATACAGGAATTTTTCACCTCAGAAAATATATTGCTTTAGCTCATATAGCAGAATGTGATTTCAATCTGGTAGTAAAACTTAAGCCAAGTTATTGAATTTCTCAGGTGAGGAATTCTCTGTATTACCACAAAGCTCAATTGCATCACTGGAGCACATACAATGTAATCTCTGAAGAAGTAGGAGCGAAATAAATAAAAAGAGGGAAGAGGAAAAAGAAAACAGAAAAAAATGGGAATAAAAAGAAAGAACGGGAAACGATAGTAAGAGAAGGAAGAAAGGTTATTAATGAGTATGACTTTCTATATTTGTCTAAAGTATTATTTTTAAATTTCCTCGTTTCCAAGCTTTTGTTGTATATACCGGTATGTTATTTTTAGCCTATCTGTTATTGGTGCTGAAAAAGTAGTTTACTTTCTAGATCTATGCACTTCAAATACCGTTTGTCACAGAATTTGCTGATGCAAACTTTTAAACCCCATTAACTAACTACCTCTCTCTGCATCTGTCTGCTTGTCTTGGGTACCTTTCTACAATGAGAAACATCAGGCAGTGAATGTCTTCACAGTGGCCACTACATCCAAGGTCTTGTACTTGGTAGAAGCGATATTAATGTTCAGCAGCCATCAGAGTAATTAGGTTTACATTTTCTGTTTTCAGTGCAGTGCAGCATTATTTGATCAAATTATTTTACCTGATATACAATGCATCATTTACAAAACTCGAGATATTAATTCGAAATTTTATATGCATGTGAGGTTTCTTTATACAAACATGTCTGTACCTACACGATGTCAAAGATAAAGAGAGAAATTTCGAAATCAGATATAATCTTCTAATCAACTGGGTCTTCAGAAAATCTTGTTAACTTTGCTCATCTTCCTCAAAGACACAAATTGTATGCAAATTGAATTGGTATGTTATGCAGTGGAAGCATGATGTTAACAAAAATTGTTAAATCGCTTCATCATATAAAAAATATATTTTCGGATGAACACTTATAATGAGAAATGTATTGAATTTTACTAAATGTTTGCTATAATGAGAATCAACTCTATTTTAATAATTCATCTTTAAAGTGAAACTAGTTAAGTCGAAAAACTTCTATAACAAATTCATAAATATCATTAATATCACATTTTCATCTTGTCAATGATCTTCCTTATACATTAAGTAAGTATATTGTTCTTTTGAACAGAACGATGCTTTTCTGGGACAGGAGTGCTAGACATTTCTGTAGCTGAAGAGCCTTTTAATTTAGGTACTACAAGTTATAAGCAATAAATGTGACATATGTTTCACATTCTAAAACTGAACAATGAAAACTTAAAGGAAATTTGTAGAATAATGAAAAGTATAAGGAAATTTGTAGCTACTTACCCCTTACATCCTCTTGAGCATCAGACTCACTTGAAAAAAGAGTACCCAAGTCAGGATCTGGAAATGGGCCTTGCTCGGGAGCTGGTGTATCTGTATCCAAGCATGCTATGTCATCAAATCCGCCAGGAGGTGGTAAAGGTATTGGGAAATCTCCAGATGGAGGAGTGACAAAAGCATTTTCTTCAGTCCTGCAATGTAGAAAAATCCTAAATTTTTGTTTAACGCTAGGTTACGTATTTTGTCACCTGCCAATATTTTAGTTGCTGTGTTATGTTTAGGAACATTAATGCAATGAAGATACATGTTTCATGAATGTAACTGGTGATTAAACAATTATTTTGTTGCTAACATTTTATACCGATAGAAATCTTACCCATTTCAACTGAAACACATCTGTAAACAGAATAGTGCACAATGACTATGATAATAAACATTTGTATTCAAAGATGAATATATCTGCAACACTGATCACTAGCAGAACTACTAGAAATGACTGCAGTGATTTAGAGCGGACTCTATTACATGCACGCCTATATACTGCTTTTCTTCTCCGTCAACATTCCTAATTTAATAGGAGACAAGTAATGCTCCGTAACTATTTGACACGTGTTACAGAAACTCAGCATGCTAATACTGTATATCACTGGTAATTTTTTATTACGAGGCGTGTTCTTAAAGTAAGTTCCAAAAGGGTGTAGTAAGTAAACGGGAAGATATTTACAAACCATTTTTGTTGCATTGTATTCCCCACACTTCAATTACTTCTCAACATAATCTCCACCATTATTGAGGCATTTATCGAGTCGTGGCACAAGTCTTTTTATCCCCTCATTATAGAATTCGCCCGCCTGCAATGCGAACCACTCCCACACTGCTGTTTTCACTTCATCATCGCCATAAAAACATTGACCACCGAGGAACTTCTTTGAGGTGCAGGAAGAGATGAAAGTCACTCGGAGTCAAATGCGGGCTGTAAGGGGGATGGTCAATTTGTTCCCAGCCAAATTTCGAGATGAGATTTTGGGTGTCACGAGCTGTGTGTGGCTGAGCAGTGTCATGAAGCAACACAACTCCGTCGGTCAGCATCCCACGTCTCTTGTTCTGAATTGTGCGACGGAGCTTCAAGGTCTGACAATAGGTTTCTCTAGTAATGGTTTCATTCCAAGGCAAGAATTCGATGAGTAGGACTCCTTTTCTGTCCCAAAAAAACAGTGCACATGATCTTGCGTGTTGACATGGTTTGTTTGAATTTCTTTTTCCTTGGCGATGCAGTGAGCCTCCATTCCATGGACTGCTGCTTCAATTCAGGTGTCATGTGAGACACCCAAGTCTCGTCACCTGTCACGATATGGTCAAGAAACTCATCGCCTTGCTCACTATAACGTGTGGGAAAGCTCAATGCACAATGCACTGGAAGTTCGTTTGGTTTTGTGTTCCTCGGTGAGCATCTTGGGTACCCATCGTGAGCACAATTTTCGATATCATAATCGATGTCACAATTTTGTAGAGAACACTCCGCGACATTTGTGAAAAATTCAAGGAAAGCGAAGAAATTGTGAACCTCCTGTCCTCATGAATTTTTTTTCATCGACAGCACGCACCAAATCGTCATTGATCAAAGATGGCCAACCGGTATGCTGCTCGTCATGCACAGAGAAGTGGTCCTCGAGCTTCCTAACCCATCTCCTGACCATTCCATCACTAATGGCATTATCATCATACACCTCACAAAGTTGACGATGAATGTCAGCTGGTTTGATGTTTCTCGCATTCAAGAAACGGATAACAGACCGCATCTTACAGTCAGCAGGGTGCTCGATCACTTTAAACATTTCAACTGATCATAACTAACCACACACACGGACTGAAGCTCTGAAACTGCATGCACAGCTTGCCTGAGGACTGAAGAAGAAAACACGCATGCGCAAAATAACGAGTGCAGCGATGCGACGGCTATAATTAAAACGGAACTTACTTTAAGAACACGCCTTGTATAATAGTATTGTTTTCGTGGTGTCATTATTACAATGAAGAAAAATATAAAATTCATTTTGATAAAGCAGTATTATACACATTGTTGTGTCATAACACTTGGAATTTTATCATAAACTCAATGATCTCTCTGATTAATATATTTCTACAGTTCCTCTAGACAGTATTCATTTTAACACGTTAAGATATGCGGTGATTTGTTCATAAATGCTTCTTTCATTGTACTTACCATGTATTTTCAATGCCCATGACTTCCAGAGGTCTGTCTGTAGACTCTGCTACATGGGACAACAGCCCCTTCTTTGCGAGTTCTTCTTCCAAGTCTTCGAATGAGTTATTCAACTTCGACAACTCGTAATAGTCATCAATGTTATCTGTCTCAGAATCAACTTGGTTCTCCTCGCACACCAGAGGAGGGTGTCTATCCATTCAAACCAATATAACGCGCACCTAAAACAAAATCAAGATATGCTTAAAAGCTTTTACATTAGCTTGCATAATTATCAATAGAAATTGCACAAATTACATACAATTTTCATACATCAAATGATAAGCCAGGTATATACAGGTCAGTAAGAACATTTCTCAATTACAAACGATTTGATGGCTAACAAATGAGAAAATATTATCTTAAATTATAATTTCACACCAGTTTGTCTGAAAACAATAGTTTTTTTTTTTTACCTTGCATTTCAGATTTTACGTTCAATTACAATTATAATACTGCAAACATATCAGATTGCATTTCCAATTTTAGGGAGAATAACTTAAAGTTGGCTCTTTTAAGTTTTCTTATAATTTCACCATTACTGCATGAACATATTAACACAAAATTTACAAAAAATTAGAATTTATTAAATCTACATACTTAGACTTCAACAAACAAAATTTTATAACACAATCCCAAGGGAAAAAAATGGAAATCTCTGCATCAAAATCCACAATTAATTCCCGATTTACCACGAAAATCGTCTGTAGCTGCATTTACATTGGCAACAGGCCATGATTGTTTGGCTAAACACCTACATAGAATTGGAATATATCAGTCCCCTAACTGCCCATTGTGCAACTCAAACCAAGAAATGGATTCGGAACACCTCAAAATCTGGGCTTCATTGGCTGGTCATGATAATATCTTTGAAAAATATTGGAGTGCAAGAGGTCATATGACTTTATTGTCAAACGCCTGGCATTAGAAAACAACAACAACAAAAAATTAAAATAGGCCTATCTGTGTATGCCAGTTTCACTTAACCACTGATGGGTATTAACAGCGAGAGCTTGACACTCTTGTATTATAATTTCGGCATTTATGTAAATGTGAATTGCATGCAATGGAATTATCGCCAATACTAATTAAAAACCTAATCTAACGCAACCTAGAACAATTAACTTGTTAGTTATGCTTGCAAATACGTAATGTTAATTGCACCAATCCATATGACTGACTAATGTAATAATTAGAGTCCGGATTTCTATATACCATAATATTGATTCTAAAAATACGTACATAAATATGTAATTAAAAATCTCAGAATATGTACTAAATATTATGTAACATCAAAATTGCATAAGGAGTTAACAATTGTCGTTTTCAAAAATTATCTTAAATAAAGACAAATAAGAAGATGAATTTCATACAAATTACACATTTATATATGCCACGATATAGTTTTTGGTGCAATTATAAAGTTAATCATGGCATGAAGCACAATGTTCCACAATATATTTCTCCGTATTTTCAGAGGTTACATTTCGTTTGCAATCAGATAGAATGTTCTTATACATCATAATGATCTCACAACATCGCATGAGATTATTGGTGCATGGATTTGGCTGACAGCAATGTCTTCTGAAGAGTTCAATATTTCTCAGCTGAGGATCAGGATCAGGCGATGGAGTGATATGAGGTCATTACATAGCGAGACCTGTCAATCACCCAGGTATTTTTTGAGAACAAAATGCAAGATGGCAGGATTAGCAGGGAAGTATCAGATTATACCTGAATGGTTGTCCGATCTTGAATGCTGAAATATGTATCTCTTTTTGTACTGACAACTTTGAGTTTAAAATTGTATAAATATTTGGTGATTCGGTAGAAAACGTTGGTCAATGTGACAGACTTCAGTGACATCGAGGATCAGTGAACAGGTTAGGTTTGATTTGTTGAGGTTTTCGGTATGCCTCGCATATATACGTTTTTTGGTAGACTTCAAAAACCTGAACAAACCAAACCTAACCTGTCACTGATCCTCGATTATGTCCGCCATATTGACCAATGTTTTCTACCGAATTACCAAATTTTTTACAATTTCGCTTTAGTTTATGCAGAAATATTGATAATTTTCTTTACAAGGCATTTAATTAAACGATATTTGGCATGAATGTTAATTTTATGTAAAAATATGTAATTACCGGTACCTTAAAAATCTGTACTGGTATTAATTTGTGCCAAATATGTAAATATATGTACTATTAAAATTACATAGGCTATATTGATCTTAGTAGCCTAATTCGCCAACATTTTGACTTTCAAACAGATAAATACCAAGGAAAAAATATGTAATTACATAAAAATCTGGACTCTAGTAATAATGATCGCATACTGTAACAGCAGGTACAGTAGTGGTGTTAGTTCGGACAGCAGTAAGATCGGAACATGCGTGAAAAAGAAAGCAGTAATTTCTTCTCTTTTTCAAATATTTCAGTGTTTTGAAGATCATGCTATGCCTTTTATACTGAGGCCTACACTTCAATCCTTAAAATTAACGTACTTCATACCTATTACTGGAGAAAAATTCGTTGGTAGGTAATATAATATTAGACTACTCTGGGACCTACATTCATTGATAGGTATCTACATGTTGACTACATATTATAGTCTTGATTATTCAATGAGGATGGCGAGGCCTCATATATGTGCGTGTGTACATGTATATAAAACGTAGGTACTTCGTTCAAGAGCAATGCTTTCCGATACCCAGTATACACTTGCTTGAATACCATTACCTATCGTGATATAATTAGATTTAAGAGGGTCAGGTGCCAAAATAACCTAACGAAAATCGATATCCCTTTCACAATTCAGGCTTATCACTTTATCACGTCTATAGCTAAATGTAGTATTTGTAGAGAAAAATTTACAAAACAGCAAAAGCTTGCTCAATCAATCTAAACATTCACTCCCCTTGCCGAAAGGAATTTAAAGGATGTTATCAGTTGTTAGGGTACATTACCGTTGTTAGCACTTACCATAGTCTAATATAATATTAGACTGCTGTGGGACCGACATTCATTGATATGCATAGATATTATGATAAAGCGGAAAACTTCTACTTCTTACATGAAACATATTTAGACTATAGCAACAAACTCTTATTTATAAATAATCTATAATACAATGAACAGTATCTATTCACCACAAAAATGACAGTTATTATCATGTTCTTCAAACTGTCAGATAATATCCTGTGTAATTTCTACAAAATAAACAAAGAAGAAATACCAATCTATATCACAGACACACTGAGTGCTAAAACTCCGGTTGTGAACGAAATTCCTCCATGGAAATGGGTAATTCCAGAACATAGCATACAAATTCCAGAAAATCATTCCAAAAATGATCCTCCATACATTCTTAAGTTAGATGCCATGGAACTAATCTACATCACATATAAGGATCGCCTTCAAATTTATACAGATGGATCTCTAACCTCTGATGATGGAACATCAGGAGCAGGGTATTATATTCCAAAATATCAAGAAAGTTACTTCATACCATGTTCATCCTCCTCCAGTTTAGACACTGAATTGCTAGCTATTGATGCTGCTCTTCAGTGTGTTATTCAAATTTCTGAAAAATCTATTTGCATACTTACCGATTCCAATATAATCAAATATATACCAAACCTATACGCACATAGAATTATTCCAATTCAGAAACAACTAAGTAAATTAAAAAAAAAAAAACTCCAAAGGAAATAACATTTCAATGGATTCCTAGTCATTGTGGTATACCTGGAAACGAGAAAGTTGATAATATTGCAAAACAGGCAACATATTTGCAACCAAGACCTCTTCAAGTGATATCTCTATCCAGTGCCTTTGCTTCAGTAAGGTCTCATTTTATAAACCTATGGATCAACAAATGGCTCTCTTCTGACAAAGGATAAATTTTACAGTCCATTCAAAATAAACCAAATGACCTGGAAATATACACAAATTTGCCCAGACATTTTTAACAAGAGCCAGAACAGGTCACAATGTCACACAATTGTACCTACACAGATTTCACCTTTCTGATACTCCTACTTGTCTGTGGTGTAATAATCATGATGAAGATCTGGAACACATTCTTCTACTGTATACTGTCCATCCATTAAACCACAAAAGAAGTGAATTAAAATCATCAGTACCAGCTGCAGAAGACACAGCTCTGCAGTACTTATATATTGACTACACCCCAACTCTGGCTACTAGCAACAGACATCTATAATGAACACCGATCAAAATACCCCTCATTTCTCATGGAAAACAAGAACTGAAAGACTACAATGGACTATAGTGGACCTTATGTTGTCAGCAAACAACTGGATACATTAAGAAAATTGATTGATTGATTGATTGATTCTGTAAGCAGCAAAATTCCCTTCATTCATTCCAAACACCAGTTTCAAACTGCATTATATGAGAAATAATAGAACCCAATTTTTAACCTATGACTTATTCGGTTACATATTAATATAATTCATATTATGGAATAGTTTAAGTAAGGCGAAATATATGGTTACCTAGTTACCATGAAACTTGTGATATTATTTTGTTCTGCTTTTATTTTCCCCAGCATTGCATTATTATATACGAAAAATGACTTCCATTCCATTTATCATGTTATAAACTTTACACTGTGTACGTTCGTGGGCTTAGGATAACTGCACTTCAAATGAATTCGTTAGCAGATGATGGCAGACCATTAATTACAATACTTCTTTGTGAATTAATACAACCTAAAGCCAACCGCTTTTCCCTTCCATGTCCTTAATTTACACTGAATTACACTACACTTTCACCAAACACATGCCACCGGAAAAATGACAATTGATAGAACAGAGTTATATTTCAGATTTCAGACTATATAATATATTACCACGAACCTGTTTTCGTACGCGAAAACATAAACCCAGAGGTACATGACAACAGCATCAGATACAGATTTAATTATATTATAAATCGACTTACTGAAATAAGTTGATCCGACACTTTCCGTTTTTTGAGGCCCGTAGTACAACTACATGTCCTTTACGTAATACCAAATTAAGAAACCTCCAGTTATAATAACTTTCGGAACAGACTTTGAAATAACTATAAATAAATGCAATAGAAGAACTATTTCGTTTTACTTTAAAATTAGTAAATCACATGAACTCCAGTATCAATGTAATGAAACGATTCACATGGTGACAGAGTACGTTCTGTCACTACTTTTCATATCACTGACCGGCAATGACCGTTCATGGCCTACATCACATAGACGTTATGTATGTACATGTGACACAGAAAAGCGCTCCAACCAGTTCCTAAAATGATTTAGGGAATTTCTAATCTTCTACATAATGTTGGTATTTTGTGTGAGTCGATTTCATGCATAGCTCTCGCAGCACTTGTTTGTTTCATTGAGTGCCTGAGTGGCGCTTTCAAATTTTAAATCAGTTTGGTACATCACTTGTACGAATGAGAGGGAAACTGGTAAAAGGTATGTAGGAACCAGAATGTGGGGAAAATGTGTGTTCATCAACCTTGAAAGAAGTGAAAGATAACTACAAGTGACTATAATATAAAATCGCTACGTTTTGAATATTCTGTATGTACGCACGTAGCATTACTATTGTTTACTAATTTCTGTTAATATTTCAGATGCCGATCAACAATAGCAAATCTTGTCAACTGGTCTGGGTGTGATAATGCAATCATGTGCCTGAATGTGACATTTTTGTGTCGCGTTTGAAATTTACTGGACAACAAGTAGCACATCATTTTAAAGACGGTAAGCGGTTACATTGTAGTAAACTTGATACATATGTATTTTAATATTACTCATCACAACATATTATCACAGTCACGAAGCTTGAGTTGTCGAGGGTACTAGGAACAATAGACTGTGCCGGTACTATTTCGCATTGTCTTTGATGAGGCGGTAGTAGCGATCCTAGTGGTTAGCAACTATCTATGGATGCATATTTACTACGTATTGAGCTTCGTGATTGTATATACTAGTCTGTCATATCATGCAGTCGATCGCAGTAATGTACATTACGTGGAGATAGGTGAAAAGTACAATATTATATTCACAATGACAAGTTGATTTATTTAATTGTTCCCATTCACTACATTGAACATTCAAGGATTTTAGCGGCAACCATATCAGTTTCAAAATAATGGTCACTATAAAATGATAATGTACAGAGTGGAAGTGAAATAACCTTGCACATTGAAAGGGACGATAGGGCACACGAATAGAAAACCTGCTATATATTAAGTTTTGTGATTAAATGCACGGTTAATTAGAAAATTAAGTTGGAAGTTTCAGCAGTCTGGCAATATCGCCGCTAACACGCTGTTCTCGTAATACAGATGTAAGAGGTCAATGAACTCGGTCTGTCTCGTTATACTTGTTTTTTTTTTTTTTGAAAGATGGATCATGACAGGAGCGCTGCGATCGGAAAAACAACTGAATGTCACATAGCGTGGTAGGCCTGTTGCTATGGTAACAACGGTTGAGTTACCAAACTTACTGTTCCCACGTGGCGAGTGCTTAATAGCTCTCTTGGTGACATTAATTACTGTGAACACTATGTTAGCATTGGTACATTTCGTCTTTGATTCCTTGTCGATTTTTTTTTTATTGTTTTCTTACCTTCGCGTCAATTGAGAGTGGATGTTTTAACGTCAGCCATCTTAACGTCAATTGCAGTGGCGGCTTCTCAAGGAGGTTGCAGGTTTGTACACCCCCCAGTAATGTTCCTAATCTACCGGCTTTGTTTCTATTAAAAAAAAAATATATATGTTTTGTCCATGTATTGTGGGTCCCTATCACCACGGCATGGCGCGTCCTCAGGTTGCGGATAGAGGAGACGGCCTCCAGATATGGAGGGTAGCTGCGAATATATTGAATAAGCAGTCGTGGACAGCCGATAAGGGGTGGTCCTCCAGCTTGGGGGTTGGGCGAAGGGCTAACAACCCATCACCGTAAAAAACAGCTTGTTACGTATCCCTATAATAAGCCTCGGAATAGGACTGATTCTCTGGCACGACAACAGCAAAGGAATAAGGATTTGAGATTTGGCACTTGGAACGTAACTAGTCTTTATAGAACAGGAGGGGTGACATTAGTAGCTAAAGAACTAGCTAGATATAGAATAGACTTCGTAGGAGTACAAGAGGTTAGGTTAGATGGGAATGGCATATCACAAGTAGGAGATTACTTGTTGTATTATGAGGAAGGAAACAATAATCACCAATTAGGAACAGGATTCTTTGTTCATAAAAGAATAAAATCAGCAGTAAAAAAGGTCGAATTTATCAGTGACAGGTTATCATATTTAGTACTTAAGGGTAGATGGTGCGACATCATAGTTATAAATGCTCACGCCCCTACAGAAGAGAAAGACGACCATATAAAGAATAGCTTCTATGAGGAATTGGAACATACTTTTGATCAGTTCCCTAGATATCACATGAAAATTTTATTGGGGGATTTCAATGCTAAAGTAGGACGGGAGGATATTTTTAGACCAACTATTGGAAAAGAGAGCCTACACGCAATTAGTAGTGACAATGGAGTTAGATTAGTCAACTTTGCCACATCGAAAAATTTAATTGTCAAAAGTACAACATTCCCCCATAAGGATATACATAAATATACTTGGACTTCTCCAGATGGATTGACACACAACCAAATAGATCACATCTTGATAGATAAACGGAGACATACTAGTATAGTAGATATTCGAACTTTCAGGGGTGCAGACTGTAATTCTGACCATTATTTGGTGATTGGAGAATTAAGAGAAAGATTATCAGTAGCCAAGCAAGTAGAGCAACAAGTTAATATTAGAAGATTCAATATTCCGAAATTAAAGGACGAGGAAGCTAAGCAAAATTATCAGGTCGAAATTTCGAATAGGTTTGCCACTTTAGAAAGTTCCGACGAAGTTGAGAAAGAATTAGATGTTAATAGCGTGTGGGAAAATATCAGAGATAGTATCAAAATTGCAGCTGAGCAGAGCATAGGTTATTATGAAACTAAGAAAAAGAAACCGTGGTTTGATGAAGATTGTTGCATGGTAGTAGAAAGAAGGAAACAGGCAAAATTGAAATTCTTACAGGATCCAGTTGAGGAGAAGAGAGATAATTATTTCAATGAAAGACGGGAAGCAAGTCGTACACTTAGGAATAAAAAGAGAGGTTACTTGAAGGAAAAACTGAATGAGGTAGAAACAAATAGTAAGAATAAAAACATTCGAGATTTATATAAGGGTATAAAGGAATTTAAGAACGGATATCAGCCAAGGGTAAACGTGATCAAGGATGAGAATGGTGACTTGCTTGCAGACTCTCCATCAATCCTAAACAGATGGAAAAACTATTTTGCGCAACTACTAAATGTACATAGGCCAAATAGAAATGATCGGGACGAAATTGAAATACAAACTGCTGAGCCATTTATACCCGAACCCACGCTTTCAGAAGTCGAAATTGCGATAGAAAATCTGAAAAAGTACAAGTCTCCAGGTATCGATCAAATTCCAGCAGAATTAATACAAGAGGGTGGGAGTGCATTATATAGCGAAATTTATAAACTTGTACTTGCTATTTGGGAAAAGGAAATTGTACCAGAACAATGGAAGGAGTCCATAATTGTACCTATTTTTAAAAAGGGGGACAAAACCAACTGTGGTAACTTTCGAGGAATATCACTTTTGTTGACGTCGTACAAAATTTTGTCCAATATTCTTTTGAGAAGATTAACTCCGTACGTAGATGAAATTATTGGGGATCATCAGTGCGGTTTTCGGCGTAATAGATCGACTATTGATCAGATTTTTTGTATTCGACAGATAATGGAGAAAAAATGGGAGTATAAGGGTACAGTACATCAGTTATTCATAGATTTCAAAAAGGCTTATGACTCGGTTAAGAGGGAAGTATTATATGATATTCTTATTGAATTTGGTATTCCCAAGAAACTAGTTCGATTAATTAAAATGTGTCTCAGTGAAACATACAGCAGAGTCCGTATAGGTCAGTTTCTATCTGATGCTTTTCCAATTCACTGCGGGCTAAAGCAAGGAGATGCACTATCACCTTTCCTTTTTAACTTTGCTCTAGAATATGCCATTAGGAAAGTTCAGGATAACAGGCAGGGTTTGGAATTGAACGGGTTACATCAGCTTCTTGTCTATGCGGATGACGTGAATATGTTAGGAGAAAATACACAAACGATTAGGGAAAACACGGAAATTTTACTTGAAGCAAGTAGAGCGATCGGTTTGGAAGTAAATCCCGAAAAGACAAAGTATATGATTATGTCTCGTGACCAGAATATTGTACGAAATGGAAATATAAAAATTGGAGATTTATCCTTCGAAGAGGTGGAAAAATTCAAATATCTTGGAGCAACAGTAACAAATATAAATGACACTCGGGAGGAAATTAAACGCAGAATAAATATGGGAAATGCGTGTTATTATTCGGTTGAGAAGCTCTTATCATCCAGTCTGCTGTCGAAAAATCTGAAAGTTAGAATTTATAAAACAGGTATATTACCGGTTCTTCTGTATGGTTGTGAAACTTGGACTCTCACTCTGAGAGAGGAACGTAGGTTCAGGGTGTTTGAGAATAAGGTGCTAAGGAAAATATTTGGGGCTAAGCGGGATGAAGTTACAGGAGAATGGAGAAAGTTACACAACACAGAACTGCACGCATTGTATTCTTCACCTGACATAATTAGGAACATTAAATCCAGACGTTTGAGATGGGCAGGGCATGTAGCACGTATGGGCGAATCCAGAAATGCATATAGAGTGTTAGTTGGGAGACCGGAGGGAAAAAGACCTTTAGGGAGGCCGAGACGTAGATGGGAGGATAATATTAAAATGGATTTGAGGGAGGTGGGGTATGATGATAGAGACTGGATTAATCTTGCACAGGATAGGGACCGATGGCGGGCTTATGTGAGGGCGGCAATGAACCTTCGGGTTCCTTAAAAGCCATTTGTAAGTAAGTATATATATGTTTTGTACGTCTACAGGAGCCTTCGAGCCTCTTGGTTTGCAAAGATGTTGAAAACCTATGAAAGGTAGTTTATTGAGATGTTCGGCTAATGGCGGGGACAGGGGATTAGAGGCGTGGTCTACTGCTTTCCTCATTGAGAACGGTTTGTCGCACTCCCTGAGATGGACACCAACGTCAGTGCAGAAGAAACTAAATTCACTGAAAGTATCTGTTTCAACTAGACATTTGTCCAAAGTAATAAGCATGAAAAATGTATTCATTCGACTTGTGCAATGAGCAGTCGCATATTTCGCACATTACTTTCTGAATCTGCATGCACACAAACGGCACAATACATAAAGGAGCTTGTATTTTGATTTAAAGTTGTAAGAGTTGTCGTTCTGACAATAAGTGCTGCTATCTCCCGACGGCCTACGAAAGCTGCATTTGAATTTTATGAACGAAAACGTTCCACTTGGTACTTGGTAGCATTCTGATGACGATTCTGTGCTCAAATGTTTTTCATGGGGGTAAATCGCAATATAGAGAGCTCCGCCCACGACACCTTCCACTTTTGGACTTTCTGAATAAATACAGTAGGTATGCTTGTATTTAGTCATTTTATTTATTAATTGCACATAAATAAGCCTTATATGTATACCCCCTCAGGTATACACGGGTTTAAACTTCAAAGTAAAGTATGTTTAACTCCTCTTCGATATCCATTGTGCACCACCATATTTTCAAACCACCAGCCGCCACTGGTCAATTGCTAGCTTCCATCAGCTGGCAGCGTGGTAGTCCATAATGGCAACATAGCACTGTAGTTCCAAGTTCGGCCACTTAACTGTCATGTCCCATTTTTATAAAAAAACAGGTATAGGGGTAGCTCAGTTGGTAGAGCAACTGGCTACGGACTGGAAGATCCGGGGTTCGATCCCGAGTGGTGACGGAATTTTTCTCGTTGCCAAAATTTCAGAACGGCCCCGAGGTTCACTCAGCCTCCTATAAAATTGAGTACCGCGTCTTTCCCGGGGGTAAAAGGCGGTCAGAGCGTGGTGCCGACCACACCACCTCATTCTAGTGCCGAAGTCATGGAAAACATGGGGCTCTACCTCCATGCCCCCAAGTGCCTTCATGGCATGTGACGGAGCTACTCTCTGGCTACGACATCGTGCAGTGGCTTGAAATTAGTGATTTTAAAATTAAATTTACACGAAAACGCTATTGAAATCATGGAACCCAGAAATGTGTTAATAGTTATGTTTTTATCATAATTATTCTTTAAAATCCGCTTAGACCTTGAAGGTCTTACAGTTGGACGAAAAGAAAGTTAAAAATAATAACATTTCCGTGCACTGAATAGTAATCATCTCCCTGTCCACTATAATATGTTCTATACAGAGTTCCACCACCTTTTTCTCCAGAAGAAAAGTACTGACTGTAAGTAACTATAATATGTTGAAATTGTACACAACTGATTGTAAACTCCACTAACATCCGCGCTTCACCGGAACGAATGGAATGGAATGAAATTTTCGGGAGGGGGCACTGCGACCTATTACTATCTATTGCGCTAACCCTCAAGCTAGGTTGACTATACTAAGGTTCGTTGCGTACCCAGCTTTCGAGTAGCAACACCCTTCGTCCCTAGGCCAACTCCATCCGTGCGTCGCCAGCCGGCGATCGGGGACTGCTATGGAATAATGACGAAATGAAGGAAAGGTAACGGAATGATGAACAGAGCCTTCGCCTAGCCGTCCACTGGCACCGTGATTAGGCCGTATACTGGACGACCGGCAGAAGAGCCGATCGATCGTCCACTGGAGCCGACGCTTCGGCCTCAATTACCAGTTGTATGTCCTCGTGCTACATGCTTATACTTAATACATACATACATACATACATACATACATACATACATACATACATACATACATACATCGGCGTGGCTTAGTCGGTTAAGGCGCTTGCCTGCAGGTCTGAAGTTGCGCTCGGGCGCGGGTTCGATCCTCGCTTGGGCTGATTACCTGGTTGGGTTTTTCCGAGGTTTTCCCCAACCGTAAGTTGAATGCCAGGTAATCTATGGTGAATCTTCGGCTTATTTCACCAAATACCATCTCGCTATCACCAATCTCATCGACGCTAAATAACCTCGTAGTTGATACAGCGTCATGAAATAACCAACTAAAAAATACATACATACATACATACATACATACATACATACATACATACATACATACATACATACATACATACATACATACATACATACATACATACATACATACAAATTGCTTTTAAGGAACGCGCAGGTTCATTGTCGCTATCACATAAGCCCGCCATCGGTCCCTATCCTGTGCAAGATTAATTCAGTCTCTATCATCATATCCCACCTCTCTGAAATCCATTTTAATATTATTCTCCCATTTACGTCTCGGCCTCCCCAAAGGTCTTTTTCCCTCCGGCCTCCCAATTAACACTCTATATGCATTTCTGGATTCGCCCATACGTGCTACATGCTCTGCCCATCTCAAACGTCTGGATTTAATGATCCTAATTATGTCAGATGAAGAAGCTGATGTAACCCGTTCAATTCCAAACCCTCTCTGTTATCCTGAACTTTCGTAATGGCCTATTCTAGAGCGAAGTTAAAAAGTAAAGGTGATAGTGCATCTCCTTGCTTTAGCCCGCAGTGAATTGGGAAAAGCATCCGACAGAAAATGGCCAATACGGACTCTGCTATACGCTTCACTGAGACACATTTTAATTAATCGAAGTAGTATCTTTGGATTACCAACTTGTACTGTATAAGAATGGTTTGTTATATAAAACTTCCCTCTTAACAGAGTCATATGCCTTTTTGAAATCTATGAATAACTGATGTACTGTACTCTTATACTCTCATTTTTTCCCAATATCTATCGAATACAAAAAATCTGATCAATAGTCGATCTATTACACCTAAAACCACATTGATGATCTCCAATAAGTTAATTTAGATACGGAGTTAATCTTTTCAAAGAATATTGGACAAAATTTTGTACGACATTCCTCGAAAGTTACTACAGTTAGTCGTGTCTCCCTTCTTACAAATAGGTACAATTATGGACTCCTTCCATTGTTCTGGTACAATTTCCTTTTCCCAAATAGCATTTAGCCTACAAGCTTATAAATTTCGCTAGATAATGGGATTTCACTCTTTTATATTAATTCTGCTGGAATTAGATCGATCTCTGGAGACTTGTACTTTTTCAGATTTTCTATCGCAATTTCGACTTGAGAGAGTGTGGGTTCGGATATAAACGGCTCAGCAGTTTGTTTTCCATCTGTTCAGGACTGAATGAGTGTCCGCAAGCAAGTCACCATTCTCATCCTTGATCACGTTTACACTTGTCTGGTATCCGTTCTTAAATTCCTTTATGCCCTTATATAAATCTCTAATGTTTTTATTCTTACTATGTGTTTCTACCTCATTCAGTTTTTCTTTCAAGTAATCTCTCTTTTTATTCGTAAGTGTACGACTTGCTTCCCGTCTTTAATTGAAATAGGAGTCATTATCTCCATTGGCCTCATCTGGATCCTGTAAGAATTTCAGATTCGTTCCAACCATTGCTTACGGGATTACACAAGCTGGCGCATAGCACGATCGAGAGTAGGTCTCTGTGAGTCATGACAATTTCTGCCGCTAGGTTCGCCTCTCTGCCCTATGAAATGATGAATAGTACCATTACAAAGCATTGTGCATCGTGAAAATAGTTCGATTAATTGTGCATTACTGATTGAGTACAATATTATAAATATGCCAAGCATATTACAGTGTTATTTGAAGTTTGTTCAGCTAAGTTATATTCGAAAATTGTCTGTGTTTTGCTATGTGAAGAACTCGGTACCAACAGGTCGTATCTTTATAGGTTAAGGTAAATGTCAAAGTTCTCTCATATAACAAGCAATGCTATGTTAAAAGTGGCGAATTGCATTTTCCGACTCTCGAATGATGTGACCCGAAATGTAAAATAATTTCATGCATTGTTTCACTTACCAAGCATTACTGATATAGGCCTAATGAAAATGTGAATGACGTGATGTAAACATTGAAGATAATGTTGTTACTGTTTTCCCTTTCTCTTTTAGAAAATACCGACAAAAGTAATGAATTATCTTCATGCTGTACTTATTAGGTAATTAATGTGTATTTGTCTGTATTTTAGACCTGTGTATTGTTACGTAATTATCAGTGAATTAGGTTAGAGAACTTAACAAGGTTAGTATGAGATTAGGTAATGCACCTCAAACTGTAACTAATAATGGCTGCTGCCGAAATAGGCTGAGGTGGTTATCGTGTGAAACAAATTATATCTGGAATACCGGTATCTAGTTTTATTATATACGGATACGTAAAGTTTTTTTTTTTTTAGCATGTGTTTGTAATTTTGTGAGGTTATGTCTAGCCTAATTTCTTTTTATTCTTGTATCATTACCAATACATTAATTTATTTTATATTCATTTCAAGTGTTACATCTATGGTGGCAACTCTACTTATGTTAGGATATGAAGTAACAATATATATTCAACTTCATCATTTGCTAAAAATGACGTATGTGTTCGACTCATTCCATCGTCATTTCTTCTTATGTATGTGAACCACGTTCGTTCTAAAAGTGCTACAATAAATGAACACTATAGACAACGTGATGGAACAATTTACAAGTTACTGTTAAAATGCTCAACATTTTCAAGTGGTGCTATACCCATTGTTTCAAAATGTACATACATATTTTTACATTTCTATAAGAGGTGTCATAAATTATTTCAGCATATTTGTAAATTCTTCAAAATTAATCCTTCTAATTAATACCATAAAGTAATGAAATAATATAGCCTAGGCCTATATGTGATTTTATACTACCGGTATTGATGTTGATCTTGGTAAATTAATCCAATTTCACAGTGTTGTCTTTTGTATTATGGTTCATAACAATTATCACAGCATGTACGTGGAAATGTTTTTAAAATAATAAATTCTAGCTCATGATTTTAAGCGGTCGTTTCAATGGGAGGTTATATTGGAAAGATGATCACAAATGGATAATTTACTGCAAGATACAAGAACACTCAATAGATTAATCAGTAGGCCTATAGAAATGTTTTCACCACTGCAAGAAAAAATCGCGCAATAATTATACTTCTCAGTTATTGTGACGTCCGTATTTTTTTTAAAAAGAGAGGGAAAAGTTAGGCCTTCTTGCAAATGCGTAATTATGAATTCAAGGAAATTAAAGATAATGCAGTACCTTAATTAGTTGCAATATCTTATTTAATAACAATATTAATAATATTAGGTGAAAAGGGTAGGCTATAGTGCGTATATGTAAGATGTCAAGTTAATTTATTTCCGGAAATGTTTGGTGTATGAACTGAAGTACAGAGCAGACAGTCCCTCAGTTTATATGTAATATGCAGGGAAAGGATTTATATGTAAATATATATTTACTTATAAAGCTAATATAATTTATATTTTGCATTATCTTTATGTTTCACAATGTGTAGGGTTGAAAAATCCTACTTTTATTTTCCATATTTTTCCATATTTTAGAGTTTAGTACATATTTTCGTTAATTTCCATATATTTTCCATATTTCATATAAAACAGTCCATATTATATTAGGTTTAACAATAAAACAAAACAAAATTCCATTAACTTTTAAAAATACATTTCAACAATAGAGATTTAAACACATGTTCAGTAATCCCTTTAACATCAGAGTTATTTGAAAATTAGCAGTCCTATCAACAATGGGAAAGTAAGTTACAAAACTGTATTAATTTAATTTAAAATTTTTAACAGACTTCAGTTGTGCAGCTCAACAGTTAAATGCCAGTCAGAGTACACATAGGTTCAGTTTTGTAAATCATACTATAAAGACGGTAAATATGCCAAAAGTACGTCATTCAGTCAATTTAAAATCAAAACTAACAAGTTACATTTCAGAATTTAAAGAAGATGGTTTATCAACTGACAATAAAATATTATTTTGTAATTTGTGTCAGTGTGCAGTATCATCTACACAAAAGTTCCTGGTGCAACAACACATTACAACTAGTAAACATCAGGCCAACAAACAACTAAATTCCAAGCAGAGACAATTGTTTTTAACACAACCAACAACATCGAATGTAAGATCTGAGTTTAACATCGACCTGTGCCGTTCTCTCATCTCTGCTGATATTTGTCTCTACAAACTAAAGAATAAGGTCTTCAGGGAATTCCTTGAAAAATATACTCAACATACAATCCCGGATGAGTCAACACTTAGGAAGACGTATGCTCCATCCATCTACGATGAGACAATACAGAAGATAAGAGATGAAATTAAAGATAGTTCAATTTGGGTTTCCATTGATGAGACTCCCGACAAAGAAGGTAGACTTGTTGGTAATGTAGTTATCGGTTTGTTAAGTGAACAATATTCTGAACGAATTCTTTTACATTGTGATGTTCTAGAAAAGTGCAATAACAAAACTATAGTTAAACTGTTCAACGAAGCTATGGGTATCCTGTGGCCAAAGGGTATTATGTACGATAATGTGTTATTCTTTATTAGCGATGCTGCCCCTTATATGGTCAAAGCTGGACAAGCATTATCTGTTGTATATCCTAAATTGACTCATTTTACTTGTGTGGCGCATGCATTTCATCGTGTGGCAGAAGTGGTCAGAGACAATTTCCCTAAAGTAGATTTGTTGATTTCATCAGTGAAAAAAGTATTTCTCAAAGCTCCCAGTAGAGTTAACGTGTTGAAAGAAATGTACCCTGAAATTCCATTGCCACCAAAGCCAATTTTAACTAGATGGGGTACATGGCTAGAAGCAGTTGAATATTATGCCGAACATATAGACTCTATTAACAATGTTCTCCTTGCATTGGACTCTGAAGATGCAGTCTCAATTGCTACTGCGAAAACAGTTACCTGTGACATAAGTGTGAAGAATGACTTAGCTCACATTCAGCATACATTTTCATGCATCATAAAAACGCTCAAAAGTCTCCAAAATAGGCACCTTTCACTATCTGAAAGTTTTGAAATTATAAATAGTACTGTGGAACAACTGAATCGTGGTAGAGGTAAAGTTGCAGATGCAGTAAGAGCTAAGGTGGACACTGTACTTTCAAAAAACCCTGGATATGAAGAACTACAAAAGGTTGTTGCTGTGATGAGTGGTGAATCAACAGTGAAGATTAACTTGGACTTATCCCCAGCAGACATTGTGAAATTGAATTATGTACCAGTTACTTCTTGTGACGTCGAACGCTCTTTTAGTCAGTATAAATCTATCCTCAGAGACAATAGAAGAAGATTCACTTTTCAGCACTTGAAAGAAATGTTTGTAACCTATTGTTATGGTAACAGACAATAAAAATTGTGTTTTGTTGAAACTACATTGGAAGATAAGGTACGTCCATTATATTTTTTGTTTAGTTTGATTAAAATGTACCAATATTTAACGTACATAGTCATTTTTTTATAATTTTAAGTCCATATTTAATTCCATATTTTGGTAAAAATCCATATTTAATTTCATATTTTGGTAAAAATAACTACATATATATTTACATATTTCATATATTTTTAGTCCATATAAATCCGTTCCCTGGTAATATGTTTTAATATCAAGAATGACAGCCTTTTATTGTAATATAATTGAGGAGTAGACGTTTGCAAATTACGTCTATTGTCCATAAAATATTGTACGAAGCATTTAATAAGCAATGATGAGTCCTTTAAATGTCCCAAATGTCAATGTCTTTTAAGTGTTCTGCTATGAATATATAGGGCAGAACAGCGCTCCGAGCGGCGGAATTGGCATTACGAGGGAACCACTTCAGACTCGTTTTTCAAGCTCTATGCGCCAGCTTGTATAATCTCGTAAGCAACGGTTCCAACAAGTGGTTCATGTAACAGTTCATATACGAATCATGGATCATCTTATGCGCAGGGGCTAGTTCAGATCGAAGGCCACGGCCTGGGCAGTGGACTGATCAAGCACAGAGCTGTCAGCCATGGGCGATTGTGAAATGTCAAAAGTATAAAAGTAGTTTGCGTAGTGAAGGGAATGTAATTTTGAAACATGAATGATAAAACCAAACCAGGATTATCCCTGGTTTTCGAGTCAGAGGAACAGTTACAGAAATCACTGGAAAACAATGTTGCCATTATCCATCGCCAGTGTCAAGAGATAGAGGATATTTAAAACATGAATTGGATGCTGTTGCTACAGAGCCTGATATGTTGTTATGTGAAGTTAGTAAATTAAAAAAAAAGTTGGGTATCTGCCCTATGTGATACGGGATTGAAACCAACGAGTTAGAAAGAGAAGAATACTAGAAAGAGAAAGATATAGAGTGGCCATTCCGCCGCCATGTTTCAAGAAAATTGAACGACTGTCCGCCATTAACTTATGCGCCCAAAATAAAGTGGGCGTGGCGATAAGTAACATTGGAATCGCCAGCTGTCAAAATTTCGTTTGCATAAATCAGTTAAACTGAAGTAGAAAAACCTGGTATTTCGTCAAATATGTGCTAGTAACTAATCTAAAAGAAAGACCTTATGTACGCTAAATTCAAAACACTTGAGCTATTCTTAGAAGGAAAGCTTAAAAGAATAACCTAAGCAAAATTTTCATGCACGTATGACATGAAGTCCTAGCAAATATACTGAAGAAAATGTTAATATTCTAGGTTCTTTTAAATGCGACCCGCAAGATTGCCTATAAAATGAACTAGTATGATTAGGATGATTTTATTGAATTGTTTTCCCAATCTCTACACGTTGCAAAACTATTTATTATACCAGAAGATATAGACTGGAAGTAGGCAATAACTGTAGTAAACAACCTTTACCTCCAAGCTTATAACTTGGGTAAAACATGACCAAACACGCTTTCAGTATTTTTTTTTTGTTACAGTAGAGTATAATTATCGAAATATGAACGTGAGGCCAACAGCCGACTGGTCTGTCTGAACCTTTCAAGGGCTGTGATACCACGGATTATTATTACTGTATAATTGAGCACCCACGTGCAATAATGGGGTAAGTAGTTACGAAATATTATATTCATACTTACCCCATTATTGTATGCAGGTCCTTATTTATGTTCTTAAATGTCCTTCCAGTCAAAATACTAACAACAATACGGCCTACCACAGAGTTTTGCATTATATTGGATGCGAGTGTCGAAATACTATTTTAATATTTTATTGCTATTACTGGGTTTGAAACGGAATTGTTGCGGTTTTATCCGTATTTAGTTTAACTTTATTACTAGTGAACCATTTATTTGATTAATAGTTTTTCTTTGAAATAGGCCTACTTTTTTATAAGCTACAGCTCATCGTCTTCTTCTATAAGCAGTAAGGACACAAGGAGCAGAAATAAAGGATGCCGGTGTCGAAATACAATTTTAATATTTTATTGCTATTTTTTTTTTCACTGGGTCTGAAACGGAATTGTAGTGGTCTTATCCGTATTTAGTTTAAGTACATTACTAGTGAACCATTTATTTGATTTATCGTTTGTCTTCGAAATAGGCCTACTTTTTATAAGCTACAGCTCATCGTCTTCTCTGTAAGCAGGACGGACACAAGCTGTAAAGAATATTACTTAATTTTGTTCATTAAGAAAGCACTCAACACTTAAAGATTTTTTCTTCAGAAAATATATTAATTATGGGTACATATTAAATGTAAGAGAAAAACACTTTTCAATAATTTCAAATATAATAATAAAAATAATACATTGCAATTACTTACGCATTAGGTATACAACAGAGAAACCTACATTTTACCTTTAGAAAACAAAGATTTGTTAAATCAGCGGGTAAAAAACACGACAAGGGTTAAATGGCATCCCATGAAACACAGCTTCCTATGCTCTCCACATTCAGAAGACAAATAAAAAGCGGCAAAAAGAATGGGCCGACTCTTGGTCGATAGAAATGCTAAGTTCTATCGCGCGGTTCACTCGTGTAAACGTAACCCGCTGCAAGGCATTGCTGTGGTGTCTTTTCATTGAAAGTCGTCCTCGTCCGTCGAAAGTCTATAATGTAGTAAACGTTACGAGCAGTGTGTGGCCCAGTGGTAGAGTAAACGCAAGAAGAGCTTGTCACGGTAAGCTGCGCGAACTTTCGGAAACGTTCGGCTGCACTCGCCCTCGCTTTGATTTGATTGGCAAACTGTCGTCAGTTCTCAGTCGTCTGCTGGCTTCATGTTTCAAGTGAGATTTATCACAGCGCATGTAACGTAACCTAAATCTTGTTGCAGAGTAACTAATAACGTAACATTGTTGAACATACAGAAGCACGATTTTTTTTACATATAAAATCACTGAATGAAATGACAAAGGTGTTATAAGAAATATGTAATAATTGATATTTGACTTTGTAATAAAACACTAATAACTAATACTATGTGATTTTATTCAAATGTTCCGATAACTAGTGTACTATGGTCGGTTTATTTTAATCTGTATATACTCCTTATGTTACGAGCGGAGACTGTTTCGTTTTTCATAAATTTATGAACGTTATAAATAATTCCCTAGTTTGACTGTGTAACGTTTTATTAGCACTTCCTAATTTAGAGCAAAACTGGGGGCATTGTTAAGTACACAGAATGTTATACAGAACTCTGTTATTTAACAAACACACTTTGAACTCTTTAAAACTCCTGATATCAGGGATCAAACGCAAAATATATGTAACGCAAACGCTGGCTTCTACCCGCTCTGCACAGCAACATTCCACGACACGAACAGTTCAAGACCGTGCTTTCGAATGCGCCCTGTAATCAGCATTAGGTGATTCATAGCAGCCCTGTAACGAGCATGGCGGCACGAGGACCGAATATCGTTCTCTGCGCATCAGTCAAATGGGCAAGCTTTCTTTGCGCTTCCTCTAAGAAGTCTAACATCGTACCAGAGGTAGTGAGTTCGCCTCCCGGTACGGTAAAATTATTATTATTTTTATTTTAACTTTTACTTAATTTATTAGTTTAAATGTAAAATGGCATATTTGTTAACAAACTTCGTTATGCCTGCCTTGTAAAAATATTATTGCCCATCACCTGTGGGCTATTAATAGGTGAGACCTGGCCTGTATAAACAAAAATACTTGTTTCACATCCTAAAAAGCCGGACGCATATCAAACACAAATACATAATTAAATTAACAAAAACAAACAATTTTTTAATATATTAACAAAACAAGGCCTGTGATGGGGACTAGTATCTCGTCCACAAACCACCTGCGTCAACAACTGCCCTCATTCTGCGCGGCATGAAGTCCACAAGATTACGGAACATGTCTAAATTCTTGGCCATCTCCTCCCACGCATCTAGAACTCTGTCCCACAATTCCTCAGGTGTCCTAACGGGTGGTCGTTCTGCCCAATTAGAGCGTAGGATCCTTTTGACTGCAGCACACAAATTCTGAATCGGATTCATATCTGGTGAATTTGGAGGCCAGTCGACTGGGTCGACATCAAGCCTCCTCGTAAACCATCTTTGAATCCGGTTGGCGGTGTGTATCGGATGATTATCCTGCTGGAAGAAAAAAGTGTTCCTTCTGGATATCGTTTTCGGGCGGAAGGGATCATTACGTTTGCCAAAATGTGTTCGTAGACTTCTGCCGTAAACCGCCCGTGGATGCGTTCCAGAAGTCCTGCCCCATCGTATGACATCCGCCCCCAACACGCGACCCTCACGCAACCCGACTTGTTAATAATTCGTCTCACGAAGCGTTCATCGTATCGGTGGCCATTCATACAATAAACTAGGGCAGTACTATCGTTGCTATTGGAGACAATTACCTTGTGGGAGAAAATGACATTTCTCCAATCGAAGTCCTGTCGGAGAGTAGCATACGCAGAATAACCTATGCGAACCAGGGCAATGAGTCATTGTTTCTGTGCCATCTTAAAGCGTAATGACGAGACAGAACGTTGTATTAACCGATAGCAGTATTGCTTGAAAGAAAGAGGGAGGTTTATTATTTGAGTTTGGGCATATTCTAAGAGATATCGCCACATAATTTTAGCTTTGCGAGACACATATGATGGCAAATTTGTAATTAAAAAAATAGATTGGGGGAGATTCGAACCTTGAGCTACTACTATGAACTTGTCCAATAGACCAATGCCGTAACGACTTACGCTACTGTGACTGTTACTATCATTTCGGCATAATACGTGGTTTTCCTGTTCATATTCGCTCCGGTTGATTTTGCATTTGTCAATTTTATTATTATTTCACTCTTTCAAGGGCCCTGATGTGTCTAGAATCAACCCGCCATTCGATTTTATTACATATTTTAGACTCTTAAACAAAATACAGCAAATTTAAATGGTTTAATTATGTGTTACCTAGTGAACTATGGGTTTGACGAGACAAGGATGCGCAATGTTATGTCTCTGGAACTTATAAATTGTTGGCCGGTCCATTCTTTTTTGCCGCTAAGTGTACATGACAAGGAGTAGGAGGCAGTTGTTGACAAGGCAGTACAAACAATTGCTGGTTTTCCTGCACATTTACAGAACAATATGAACTCCAGATCCTCACCTACGAAACGTAAAGCTTATGATATAATGAAGACAGTGTTAATTTCAATTTTTTTTTTCAAGAAAATGCAATTGACCAAAACTACAGTAAATAATTTAGGGACTTGAACAATAGGTTGTGTGAAACTGCATCATCAATTATAAACAAGTGTTTTGATGGAGTACTGAAAGAACTTCTAGAAATTAACAGCTCGGAGAGACACCATTTGTCTCGTTTCATATTTATTATCCACTGTTTCAACAGTCCTTTTTTTTTTCAAAGGGAAACTGTAAGAAAAGAAAAATACTGTACACACCGCATGGTATGCCAGGCGTTGTTACACATTTATGCATGAAAAAAAAATGCTGCTAATTAACAAAACTATGGACTTAACTTCATAAAATTTACATTAAAAATGATATATCAGTTGTCTTTTTCCTTTTGACATTGCCGTTATATGCAGAACACACAACAGACATGTTTTTTCTTTGTTTTTTCGTAGTTCTTACCTCCGTATACACAATGTTGTAAGCAGTCGAATTTTTACAACGGTGGGCGCCGTGTTTCGCGGTGGTACCGCAAAGAGCGCTGTACAGGACAACATGGCCACTCTATATTCTTCTCTTTCTATTTCTAACTCGTTGATTGAAACAGAACTGGATGATGTAGGCACCAAGCTCCTACAGTCTCGGCTGCGCGGAACGAGGAAACCGGGGCAAATTGAACGCTGCGCTTGCCGCCATGATGTAGGAGAGCAGACGCATAATAGCAGTACGTAAATCACAATTTAACGCTGTGACGATCTAAAATTGACAGATTATGTCCATTTTCGACGTTTAACGTAAAATTAGGACGAAATAAATATATTCAAAGTTTCATCGATATGGGTCAGAGCATTAAAGGAAAGAAAATACGTACGCAGCAATTGATAGAAAACATGCTCATATATCCATAAATAGGCCTACACGATACACATTATAGAATGTATAATTTTACGTTAATCAGCATATTGTTAGGTTTCAGAGAATGGAAAATTATATTAACATACATTACTCTTAGATCACAAGACGTAAATACATGCACCTTGATTGCACAAGTTCTTATTATAATCAAATTCTTAAGTGAAATAAATATGTGATAATCAGTATAGACCTGTTGTTAAGTTTTAGAGAATCGAAAATTATATTACCGGTACTTTTAGACCACAGGACAAAAGTAACCACGCAAAATATAATGCGCAAAGTTAGCAGAATTACATTGCATTTATAAGTCATTCTTCAATTAATAAAGGGAATGCTATCAATTATAAAAAGTAGTCTACCGGTACCTAATACATTGCAAATAATAGGTAACATGAAGACCTAAAAACTAAACATAATCACATTATGTGGATTTCTTTACATAATATATTGTTATTTTAAATAAATAAATATATGTCATTGCTTGCTGATTGATAGTACGTAATTTTATGCACATATGTTATATCAATAAAATGACATTCCTTGCTTTTTTAATAATATATATCCGGCAAAATATAAACGGGTTATTTGTATGTGAACTATATGCATTTATAACCCCCCAGTTGAAAATTCTAAATTCATTTTTTTAGCATTAGAATAGCCCATTTTCTCTTTACGCTCGAATAATAGAAAAGTAAAAGAAAAGCTTAATCAAATTAATTGTTATTAAATCTCTTCGAACAGGAGCTATGCACGGAGCCTCGTTGGACCTGCTGCTTTGTTGTAGATAATGGAGATGGTGCATATCTTCTTGGGTGAGGACAGTGTCGAAGGCGGCTCGGATGCTACGTCATTCAATTTCCCGTGGGACAGTAACAGGCAGCCCGAATGTGACAATGTGCAGCACAGCCTCTTCTGTGATACAGATGGAACGTCCTGGGGTGGAACATCTTTTGAAGCGAGAATGATCAACAAACCACAAGAGTGGCAAAAATGTTATGGAAATAGCTATGTTGAGACTCCAATAAATGACAGTTCAATCGGCTATGAAACATCGTGGATTAAGAATGTGGACGATCCATCTCAGATTACCACATTGCAAGAGAACCATAGGAATAATAGGTCTCGGTGTGAAACTCGCGAATTACCAAATAATTTGAACACACAAATTTTAGATTCCACGTGTGGAGCAGAGTCAACATTTCACACAAACGAGTTCCATAATACTAATTTAAGATATGGACAGTTAACAAATCTAGACCACGCTCATAAGGATACAATATTTCAGCATCAAGAAGCATACAAATATGACGTCCATCAATACCATACGCATAGTACGAATTTCACTTATGGAGAATTAAATAGTGTGGTACAAGAATATAGCGATATAGAATGTCAACGAAATGAATTCAAATCTGGAAGCAATGTAGAAAAGTCTTATGATTTTCATAATTGTTCTTTAAGTCATGCACAGTTAAACAGCTTGGAGCACGAATATAGGATCACAGGATTTCAACATAACAAAGAGTACAAGTATGAAAGCCATGAAGCTCGAACGTGTGACGTCCATCTTGCGACTGTAGATCACGAACACTTAAAAAGTCCGGAACAACCTTATGGGAGTGCAGTATTTCAACATAACAAAGAGTACAATTCTCAAGGCCATGAAGCTCAAACGTATGACGTTCATCTTGCGACTGTAGGTCACGGATACATAAAAAGCCCGGAACAACCTTATGGAAAAGCAGTATTTCAACATAACAAAGAGTACAAGTCTCAAAGCCATGAAGCTCAGACGTATGACTTTCATCTTGCGACTGCAGATCACGAACACTTAGAAAGCCTGGAACAACCTTATGGGAATGCAGTATTTCAACGTCACGAAGAATACAAGTCTGAAAGCCATGAAACTAAGACGTGTGACGTTCATGTTACGACTGTAGGTCACAGATACTTACAAAGCCTGGAACAACCTTATGGCAATACTGTATTTGAACGTAACGAATACAAGCCTGAAAGCCATGAAGCTCAGACATGTGACGTTCATCTTGCGACAGTAGGTAATGGACACTTAAAAAACCTGGAAAAATCGTATGAGAATGCAGTATTTCAACATGACGAAGAATACAATTCTGAAAGCCATGAAGCTCAGAGATGTGACGTTCATCTTGCGACTGTAGATCACGGACACTTAAAATCCCTGGAACAACCTTATGAGAATGCAGTATTTCAACATAACGAAGAATACACGTCTGAAAACCATGAAACTCAGACATGTGACGTTCATCTTACGACAGTAGGTCGTAGACACTTGAAAAGCTTGGAACAACCTTATGACAATACAATATTTCATCATAACGAATACAAGCCTGAAAGTCATGAAGCTCAGACGTGTGACATTCATCTTGCGATAGTAGGTCATGGACACTTAAAAAGCCTGGAAAAATCTTATGAGAATGCAGTATTTCAACGTGACGGAGAATACAAGTCTGAAAGCCATGAAGCTCAGAGATGTGATGTTCATCTTGCGACAGTAGGTCACGGACACTTAAAAAGTCTGGAACAAGCTTATGGAAATGCAGTATTTGAACGTAACGGTAAATATGAGCCTCAAAATCATAAGTATCAAATATGTGATGTTCACAATGTTAATTTCAGTGATATACAGATAAACAACATGGAAAAAGAGTATAGAGACATAGGATTTCAACGTAATGAAGGAAAGAAGTATAATTGTAATAAGAATGCGACAAATGACTCTCATAATTATGATTTAAGTAATGGACAAGTTAGCCCTATGAAACGCGGATATATAAGCGTAGAATTTCAGCACAATGCAGAAGACAAACTTGTAGACAATGAAAATCGAACGTGTGTTTATAAACGGAAGCATCTAGTTACGAAGAAAGTGGTGGAAACTATTACATCTGCATCTTATGAAGAAACAAATTTAAATGATTTAGAAAAAGTAACGCAAAGCAATGGCTGTGGAAAGATTTCTGGAAAGAAATGTGTATTTGGCAGAATATCTGATAAGCGAAGAATGTTCGCTACAAAGCCTCAGAAGAAAGAAGCTCTTGTATCATCTAAAGATGTGAACAGTGAGACCGACTGTTTGGTTAAGAAGCGGCAGAGGGCTTTCACGGCGCACGACAATCGGGATCTGCTTTTTCGCGCATCGAGATGGCGAAACGTAACTGACACGGACACAGCCTCTCCGGTCAAGAGATGCAAGACCCGCGCTCAAACCTTTACTAATCTCCTGGACGACAAGACTATTCGGCCCATTAAGACGCCGGAAGGAAAAGTCATCATGGAGAAGCCCTCTCAAACCTTCGTTCGACTCCTCGCCAGGAAGTTTCAGAATTGAGAAGATTCATTTACTGACTGATGCGAACATCACTTTCGGTTTAGTAGTGAGACCGTCATGGATCAAAAGTGAATGATTTTACAGTATTAGTACAATTATTCTGTATCTTCATTTTATAAGAACCTTGATTTGTATAGTCTTTATTATTGGAACAACAATAACAGGCCTAATAATAAATTAATAATTATGTTGGTAATAATAATAGTAGACTCTAATAATCAATATTAATCGTCATATCGCATCACCACTACCGCTATTACTGCTAGGTGATTAACGCAGTATTACTTTTTCAATATTTGAAGACTGATTTAGTAGTCTCTTTGAATTGTGAAATATTCAAAGTATGGTAGTATTCTTAGGTTATTAATCTTGGCTACTGTTACAGTCTTTAATAAGTTCATTTGGCTGGTTAAAATTTTAAATTTTGAGATTCCATTTAATCGGATAATTTGTTGTTTAGAATTTCCTGTATATAAGAAAACAGTGTAACATTTGCACGTAGTGTTATGCCATTTCATTACTTTATTTCGAGAGAAAGGAAGGTTTTCTTCTCTTCTCCCTATCCCAAAAGCTTTGGTTATATAAGAGTTGAAAAAGTTAGATGTGTGCTTCAAGGATTTTTGCTTAGCATTTGGCTGAGTGGGAAAAAGAATGGATATCAGTTATTGAATAGTCAGAAGATAAACAGAATATTCTCTGTAAGAAATGTTAATATTATGGAAATAAGATGTGCTATGTGGAGCGGTGTGAAATACAATTCTGTATGTTTATGTGTTTTAAAATAAAGCTGAGGAAATTATAATTGATAGAATTGTTTTCTTTCAGAGTGCCAATCCATTTCAGTGTTTCTTTCACGCACCTCTCGGAGGTGGCTCCCCGGAGCACACTCACTGCACCTCGGAGAAAATCAGAGCAATATTAATGTGAAACTGAAAGTAATTATTTATAACTATTATGGTATAACATTTTAAAACTGTAACTACTATATTCAATTCTGAGTTGGTGACACTAATAAAATTGAAGGCGTTCCGCTGGTCTAATTAGGCACTTATTACTTTGTTTACTGTTTTCATGTGCGTAAAGTTTTGCCGTGACAAAGAGACTGTTCTGTTTGTTGTCTCGACATGTAAAGAAACTGTTCTGGTAAGTAAACTAAACGGGTTCGATGAATAATTTGATTCCCACCCGTAACTATTGCTGTTGTTCATTTATTCCCTTGTAGGTATTGTTTATCTAACCTAGATTTCATCTGAAAGTATTGTTACAGCCCTCGTACTACACTACCACTATCAGCGCGACCGCACACTTCAAAGAGTACATTGACGACTTGATATAAACAAGGATATTGTGCTGAGCGCGTACTATGTCGCACTTACGAGAATTTTTTTAGGCTTGATGTAATGTTAAGTGCATAAAGTGCCACCACTTCTCCACGAGGCGCATTGTGGGTTGATTTGTGATACGAATTAGTACGATATTGAGATATAATATAGTGCATTCCCAGTGAGTGAATAACGGACACTGAGAGCTTTGTGTCTTGAATATTGTTGATTTAAGGGATCATACAGCAGCTTCCTCCGAAGTCATTTGAGAAAGAAAAAAACGTCACTACAATCAACGATGAAAACAGTTGCCTATCATACAGTGAAGTAAAAGGAGGCGAATTTTATAAACTATAACAAAATTTAATGAAAAGTTATATACAAGTTCTGAAAGAGATGGGTTCTTAACTATTATATTCACAGCTTTAAAAAACGCTAAACAAATGGGAAAGCATGAACACACTTCACTTCACACTGTTAAGTGTAGAAATAGGAACTTCAGGCAGTAGATTATGAAGAAACCAATTCAAACTCAATTCTTCAACAGAGTGAAAGTGAAAGAAATTTAAATACAAAAGGCTTAAATATTCTTTTGGAAGGCTTATATTGTTTTTGGTAAAGGAAGAAGTCGTTCACAGTATTAAATAAGAGAGTTTTGATTGAAAGTATTCTTGTCAAATTGAATGATGATTTTAAAATATGAAGATAAGCTCAGAGTGGTAGACCTAATTACAACAGCAAGAATACTGCCTTTGAACTATTGATGTGTATGAGTCAAGTTTTGAGAGCTAAGTTCAAGAAATCATTGAAAATCAGGAAGTTCTCCGTTTCGGCAGCTGAAAATATTTCTTTGAAAAATAAATTGGAGCTGAGTATAATATTCAGAGTTGTGGAGGATAAAGTCCTTTTGGAAAATTTATTTGCAACAGTCAAAATCCCCAGTGGAAAGGTAGAATCTATTGCAGATGCTTATGAGAAGAAGCTGATTGCTATTGAATTATATTATGATAATATCATTGACTTTGGATTTGGTAGTGCTTTGCAATATAGTTGGAAATATTGGAAGTGTGAGAAACAAGCTTTCAGAAAGGGTAAACGAAGAAGTTCTCTACATACACTGTGACACATCTTGTCCCTGGTAGAAATTTTTTCTTGTTTTGAAAGACGTATTTTACGATCTGTTTAGCAATTTACCTAAGAAAGAAAATACAGTATTTTGCATTACATTTAAGCAGTAATCAGTGATCCAATTTTCAAGATTCCAAAATGTATTGAATCGAGATGGCTGTCTTACTAGAGGACAGTGAATGCTGTCTTCAGGAGCTTGAAGTCAATTTTAACGGATTGTGAGAACATCTACAAGGAAGGGGCAGAACTTGCATCACTCACAGAGCGCATGTTGCTGGAAGTCAGAAATGGGAGTTTCTTCAGTACTTGCCATGTGATGAACGAACACTCCTCACTTTCTTACCTCAGCAGTGCTTTGGAAAAGAAGGGTTTGAGTCTGGCTAAAGTCACCCTCCTAATTACTACAACAAAATTGCGCTTGGGGATATTGTAAATCAGTGTGGAAACAATAGTGACTTCCAAAAATGATCGGTGCAAAATAATGAAGTTCGGATCTGAAATGCCCCTGATTGCTGATGAAGACGCGAAGAAAGCATTCAAAGTCATTAAGGATACTGTGAAAGCGTAATCGAAGAAATTGAAGACAGGTTCAACACAGATTAATTGATAAGATATTTGTAAGTCACTTTAAGACCTTTCAGCCATTAAGAGATTTTTACAAGACACAGACGTGAGAATATTTTGTGGAAACTTTCCAATGCTTAATACGGAAAGTGTGCTCGCAGACCTGAAACCCTTCAAATTTGTTTATCAAGGTCATGCTTAATAACTGAACATATAAAACAGATGAAAGTCCATTGGAAAAAATCTTGGAAGCTGACGTGGGGAACTGCGACTTAGGAAAGTTCTGCGAAATCCTTCTTGCCAATTCCGTAAAGACTACCATGGTGGAGAAGTCTTTCAGTACGATGAACAAATTGCTAAGACAAGAAATAGATTACTACCTAGGAACTTTAATACGCATTGAGGGACTTGAGATTCCAACTGAGAAGCTTCTAATGAAAACAGTAGACTCGTATGCGATGAAGAAAACACGTCGGATACTATGACTAAAAATATCAAATTCGTTCGAAGATTTGATTTCATTTGAGTTTTTTTTTATTTTTGTATATAAAACATTGTCACTTTCTAGGCCTATATGTAATAATAATAATAATAATAATAATAATAATAATAATAATAATAATAATAATAATAATAATAATTTTCGTGAACTTACAAAGAATATTATTTTTCTTTGACTTCACGTACCCAATCCCTCCGAACCTCTGAAATGCTCCCCTCCCAGAGAAAATTGTCTGAAAGAAACACTGATCCATTTTATAGGTATTGGTCTATCCGAATGACGTCCAACAAAATTTAAACATAGTTGACGATATCCTATACAGCCATGCAGGCCTACATGATGTAGATTTAACAAAATGTTTGGTTCCTTGTGAAATGTCTAGCGATCTTCTGTAAGTGCATGACAGGAACGATCGTTGGCTGTCTGATAGCTATTAGATTGTGCCTGACAGTAACGCTAGTATTAGCGATCCGGCAGCTACCAGATTGTACTGGGAAAATGGATTGTAGACATGATACTGTAGTCTCCCGTTGCTTTCTATACCTGATGATGATGATGATGATGATGATGATGATGGTGTTGATGATGCTAGCGAAATGAGCCTGAGGACCAAACTCCAGCTTATACTCTGTCTAAGGGTTAAGGAAAACCCACGGAAAAACTTAAACCAGGTAACTTCTCCCAACCAGGATTCGATCCCGAGCCCGCGAATTTTTCAGTCAGGAGTGCCGATCACTACTCAACCTTAAATAACAGTTTTACTCAGTGACAGTCCGTGACATCTAGTGTAAGGGAAGCAGTTTTGTAAGATTACTAGATCGCAGGTACCCTGCCACCCCTTCCCCTATCATCGAGCTCAGAATCGTTATAAGTGCCTTTCTCGTTAGAAAATAAAATATAAGACGAACAGAATAATTTTATACTTTTCTCTATGCACATAACCAGTTTATTTATTTCATATTGTTCTTTTTTAAAGTGGCACACACCGTTTTGTTTTAGTTTGGATATGATCAACCAGATCAGGTGTAGGTCCATCGTGCAAAATAATTTATTCGCTTCAAAATTCCTCAGACTGAATGACTGGGATGTTAAACATTTTAACACTCAGACGCAGTCCCTGCCCAACACTCCCGTACTATCTGCCATCGTTTCAAACGGAGAGGAATGAATCCGAGCAATGCATTCCCTTCACAATAATCAACAGCACGCAGTAGTACAGATCTGTACATACCTGAAAAATAAAGAAAGTAAAAGTACGAATTCGAAACGAGGCAGTAGAACAAGTGGACAGCTTCAAATACTTGGGGTGTACTATAAACAGTAACATGAACTGCTGCCAAGAAGTCAAAAGGAGGATAACAATGACAATGGAAGCTTTTAATAGAAAAAGGAGCATCTTCTGCGAACCTCTGGAAAAATAACTAAGGAAGAGACTAGGAAGTGCTTTGTGTAGAGTGTGGCATTGTATGGGGCAGAAACATGGACATTACGACGAAGTGAAGAGAAGAGATATGAAGCATTTGAAATGTGAGTATGGAGAAGATTGGAGTGTGTGAAATGGACAGACAGAGTAAGAAACGAAGCTGTGTTGGAAAGAGTGGTTTAATTTCTTGTATAACAACGAAGAGAACGTTTGTTACGTTCACGTTGCAGCAGTATTTTAATTAGAAAATTCACATATTTCGAATTAATCGATTGAAGAAACATTGAAAACATTGATTGTCGAGTCACGTACAGAAGGTCTAAAAATCTGGCATCGCTGTCGAGACGGCAGACGGTTTGCGTAGTACTCGCAACTGATCAGTACGGCGTATTTTAAACAATATTAGTAAAATTCGTGCTCGAAATGTCGGCATAAAAGTATTATTTCTTCAAAAAACGAGCAAAATGATATTAGATTTTTTTTGTTCGTTATATTTTAAGGAATCACATCCTACAATTAATGTACTACCTTACCTTCCACTCTTTATATATATATATATATATATATATATATATATATATATATATATAAACTTTATTTCGGGGAGGTCTTCATTAGTATGTTAACAGAATAAGAAGTAAGCATCTAAAAATTTTAAACTGTATTCAGTTATCTGTGCGTTGTTCAGATCTCTTTTAGAAATATTATCAGTAAAACGAGTGGCGGTCACTCAATGGAACTCACCTGGTTCTAAGAGAAGAAAAGTTTTCATTTAACACATACTTATATTTATACTAGGCCTATATATAGGCCTATTATACGAAATAGCAGTATATGAGTTTTTCGGAATTTAATTTATACTGTATTTGCGTCATTGGAGACTGTGTCTTTGCTAGGGTTTTCACACTAGTAACATAACATTCAGGACATTTTGACGCGACAAGTCTACATAATATCTTTTCATATCTCCCATTGTACATACTAATAATAAAATGACAGTGTTTGGGTGTAGTTTCCCAATAGCATAACAAAATAACATTAAACTGGATTTATTTTGTGCAGTTATACATTGTTTACATTTATATAAATGTGTCTGTGCCAATTATACTTATCAGATTGGGAAGTTATTTTTAATAGAACATTCATAAGGAAATCATGAATTGCAATATATGTCGTGTCTTTAAAATTGTATTGTAAATTAAAATTTATTTCCAAAGATCACTTTAAGCCTCAGTCCATTGACTAGTCACTGAGGAGAGAATAATTCTTTCTACACTGGTTTTATGCCCAGGTAAACAAAAACAAAATTGAGGCAATTTCAGTAATTCTGAATAGTGCTCAGAATTCTTACAAGTTTTAAAAATTTAATCCACTTATCGAATACTAAAGAAGAGCTGAAGCTTTAATTTTCTTCAGCTCTCGGGAGACAAATTTGCTTAATAAAAGTGATTGCATGATTGCCAGTGTGTCATCCACTTTACACCCCCTTTCCAGCAAATATTTCACTCCTACTTTTATGTCACTTTTCAGGCAGTTAATAAAGAAGTTACTGAATCTGAATGTTACTTAACCTCAAAAGAAATTGTATGCACAGAGAGGAGCTCTAATTTTTTTAGTAATATTGAACAGTTCAGGACATTTGTAAGAAATTAAAAATTCCGGTGGGACATCTTTCTTGAAGCTAAAATTCAGGACTTTTTTCTCCCTCCCCCCAGGATGTATGGCAACCCTAGTCTTTGCTGATACTATAATATTCGAACGAGGGGTTGTTAGTTTACTATTCCACTAAAGCGCAACTGGGAATGAGAGATCGTTGATGTTCATGTATTTCCGTGATCTTTCGGTAGCTGCTGGGAGTAGTGGCACATTTCTTTGAATTCGTTCCCTATTGCTAAAAAGGGTAGATTTTAGTATATTAAAATGACAAAATTCGCGTTTAAAAATGAGATAAAGAAAAATGTGTCATTTTGTAGCATTTTAATGTTAGGATTTAGTTTTTTTTTAACTTTATTGACAAAACTTGTCTCATTTGAAAGGATAATATTGTGTGGTGAAAAATTAGCTTTGAACATTATTGATTTCTCAGCTTAATATTTTTTATTACAAGCAAATAAATATAAGTTATATTTATGAAACCACATAGGACAATCACTTTGAAAGCATTCACATCACATATCTACCGACAAATTTCAGGGGGTGATTCCTGACTGAAAATGGAGCACAAAAGTTCATATCACCTTGTGTCCGGAAATGCATAGTGATGATGATAGTGAAATTTGAAGGGCGCGTCAGCATCTATGGCTATTTGCACCCATGCCTAAAGTTTTTTTTTTCTTGTTGTGTGCTGAAATTAAATTATTGTATAACTAAAATTCACACTGATTAAAAACATTGACACATTAAAACACACTAATATTGGACGAACAAGGTGACTCCTGATATAAAATAATATTAGAACGAACATAGATAGTGTGAGACAATCATAAAATATAAAACAAGCATTGCTACAAGAAATATGTGACAGAGTTATATAACAACAATCAGCAAAAATCGGATGTATAAGGTCCGATTAATAAAGTGTAATTAAAAGATAGGTAACTAAAATAATCTCCAGATGTAAAGAGTCTGGAGAGGAAATAACAATTGGCTAGAAGCACATTAAAACTTAGATCACCTTGTCGAGTTCTGTGCTACGTAAATACCTTAACACTGCGTTGACACAATTAAAATCATTGCCAAGAGCGTCGCGTAACGTTGGACGTATTGCATACTGACGTCGAGGCAAATCATATTTACGACAGTGGAGTAAAAAATGTTCTACCTGTAAGAAGGGCATGGCAAGTGTCACATTCCGGTGGAGGTTCGCCAGACAATAAGTGACCATGTGTCAAACGACAGTGACCAATCCTCAAGCGAATAAGTATAACTTCATCTCGCCGTGACATTCTGGATGACGAATCCCATTCTCGAATTGTATTTTTAATTGGTCGTAGTTTGTTACCCGCTTGTGCAGACCATTTTTCTTCCCAATCTCTCCGAATACTATTCCTTATGTAAGTCACTACATCTTGCCACCTCTCTCGCCAGTATACCAGTGTGCCATTAAGAGCAGCGTCTCTGGCTCCAGCATCTGCTGTCTCATTACCAGGAATTCCAACATGGCCTGGGACCCACACCACTCCAACATCGGAGCCCGACGATAGGAGTGAGTGAAAGAGAACCTGGGTTTGGACAATGAGAGCATCGTCGCAATAATATGATTGCAGAGACTGGACAGCACTCAAAGAATCGGAGCAGATAAGAAATCTGCCCCGAGGTTGTTGAATTAAAAATAACAAAGCTCTGTAAATAGCATAGAGTTCGGCAGTAAAAACGCTGGTATACAAGCTTAGTTTATATTTATAAACCTGTCCGTCTACGACGAAGGAGCAACCTACACAATCATGTACCCGGGATCCGTCAGTATAAATTATACTATCATAAGGAAATTGAGATAAAATTTTGTAAAAGCGTTGTCTATAAATAAAATTGGGTGTAGAATTCTCAAACTTAAGTCGAATTTTGGACGATTCATAATCCATGGTGGTATAGGCGAGTATTCGGCAGCCGAATGTCCAGCTCTGAGAGTTCCTCCTGGAAACGGACGCCAGCTGGACGAGATCGCCGTGGATCCTGTCTGTATCGGAAATCTAGAGTGAAGGAATGAAAATGTTTGTATGTGTTGTGCTCAGGTTGGGCTCGGAGCTTCACCCCATAGGAACACAACAAAATATTACGTCTTCGATACAGTGATGGTTCCCCAGACTCGCAGTAGAGGCTCTCTAACCGACTAGTTCGGAAGGCCCCTGTTGCAAGCCTTAGACCCTGGTGATGGATGGGATCTAACATTTTCAATTTCGACTTATTTGCCGAGCCATAGATAAAACAACCATAATCCAATTTTGAGCGTACAACAGCACGATAGATTCGTAAAAGAGTTTTGCGGTCTGCACTCCAATGTACCCCTGACAGAATGCGTAAGATATTCAAAGATTTTTCACAGCGCCGCCTTAGATCCCGTATGTGTGCCTCCCAACTTAATTTAGAATCAAATATTAAGCCCAGAAATTATGCAGTGTCTGTATAGTGTAACTCTACTCCGTTGAGACGTAACTCCGGTTGTGGGTGAAGTCCACGGGAGTGAACAAAGTGGATGCATTGCGTCTTTGCAGTAGAGAATTTGAACCCATTGCATATGGCCCATTCAGACAAAGTGTTAATGGCTAGCTGCAGTTGTCTCCCAATGGATGGGAGATAGCGTGAGCTGTAATACAAACTAAAGTCGTCAACATAGAGAAGAGGTGTTACGTGAGGACATATGTTAGCAGCCATACCATTAATCGCAATGGAGAACAAGAGAACACTCAGTACAGACCCCTGCGGAACGCCATTTTCCTGTAAATGTTCACTGGAAAGTGTGGTACCTATTCGTACTTGGAAATACCTCTCTGCCAAGAAATTAGCAAGAAAAGTCGGAAGACTTCCCCTTAGACCCCAGTTGTGGATGGTACGTAGAATCCCATAACGCCATGTTGTGTCGTAAGCTTTCTTAAGGTCAAAGAAGATTGCTACCAAGTGCTCCTTCTTGAGGAAGGCGTCTTTAATGGCTCCTTCCAGCCGAACGAGGTGATCTGCGGTTGATCGGCGCTTACGAAAACCACACTGGATCTTAGACAAAAGGTTTTCTGATTCTAGGAACCACATTAGGTGATTACTAACCATTCTCTCCATAACTTTACACATGCAGCTGGTGAGACAGATAGGCCTGTAACTATTAGGTAAGGATGGGTCCTTTCCTGGTTTCTGCACAGGAACTACAATGGCTTTACGCCATTGAGATGGAAAGGATTTTTCTGTCCAGATTCTATTATATAAAGAGAGAAGATATATCTTCCCAGCTGGTGGTAAATTTCGGAGCATTTGATTATGAATATTATCTGGGCCGGGAGATGTGTCAGGGGAATTGTCTAGTGCTAACTGTAATTCCTGTAAAGTGAACGGAGTGTTATAGTTTTCTGTGTTATCAGATATAAAAGAGATGGCATTTCGTTCTGCAGCCTCTTTAATTCTTAAAAATCTAGGTTCATAATGGACTGAGCTACTGATATGTGCGAATGGTGTAACAAGGAGCTCAGCCATATCCAAATGATTGGTTATCATATTGCCATTATGTACTAGGCCCGGAATAGCAGAATTACGTCTCCCCATTATCCTACGGACTTTTCCCCATACGGTTGTGGCTGGGACATTCTTTTTCAGTGAGGAGACATATTTCGTCCAGGACTCCTTCTTAGCTTCGCAGATGGTGCGGCGAGCTTTGGCACGGAAGCGTTTGAATTGGATAAAGTTCTCTTCCGTTGGATGCCTTTGGAAGAGTCGTAGAGCTCGTTTACGGGCCAGGATAGCGTCTTTACATGCCTCTGTCCACCAAGGTACAGGGACACGTCTTGGTGTTGATGAGGAACGAGGAACATGTAGTTCTGCTGCCCGTATGATGTTTGTACAGAAGTGTTCCACGATTAAGTCACATCGTCATTTTCATTGTTATTAAACGAAAGTGACTCGGCAAATCCAATCCAATCCGCCTTTTTTATAACCCAGTTAGGCCAGCGCGATTCCGTGGGACATGATACAGAGAGACGAAGTCGGATAGGAAAATGGTCACTTCCATGGAGATCATCGATGACTGACCACTCCATGTGCGCCGACAGAACTGGGCTACAAATGGAGAGATCTATTATGGAGTAGATGCCGTGGGCGAGAAATGGATGTGTGGCTGCTCCTGTATTAAGAGTAATGAGATTCAAGCGAGTACAAATCTCCACTATTACATGTCCTCTGTCATTGTCATTCATTGAACCCCAGCGGTGATGGGAGGCATTAAAATCTCCCACCAAAAGAAATGGGGCGGGGAGCTGATCTACAAAAAACTGTAATTCACGTATCGTTAATTCAAAGTCGGGTGGTATATATATGCAAGCTATTGTAAATTCTATGGTAGGCAGGTGTATTCGGATTACTATATTCTGAATGATGCTTTGAATGTTAATTGCAGAGGACATGATACTATTTTTCACCAAGATAGCACATCCTCCATTGGCCCTGACACCAGCCAGGTGATCGTGCAAGTGAACCCTGTAACCACGAATGGATAGGGAATGTTCAGGCCGAAGGTGTGTTTTATGGAGACATAGAATAGCGGGTTCTTCATCATAGATTAGCTGCTGTAATTCTGCATATCGGCTGCGAACTCCGTTCACATTCCACTGAATTATGTCGTTACGCATAAAAAATCTTTAGGTCATGATGGTGGTTTCACGGGAGATTTTCTCTTTTTCTTATCACCAGAGCTGCGTTGTCTTGATTGCTTATTTCGCTGCTGTGGGGATTCACTTTCTGACCGTCGTTCTCCCGACCTGGAGCGAGAGCGGGGCGTCTCGGCTGATCCGGGACTTCGACGACGTGGTTTTCTCTCCGCCGTGAAACCGGTAGATTTAGTCGTCGACACACAGGTCTTTGGACTGTATGGTCTGATAGTAAGCCCACAGATATCATCATCAGACTCTGCTGTTTGAGTTGCAGCATCGACATAAGTTTGAGTAGATGTCTCTACTCTCTGACGGGTGTCGTCCAGAGGTGGCGTTTGCGTGGAGGCATCACATCCCTTATGACCTTTATGGACTATTGACGCATATGTTGTGGTCGTCTTTTTCTTCTGGTCGTCATAGTACCGCTTACGTGCTTCGAAAAATGCTATGTTATCTCTGACACGAAGCTCTTGGATATCCTTCTCTTCTATGTATCTCGGACATTCTTTAGAACTAGAAGCATGGTCCCCATTGGAATTTATACAGTGCTCACTGTGAGGACACGGGGAATCCCCATGATCACCCTCACCGCACTTTGCACACACGATGTTATTTGTACATCTCTGTTGTGTATGACCGAATTGCTGGCACCGGAAGCACCGTATAGGATTCGGTACATATGCACGAACAGGGACACGCTCGTAGCCTATGAGAATGAACTCCGGGAGAGATGGGACTTCGAAGGTCAAGAATATGGTTCGAAGTGGAACAGTCTGTCCGTCCCGCTTACCTAAAAGACGGTAGGCCTTGGAAACAGACTGCTCCGCCAGCTCCAGTTGGATTTCTTCATCGGATAGGCCTTCTAAAGAGCTCGTAGTAATCACTCCTCTCGTGGTGTTGAGAGAGAGGTGACGCTCAACTTTAATGGGATAAGAACCAAGTAACTTCGCTTTCAGAAGGGTCTTACTTTGCTTTGGACTTAAAGTTTCAACCAGAAGACTTCCATTTCGAAGGCGAGTAGCATTTCTAACCTTACCAACCATCGCGTCGAGAACGCGTTTGATATAGAAGGGAATGATATCTTTCATTGTCTTTTCATTCCCGTCGATATTTAGACTCACAAATCTCGGAGGCGGCATTTTTACTTTAATTTTGTCCGGGTCCAAATCCATGTTGTCATCTGATTGTACTTTTTGTTTCTTCGGTAATGAAGAGGGAGGAGGAGAGCGCGAGGACATTTTGAACTGGCCCCCCCCCCCTACGGAACCGTCGGCGTCAGCCTGTCACCGGGGGGGGGGGGGCGAGAGAAAAAGACACCAAGATATTCTTCGCGGTCTGTGCCGGCCGTGGGGACCCCCCAGAGCCCGATCCCAAGCAACCCACTTCACGCAAGTTACCCTTCAAACCGGACATTACATACCTAACGGTAAGTTCTGCACCAGAGGTGTGTTGCAGCTTTATGCCCCTACCACGGGAATAACCGCCCGTGGCTCCCCGCTCTACACTGAATACAAGTGCCAGACCACTCGGCTAACTCCGACCCACCTCCCAAAGCCGGAGCAATCCGAGACCGCACGCAGCTTCAGGGGACTTATGGTTGATTACACTGCGACACCCATAAGTCAGCGGTAACACGTCGGTGCGATATATTCGCCCCGGCGAGCAGAGTCGGTCATCGGGACGTTTAAATCGCCCCGGACCCCCATAGGGGCTCTACGTGAGTGTACTTGACATCTGGTCCGGGCTCGGCACCTAAACTTGCATATAGGGGCAGTATGAAGGGTCCACTATTGCTTCGTTGCTGGGCGCCCTGTCGGGCTGCACAAGTTGGAAGTCGCGCTCGAAACCGTGGGACAGGACTACGGAGATAGGAAATATCCCCGCTGGTGAGACGGGAGTGGTAAGCCTAAGGTACTTAGCCTAATAATGTACATAAAAACTAGAAGAGGAAGAAAAATGTAACCTAGCAAGGCATCCATAACAAATCAATCCCGTCATGGTGGCGGACGTGGCAAAAGAAACAGCGAGGATGGAGAGGTGAAAATGGCTGTGATGATGTGGTGGGCGTTCCGCATGCAATGGTGGCCTGCGAGGAGAAATACAGCGATGAAAAAGATGAGAGAATGAAAAGGGCTGGGAGGCGATAAGGCGATTAATGTCCGAAAAGAAAAGCACCAGAGCCACCATTGCATCCCCCGGTCACCAACTTGGCGGAACCCACCTCGACCGGGAAATGCATAGTTTCCGCGGTAGATGGTACTGAAGAACAACATCTAACAAAGAGCCCTGACACACAGTACATAGCCTGAATCCCATCCATGTCACAACAGATGTTCAAACTGGCCTCCATGGGATGCAGTGCACACGTTCACACGTCGCATCATGGATTGCCTCACTCGTTCGATTGTTCCGGCCTGTGTCCGAATACCGTCACAGGCTACATGGACACGCTGTTCAAGGGTCTCAACTTCAGGAAGAGGCTCGCCGTACACAATGCCTTTCAGATGCCCCCACAAGTAAATATCCAGGGGGTTTAAGTTTGGTGATCGAGCAGGCCATGCAACAGGACTTCCAAGTCCTATCTAACGTCCATGTTGGCGAGCCACTTGCCTGCAGCTTGTATCAGGGTTGTTCTCAAAATCATGGAGAACATGTTCCTCCACATCTGGTGTACGCAGTCTGCGGCCTCCCTGCACGTTCGTCTGTCTCAAAGGACCCATGCTCACAGAAGCGCTGAAAAATGGCTCCAAATGCTGTGTGATGTGGGTGGTGCTGTCTGCCAGGGTACGCGGCTCGATACATCCGTGCTGCCTCTCGACCGTTTTCATCTGCTTGGCCATACACGAACACCATCTCGGCTTGTTCCTGGAATGAATACCGGACCATTGCATTGTGCTTCTAAGTTGCTTAAATCGCATCAGTGCCATCTACCGTGGAAACTATGCGTTTCCGGACACAAGGTGGTATGAACTTTTGTGCTCCATTTTCAGTCAGGAATTACCCCCTGAAAAAGTTTGTCGGTGGACTTAAAACTCATCCTATATATATATATATATATATATATATATATATATATATATATATATCCTCTTTCAATTAATCTGAAATCACTGGAAGTTCAACTTAGAACAAATTACATTATCGTTGCCCTTTAATCTGTTTCGTCTGTCTGTGACAAATTATACATGCTAAAAAATCATTCTGCATTCACGCTATTTGTGGGTGCTCAGTTGAACTGAATAATTGCTACAGCGAAGTGTGAAAGCTTCAGTTTCAGTGCTAGTAACATTTGAGGGCAGTCTATTTTTTAATTATCTTTATCTTCAATAGCTACTCTAAGGCTTTTAGTGAAAATATTCATAAACTCATAAAAATTATCCGCATCTAGCTTATTAAAATAAGAAATCTTTGACTTGTAAGTTAGCACTTTCTGAGGATTTACATCACAACTGTGACCAGGCACCCCTGGATTGAAGAGCTCATTGAGAGCTTGGAAAAACATCTGTTTCATTTTCTACCTTTTTATATGATTAGTCAGTTTTACTTGACACCTTTTCGTACATACAATAAACGTTTCTGTAATTGTTTTCTTGGCTTTTCATTGGAGACATTTTTTAAGATTTCGTATTTGTCAGATGGCAATAACCCAGTAGCATATCTACCTAACGCTAAATTTAATTAATTAAGATCATCCCACAATTTGAGCAAAAGGATAGTTACATCTTTCAAGTTGTGTTATTAACTTGCTAATTTCCTCTGACACTTCACTGACAAATTTACATTGAATCTCTACTGTTATAGAACTAATTTCATTTTTCAAAATGTCTACAATGAACATTTTTTCCTCAAGTAATAAGAAGAAGTTTTTCAAAGCCAACAAGTATTTGTATAAACATATTACTCTTTGAAACCATGCATTCCAGCGTGTTATAACTGGGCTAGAAAAGAGAACAGGAGCTAGATCTGCCATTTTTCCCTAGTATGATTTAAATACGCTCTTTTAATTTTTCTAGAGTACAAAAAGACAAGCTTAATCTTGGACACAAAGGTATTCAATTCTGATATATCTTTCAAAATTATTCCTATCAAGTTTAGTTTACTTTGTGCGCAAAATATTGAAAATGGCCTCCAATAATCGTTCTTAAGGCCCGAAAACATGTTGTCATATATGAAACTGTATCCGAAACCAAACCCAGAACGTTATCGTACATTTAGATGCTTCAATTATGGTGGAAATATGACAGAGAGACTGCCAGAATTCATAACGAGTTTACTACGAAGTTTCCCGATGTACCGTTACCAATCGGCAACATTTGCGGAAACTTAACCTAAAATTTTGAAGGACGAGAAACATTGGAGATGCAACTAGATCCGGTCGGCCACGAACTGTTCGTAATGAAAAAACTGCTCAATTGCTTGTTCATTTTGGTGCTGCCACCTACAATTTCAGCGAAAGCATTGTTAGAATGGTCCACGACCGACTTGATGTTCGCTTCGCATCAAGTCGGCCGTGAATGGTCTTATAAACAGGCAGTACGCAGCCATCGGATGCGTTTAAGTAGGCGGTGATTATACGCATTAAAGGTATTTGCTCAAATCCCCTGTCACTTTTTTCCCTAGCAAACAACATGCAGAAGGCATTGGAACTGACCGTTGTGACATAATTGTTGTGGCGACGAGATAAATGTGTTCGAAATGTCCGCGAATATTCCGCTTCAATTGCAGACTGTGTTCAAGTACGTGGATTCCCACAAGACCGCGTACATAGAGACACTGAAGGAGGCGGTGGCCTTTCAGTCCGTGTCCATCGATCCTAACAAGAGGGAAGAATGCATCAAAATTATGCGCTGGACCGAGAAGTGCTTTCGGAAGGTGGGCGCCGAAACAGAGCTGTGTGATATTGGGAAGGAGGAAATCCCTGGCGGTAAGACGATCAAACGGCTTCCCGTTCTTATCGCTCTGTTCGGCAAGAAGTCTGGCAACAAGAAGACCGTTTGTATATACGGTCACATGGACGTGGTATCGGCCAAGAAGGAAGACGGCTGGATTACAGACCCGTTTATCCTTACGGAAAAGGACGGCAAACTCTTTGGCAGAGGTGCCAGTGATAATAAGGGTCCCATACTCTGTTGGCTGCACGCTATCGAGGCATTCCAGGCCAACAAGATAGAACTGCCCGTAAACGTCAAATTCATCGTAGAGTGTATGGAGGAGGTGGGAAGTGTAGGCCTGGAGAATTTCATGCTCTCAAAGAAGAAGACATTCTTCAATGACGTCGACTACCTCTGTATTTCTGATAGCTCGTGGCTGTATCCAAAAAAACCCTCTATTTCTTATGGAACCAGGGGGATTGTGTATTTCAGCGTCGAGGTCGAAGGCCCCAAAAGAGATCTACACAGCGGAACGTATGGAGGCTTGGTGCAGGAGCCCATGTCTGACCTCATCTTTTTGCTAAACTCTTTGCAGGACCACAACGGAAAAATTCAGGTTTGCATTAGCCTATAGAGAATATAAATGGAATTTCCAAAGAAAGGACATAGTGTTGGTGTCTCAAGGAAATCTGGTCAAATTTTGTAGTGGGATTGGTAGAACAACGATATCGATAGTTTTTCACTGTGTTGTCAACAAAATAAATATCAATCAGCACCAAATGAAACTGTCACAAACTTTTAGTTCTGTGTATGTATATTTTTATATATTTTTTATTGGGTTTGTTTTACGACGCTGTATCAACATCTAGGTTATTTAGGATCTGAATGATATGAAGGTGATAATGCCGGTGAAATGAGTCCGGGGTCCAGCACCGAAAGTTACCCAGCATTTGCTCGTATTGGATTGAGGAAAAACCCCGAAAAAACCTCAACCAGGTAACTTGCCCCGGCCGGGATTCGAACCCGGGCCACCTGGTTTCGCGGCCAGACGCGGTGACAGGTGTGGACGTGTTATGTATTCTTCTGAATTACATGTTTAATGCTACTTTAAATTAGTCATAAGAAAAACTAAAATATTCCATAGACAAAGAAGCAGCACACAACATCTACACAGGTTTTTATTATTATTAAGTGACACAAATAAGGCATCACTCATGAGCTAAGCCAGGAGATAATGGGTTAGGGTGGTCGGTATTGTCAGTGTATAATTCCTTTATTATATCAACAATATTGGTACCTGGCATTCGTAACTGGAGAAGGAAAGTACAGGAGAGGGATATTTGGAAGAGGATTGTTGATGATGCCAAGACAAACCTAGGCTGTAGCGCAAGTGATAACAATTATGTGTGCATGCATCAAGTTTAATCTTAAGATCTTTTTTTATAGTTGCGAGCCATAGTACTGTTTACTGTTAAATCTCTGTACTTTTTTTTTTGGCTCTTTGTAGTTCTTCATGTTTATATACAGATACAGTATAATGCATCCAATTCTTCATTCCTGTGGGTTAACGCCTACTGTACCCAGATATACATTCGTTTAACAGTACTGATGACAGGTGGGTTAACTTGTCTATTCCGCGCTTCAGTAGTTCTATTGATATGATCAGAAGATCTACCAAATCAAACCGTTGTGTTGATTTGATATCCGAAGGTGCCTGGTCTGCATGACTTCGTGGTGTCGGTAACGCCAGAGGAAGAGCGGTTGTACGAGGACATTGCGTTAGATATAGAGGAGCTTCGCAACCATTGTGGCGTATACCGGCTAGCACACAAGGAGGACAAAGTGCGCCTCCTTATGCACAACTGGCGCTTTCCCAGCCTTTCCTACCATGGCATCGAGGGTGCCTACAGTGGTTCTGGAGGAAAAACAGTCATACCGGCGAAGGTAACTGATTAAATTATGCTTTCAACTGTTGTCTACTGAAAGGGCTAGCAGATTTTGTAACGTTTGCTGTGAACAAAGTTTCTATAATACGGATGAAACCACGCATTGCTTCATGGCGCGTTAGATAAGACTCAGACGCGTATGTCTGGCTGGACCTTCGAGGGTCAAACAAGGGATAGATCCCAGCATTTACGCTTACATTGGTAAATTTGCATCCTACGAGTATATGCAATGTTTCAGACCTACAGGTGACCCGGGTGGCATTCTTGAATCCGTTCCCGACAGACTGGCCATCCTGACAAAGCCAGGTCCTATCCTCAGACGAGTATCTGTTAGGCCCCGGGTCCGCAAGTTAAATCGCATATGAATACCGGAAATTTATATTACTCCCAAGACTACATCCCCGCCTGTTTTTAACTATTGCACATGATACATGAAATGTAATGAGGGGGAGATGGAGAGTGTTGGTGAAATGAAAGGGGGAAACGAGAGTACTCCGAGGAAATCTATCTGCAGCGTCTGATTTGTCCACCGCCAATTTCATCATGAGCAGGACGAGGATCGAACCCGGATCGCCTAGATCAAGCATGTGAAGCTAGTCTATAATTGAGGTGTAAAGGCCCACTCCCACTTAGTGGAGTCGAACCGAATCGAAACGAAACGTCTGCCGCCGCTCACATCTACACTTCGTTCCATAATGTCTACAGGAGATGTAAACATTGTCGGCAGAGGAGAGAAGTATTCAATCAATGCAGAGATCTTATTCCACGCTTATCTTGAAGTTGGGCGGGAGTAGAACGCTTCATACTTCCCAACTTCAAGTCAAGCATGGAATGAGACTTCTACCATTGGTGGAATAGCAATTATACTTCTCTCCTCCTCTGCCGGCAATGTTTACATCATCTATCAGACAATATGGAACGAAGTATAATGGAATCGAACAGAACCGATGCGTGTTGCATAATGGCTTTAGCACAGTTATGTGAATTTATTTTATTTTAGTAAGTTATTTTACGACGGTTTATTAACATCTTAGGTTATTTGGCGTTTGAATGAGACGAAGGTAATAATGCCGGTAAAGTGAGTCCGGAGTCCAGCACCGAAAGTTACCCAGCATTTGTTCAATTTGGATTGAGGTAAAACCCGGAAAAAACCTCAACCTGGTAACTTGCCCCGACCGGAAATCGAACACGGGCCACCTAGTTTCGCAGCCAGACGCGCTAACCGTTACTCCACAGGTGTGGACAGTTACGTGAAGATGCAGAAAGAGAAGAAATAAGTATCCAATACATGAAAAGGAAATACTGTACTCATGATGTTTTTAACTAGAAACACACATGGGGAATTTTTCACTTTGACTATCTTCTGAGAGATGAAACACAATTCCATTCTTTTGTGCTTCTTTGAACTTTAATTTTTACCCGATGTTTCCATTAATATACTTATTTTGCTCCAATAATTATCACGGATATTATTATTATTATTATTATTATTATTGCAGTAGTATTTTTGTGTCTTGTCATGCAATAGCAGTTAATTCTGAACAAGATTTATTAATTTTCCACCGTTCATATTATTAAATTGTAATTTATTGTATTATGTACTATTTCACTAATAACTTTCAGTAAACAAATTACGTTACCAAACAGAATATGGTTCATTTGTTCTTTTACGAAGACTTCACAAGAACATATGATTACACTGGAAACAAGAAATTCTGCTCCGACAGAATTCTGCTCATGAATCCTGTTCTGTTCGATTCGGTTCCATTCGATTCGACGCGCCGCTTTCTGCTTTCTTACATTCAAATATATTGTGAAGAGAAATTCTGTTCGATTCCATTTCGCTAAGTGGGAGCGGGCCTTAACGTGACTTAGAATCTCTTTTAAGCATTGACTGCATTCGATTCTGTAAGTGGAAGGTCTCTAGACTCCTTGTCAGAGTGTATAGTAGACCTACAGTACGATATGACCGCGCTTGTCATCCCTGGCCTAAATGGAAGACCGAGCACACTAGCGCTGAAGCTGCTAGATTAATTCATAGGTAACATAATAATGTTGTAGCCTTCATTCCCTGATTAATCGTAATAGCCTATGGAATGTAATATTACTCTAAATTATGAAATATTTTTTTATTATTGGGCGTCTACCTACTTATTATGTAGCTATGTACCTATTATTGCTTTGACGAACTCTTTTTACTGTACATTCTCTTGTTTTAATGAAGTAGTACACACAATGAAAGATCTCTGATACTGACAGTGACAGTTACGTAGATAAGATTGAATTGAGTTGTATTGTGTCAAATATCAGAACTAAAATTTATAAGAAATAAAGTAAAAGCTGTTACAACTATCTCGCCTTAAAAGCTGGCTGAGTCCACACAGAACATATCGGAGCGTGCATTTCTGCTGACTGTATCCAAATGTGTTGATTTTGCACCGTGGTTGCACCATCGTACTCGTACGTACAGATCTCAGTATGTTGCGGTAGCTACCGGCGCACAATGTGTAAAAACGCCAATCTAGCTGGACAAAATTATTAACTTCTGTTCTTTATAACAGACTAGCTGGGAACACCCGGCATTGCCCGGGTTTTCATTTTTGCTTCTATTTTTAAATTAAACTGGTTGTTAGACGTTTCGGAAATCTCGGAAACTGAACTATAGACAACCTCGTTCTTAAAGATGAATCTTTACATAGCGTCACTTACATGAAATAATTAATGCCTACCAGGGTTAACTCAATTTAAAACAGCTGTAGATCAGGCACCGAGAAAAAACATTGCATCATGAACCTTGCGTTTAACTGTTTTTTAATTTAATTATATATACGTATATATTTTTATTTTTGTTTATTTATTTAATCTGGCGTAGTTAAAGCCACTAGACCATCTCTTCTACATCACCTGAAATAAAATAATATAATAGAAAAAATCGAACTATAAACAAAGTAAAACCAACGAAAATATAATATATAGGCTACAGTCACACGAACTTTAAAAGAATTAGCATTGTCTTGAAGTTCAGAAAAAACAAAAACACATCCCTTGGTCCCTATACACCACATAGCATTAACCCAATGTTCTACAGATCTCACATTTCGTCTCTGGTGGCCAGTGACTGTTAAATTTCAAGTGCCTTTTATTGCTCGTCAGCATTAGCAAATGTGACGTTACACAGAGACAGAGATAAAATGATATAAGATCCGTACATTGATGTGAAGCTGTCCTGACACACGTTTCACGTAATTTCATGACTATGTGTACTTGAACTTCAGAGAGAGCTGACAATAAATAGGGAATTCCCTTGTTAACAGTCTTAAATCATTGGGGTGTCATCGTCAGCAAAAATGTATCTCTCTATCGGTCATACCAAGGAATCAATATGTACGTCATGTAATTTAATTTATATTCGAATATTTTTTACCCCTTGACCGCTGTACGCTAGTTTATATCATACTAAGTTTTTTTAAATATGACTTGAGAAATTGTATCTCAGAAATTAAGAATATTAATTATATTATATCTTATTTTGTATACAAAATGAAGATACAATATATAAATTCGCAATAAGTCACTTTTTAACATAAATAATAATATTGTGAGATACGTATATTTTAGAAATTAAGACATTGTTCTTTCCACAATGCTTAACTGATTGGCAACGTGATTATACAGATAGAATCTCGCAGTAACACATTTTCGGACATGAACAACAATATTTAGAGAGACGTATAATTTAGAATTAATACAATGTTATTTTCACTGGGCTTACGTACATTCACATACTAACATTAGCAACATAACAAAAATATCATTGAGTTGGTTTTTGATATGGGTAAAATGCTTTGTTTTCCCCTCCTTTGCATACATATATGTATATAAAATATGTATAGGTGTGCCCACTCGAGAGCAAGCTGCATAGTTGGGAATGTGAAAAACACGGAGTTCCAAAGTTAATATTGCAACTTTGAGCGACTGTCCCTAAGCTTTATTTTAATATGGCCATTAAAAATGCTAGTACCACTGAAATAAAATTGCAGTTGCTTAAATTCGAAAGGCAAGTTAGTAGGTATCATAGGAATACGTGAGATAAAAACATATTCTCCTTTTGTTTTACCAGTTAATATTGTTACTTATATTACCTTTTTTTCTCACATCAATTCTTGTTCCATTGCATAATTTTGGCGTATCAATATTTCCAATAGTTCCGGTACTATTAGTGATTCAAAATTAATTAGGCTATTAAATTATGTGCTTTCAAAAAATTCACGAATTCAGTTGGATAAAATACAGCCTGCTCACTATCTACAACTGTATCGAGAAACTCATACTACGGTTCTGGACTGCGGAAAGATACTTATTTTATGAATAAATATTGTCTAAATTTTGGCCTTCCTGATGTATCAACAATGCTTTCGTGCTCTTTTCCGCGGCCTCGCGAAGGTTGCTGTTGAATAATAAATATGGTTTATTTAACGACGCTCGCAACTGCAGAGGTTATATCAGCGTCGCGGTGTGCCGGAATTTTTGTCCCGCAGGAGTTCTTTTACATGCCAGTAAATCTACTGACATGAGCCACTTTAACACACTTTAATGCCATCGACCTCGGCCGGGATCGAACCCGCAACCTCGAGCATAGAAGGCCAGTGCTATACCAACTACGCTACCGAGGGCGACTTCGATGTTGAATACGACAATAATAAAGAACAATTGACTGTAGAAGATTGCATCTAATATTATACATGAATGTTTGATCGTATATAATTTTATTTTTTATTTTTTTAAATTAATTTAACGTCCATTTGTCCGATTTTAATGTAGCCTATGTTCTTCTGGTTATGAAGGTTAAATGTGCAAACTTTAGCAAATATCTGTCAAAGCGTGTAGATTTGTATAGAGTACATACATACATACATACATATATACATGTAGCCACATTGACTTTTATATATAAGATTTTTATGAAATTTTGTACAGAAGTTACAGATAGCATATAAGTTATTTTTGTCTACAAACTCTGATTATATTTATGTAAGAGGAACTACTCATTTATAGAGAGTGGCTTTAGGCAAAATTAATAACTTCCTTCCTGTCTAAAAGATTTTTATCAAACTTTGTATTGCTTTAGACAAAAAAAAAAAAAAAAAAAAATGACTGGCTGCCATACGCTAAGTGCCCTTCGGAAGACTTCGGTTGATTCCGTGAGAGCGTAGGTTTAAACATGAAGGAATTTCTTATGCACGTTTTTGCTCTGTTTTTCTTTTGTTTTGTTTGTTTGTTGCTTTTTCTGTATATTTATAGGTCAAATGTGTTGAATAATCTATAACGAAGACATATTCAAGTTGTAAATTAGATGCAAAATATACATCCTTTCCCTAGCTGTGTGAACCAGGCTCTGCTCGAAGTGAACTTAGACAAATTTTACGCTACAGGAGAGCGGTCATTTCTTGTGTCTAAGGCTGTACAAGAGTTAAGAGTAATATATATTTGTTGTTAACAAACTCTGATTACATTTATGTAAAAGAAACTATCCTTTTAAAAGGGGTGCTTTTTGACAAAATTAATAACTACTCTAGGTTTCAAAAGATTTTTATAACAATTTGTACAAGAGTTACAGGTAGCATATATTTGTTGCATGCAATCTCTGATTATGTTTGTGTAAGAGGAATTACCCCTTTAAAGGGTATGATTTTAGACAAACTTAATAACTACGGTACTCTCGGTTTTAACAGGTTTTTATGACACTTTGTACGAGAGTTACAGGTAGCATATATATTTTTGCGTAAAAACTCTGATTACGTTTCTGTAAGAAGAACTATATCTTCAGAGAGGGTGGTTTTTGACAAAATTAATAGCCTCTCTCTTAATAGGTTTATGACATTTTGTACAAGAGTTACAGGTAGCACATATATTTTTGCGTAAAATCTCCGATTACGTTTCTGTAAGAGGAACTACCCCTTCCAAGAGGTTAGACAAAATTAATAGCTTCTCTCCGGTTTAACAGATTTTTATGACACTTTGTACAAGAGTTACAGGTAGCATATATATCTTTGCGTAAAAACTCTGATTACTTTTCTGTTAGAGGAACTACCCTTCCAAGAGGTTAGACAAAGTTAATAGCTTCTCTCCAGTTTAACAGATTTTTATAACACTTTGTACAAGAGTTACAGGTAGCATATATATTTTTGCGTAAAAGCTCTGATTACGTTTCTGTAAGAGAAACTAACCCTTCGTAGGGGATGATTTTAGACAAAAGTGATATATTCTGTCCTGTCTAATAGATTTTTATGAAACTTTGTACAGGTGTTACAGACAGCGTATATTTCATGCATACAAATTCTGATTACGTTTATGCAAGAGAAACTACCCCTTTATAGGGGGCGCATGTAGACAAAATTTATAACTCCTCTTCTATATAACAGATTTTATAAAACTCTTTACAAGATTTACAGGTAGCATATATTTTTGTATTGAAACTTTGATTATGTTTGTGCTAGAGGAGCTACCATTTTGTAGGGGGTGGTAGACAAGAATAACTTCTTTCCTATAGGTTAAAACACAGTTTTATGAAACTTTGTACAGGAGTTACAAGTGGCATATATTTTTAGTTTAGAAAACTTGATTACCTTTGTGTAAAGGAAGTGCCCCTTTGTAGGGAGTGGTTCCTGACAAAAGTAATAACTTCTCTCATATGTAACAGATAATTATGAAGCTCTGAACGGGAGTTTCAGGTAGCATAATATATTCTTTATTCTTTGTGTACAAACTTTGATTATATTAATTGTGTGATACCTGGAACTTCTGTACAAAGTTTCATGTAAGTGTATTATGGCATGAATGAAACTCTTAATTCCTTCAGAAAACCCTTCATTACAGACCTCCAAGTCGTAAGCACCAAGCGAAAATGACACAATCCCCAAAATCAGCTCTTATTTCGAAGCATTTCGCCAAACGTCGAAGAGCTGCCGTCTTGAAACTGAAGGATAGGATTCCAAAAAATAATTAAGTATCCAAGTTCCGCACTTTTTCACGCTTTTGAATTTTGCAAACGCGTAGAATGAAACTATATATACAGGGTGTTTAAAAAATACGGGGCATAATTTCAGGTATGTATTTCTCACATGTAGACAATCAAAATAGTTCATTACAACATGTGTCCGGAAATGCTTCATTTCCGAGTTATGGCCTTCACAACATTGAAATTCACCGGAACATTTTTCATGTCATAAATATCTCAAACTATATTCCAGTTACATGTAAATTAGACACCGGCAAATCAAACAAGACTCACGCCCGTAACTGCCTGCCGTCAGGCTTGGGTTCCGGTGAAGCTACAAAGCAAGTTAACGTTTAAGACTGAACCCATTCAGCCGAGTTTTATAAGTTCAGTCCAGGCGGGACCTAAGAAAGCCTGCCTGTTTGCTCGTATTATAAGGTAGAGTGACTTGCATTCACGAAAGCCAGTCTGCGCTGGTTAAGATGAAACAGTACTAGTTTGAAATCTAAGTTCGTTGGCTATTTAGTCACTTCAAAAAAGCTATATTTTATGGGCCAACACGGCAGAAAATTCTTGATTAAAGAAATATAGTTTTACAATTTATTGCACTATAGAATTTCATAAAATAATAAGATAAATATTATACATTTCATTTTTCTGCAAAATATATATGACTCAAGAAATAACGGCAAATAGGCCCTAATTCTTGATTAAAGAAACACAGTGTCACAATTTATTGCGCTACGGAATTTCATAAAATAATAAGATAAATATTATACATTTCATTTTTCTACAAAGTGTATGTGACTCAAGAAATAACGGCAGATAATTCTTGATTAGAGAAACACAGTTTTACGATTTATTGCGCTACAGAATTCATAAAATAATAAGACAATATTATACATTTCATATTCCTGCAAAGTGTATCTGACTCAACAAAATAGTAACATTTTGTAACTTCTGACTAGTTGAGAAGAGAAGAGAAGAGAAGAGAAGAGAAGAGAAGAGAAGAGAAGAGAAGAGAAGAGAAGAGAAGAGAAGAGAAGAGAAGGAAATATGTTGAAAAGATATTGGTAACAATTATTATGAATATCAACAACTATTATAGAAAAATATTTCATTTTAACTTTTTCCTTATCAACAATTAAAAGCCTCATGAATACCTGTAAAATGTATACTAGTTTTTCGTTCTTCAGAATATTGATTTGCTATTTAACTTCTGAGGCACAGATTTATTTTTATTTATGAAGCTGAAAGTTTGAAGGAATTGCATTAAATTTTTATTACTACGAAGAAAAGGAAAGTGCAAGTAATTTATAATAACTGTTGCCATTTAATGGATATTATATTGACGAGAAATAGTTTCTTTGTCTTTATTAATGGTACGTTTCAGAAGACAACAAATTAAGTTTTCAGTAGTTTGTCTATATCTGTAGGCTTCTTGTCAGGTTTGAATGACTTGGTTGATATTTATCATATGCATCTGAAAGCAGCACAGTCTGGCGCAGGTCGGCGAAACACAACAGTCCTTTCGGGTCACTATAGGACTGTTTGACGTCACGTGCAACGACACTGCCTGTCTGCTTGTGAGAGAAGGTTGAAGGCAGCCTAGCGATTCCATGCGTTAGCCCGCTCACGAAGGAAAACGGGTATGGGCAGGCGTGAAAGAGATTTTGCCGGCCTCTGATGTCAATCGGTACTCCTGTAAGAATTTGCACGCTCTAGCCACTCGTTGCTCGTAGGTACACACATCGCTTCCCCTCCCGCGGCTGAAAGAGGGGCAGCAAGGGTTTTGCATAGCAGAGGTGGACTACACAGGTCTTTTGAGCGTTTCCCGCCAAACTTGCCATTAGAATTCATTCGTTTCATGTGTGACAGAAAACTGGAACAACAATACAAGGAGAAAGGTATTGTTACTTTTCACCAATCACTTATCGCTCTCGCTTCCCTCAGTTACGTCACTTTGCTGCATTTTAATATTTGGAAGCACATACGCATGCGAACAATATTTTCCAGAATGAATCGCAATAAAACTACAGTATACAGACATCCCGTTCTACAGACACGGAGTACCTCTCGACTGAAATGTTTAGTTTCAATTAATTGTACATATTTTTAAGGAAACAAACCAGAACCATCACAACAATAATACTTAACAAGAAATTTAAGTATTTTATTGAGTCTGTGTCAGTTTCTGTATCGTATTTCTCGTTAAGACTTAAACATTGTTTTGAAAATTCACAAAAAAAAAAAAAAACCCTTGTGATACGGGGTAAAATTTAAAAAAGAATAAAAATTTGTGTTATTAATAAATTTCAGGACAAAAAGCCGTATATGCCAAGGAATAATACAAACATTATTACATAGAACTCATAGCAATAAGACCGAACTCACAGAAGACTCGCCTGCACCACGGCACATAAAATAATTAATTTTGGACATTTTATCATGTTTCCGCAAAACGAGAAAACAGGTACCGTTACAGAAAATAACATTCAATATGATAGTTACATTTTCTTGTTCGAGTCCGTGTGAGTCTCTGTACTATAGACCTGAACTTCGTTAAAACTGGAAAATTATTTAAAAAATAGGACATTTATTTGCAGTCGTTATAAAAGTCCTTTGCGATACACAGTAAAATTAAAAGAACAATGAAAAAAAAATGTTATCAATAGAGTCCTGCGTTTGGTTGCTTTGAGTAGAAGTTTCATGTGCCAACTAGCTTCGCTTGGAATGGAGAGCTCTGACTCGCCTCCCCATTCCGTTTCGTGTGTGTACATACAGTATCAGCTTTATTCTTGTGTCTGCCTGTACAGGGACTGAACAGTGAGAATACTACTCATGTTCAAAATACACTGTAACGCAGGGGCGTATTTTGCGGACTACCGGGGCTACCGGCGGTAGCCCAAGGAAATTACAAAAGAAAAAGTTTATAATATAACATAATGTAATAATTTTGTATTATTAGTTTTACCATAGTAATTAAAATTAAAGTAATTGTTAGATTTATATGCGCTCTCTGCTCTCGAAAAGAAACAAGTTGTCAAGGAGGCATCGCTGGAGAAACCGCTTGCTACGTGAGGTAGCCTGTGACCGTCCCGCTCACGCTGTCCTTCGCACAACTGCCCGTCCCCCCCGCTCCCTTCTGTTTCTATCGTGCAGTGTAGGCCGTGAGTTGCCGCTCTCGTGATCGGTTTCTTCGCAGGCGCGAAGCAACAATACGCTTAGTACGCTAGCTCTGAATGTGATTGTGTTCTTGCAGTGCATTATTTTAAATCTGTGATTTGTTCGAGTGTCTAAGAGTTATATTAATTGTGAATTATTAAGTTTTTAATTTCCCAATTAAGTGATATTGTGAAAAATATGGCAGAACAAGTTTCTGGAGGGGTTTGTGTTGAAAATGACTGTGTAATAAAAGGTTTATTAAAAGTGCCTTTTAACCGTCGTACATAACAACGAGAGAGTTGAAATTGTGAAAATGGAAAGACCAACTCCTGAGTTAAATTTGTCCATGGACGTAAAAGAAAAACAGCGTGAGTACACACGCCATTTCACTTCAACAACATATGGTAAGTGGAATTGGTTGTGTGGTAGTTCTAAACTGTCTAAACTATTTTGTTGGCCATGTTTGTTATTTAGCCGCGAAACTAATGTGTGGTCAAAAGAGGGGTTTTCTAATATGAAGTCCCTTCGAACAGCAGTCCTAGAATACGACAAATCAAAAGCTCATATTTGTAGTAGCATGAACTTTGCAAACTTTGGAAAGACAAGAATTGATGTACAGCTAGATAAGCAGAAAGCTCTCACATCAACCAACACAATGCTCTTGTGAAAAAAAAAAAAATCGGGAGATTTTACTGCGTCTTATTAACGCAGTCTGCTTTCTAGGAAAACAAGAATTGGCTTTTCGGGGTCATAACGAGAGTGTGGAATCAGACAATATAGGAAATTATATTGAATACTTAAGTTCCTTAAGTGAATTTGACCATTTACTGGCCAATCATCTTGAGAGTTCAACAGTATTTCGTGGTACATCTCCCGCAATTCAGAATGACTTAATATTTGCTGTAAGTGGGGTTATGATAAAGAAAATAAAACCTTTTGTGGCCATTGTTGTTGATGAAACAAGTTACTGCTCTAATCAGAGTCAATTGTCCACTGTTTTAAGATACGTCGACAGTACTGCCAATGTTCAAGAACGGTTTATAGGATTCACAAATGTCAGTTCGGACAAAACTGCTGCTGCTTTGTTTCAGCATGTGGAAGGTGTTACAGCAGAATACAATGTCGGCAATAAGTTAATTGCACAGACATACGATGGTGCTTCAGTTATGGCGGGAAATATTAATGGCTTGAAAACAAAAGTTCAAGAAAAGTATCCTCAAGCACTATTTGTCCATTGTTACAGCCATGTTCTCAATTTAGTTTTGCAACAAACTACTTCATCCATTCCAGAATGCCGCATTTTTTCAAAACACTGTCGGGTTTAGCTGCATTTTTCTCATCATCTCCTAAAAAATCAGAAATCTCAAGGAATTTATGAACAAGAAACTCCCAAAAGTAGCACCAACTAGATTGAATTTTACATCTCGGCTTGTAAATACAGTAAAGGAATACAGAGAAAAACGGACTGCTTTCTTTAAAAATATCATTTGTAATGACTCTGAAGAAAACTGGGATGATGCTGTAATTGTGCAGGCTCAAGGATATTAGAATTTTTTCACACAGTTTCGGAATATATTTCTTCTTGAAGTCTATGCTAGAGTGTTCGCACATACAGATGTGCTCTACAATATTCTTCAGACAAAAAGTATAGACATAGCATACTACTTGCAATACTTGCAAGAGGTATCAAAGTTAAAAAAATACTATATCCGAGTTCAGACGTAGTGGGTTTCCGTCCATAAGGAGTAATATGGAAAATGAAAATTCTTCAGCCAATACAATGGAACCACCATTAAAGCGAAGAAAAGGAGATGATGAATTGAAATACAGGCAGCTGTACTACAGCATACTAGATCGTATGCACATGGAAATTACTGACAGATTTTCTGATTATGGAAAGCTTCAGTTCACACATCTTCTAGATTCTCACAATTTTTCTGCTTATAGAGAAAACTTCCGGAATGAGGCACTAAACAAATTATTTCAGTCCTATAACAGTCACTTTGATCAAGTACGTTTGAAAAATGAATTAAGTGTAATATATATTGAGCAGAAGTCTTTGATTTTTCGAACAAACCTATCCATGAAATATTATCTGCCATATATGAAAACCAGCTGAACCAAGTTATTCCTGAAGTCCTTAAATTGGCAACATTAATTGTGACAATACCAGCTACGTCAGCATCGGTAGAAAGAACATTTTCTGCGTTGAAGAGAATAAAATCCTACTGTAGATCAACTCATACACAAGAACGTTTATCCGGCTTGGCACTGATGTCCATTGAAAAGTCATTTCTACAGAAACTTTGCAAGTGGCCCAACTGTAATTTCAATGACGAAGTCATCAACGTATTTTCGTCCCAATCAAGACGTCTGGAATTCACATAAATATGTAAGGAATTTTATTATAGGGATTTAAAAATATATTTTGTGTAATAATAGGGTCATTGGTAGCCCAAACCCTTTAACCAGTATACGCCACTGCTGTAACGTGGATTTAATAACAAACTAAATATTTATTTAAAGCCACCTTATGGGCAGCAGAAGATTAATCTCAAGATAAGTAAAACGCAACTACAGTCTGATCCGTCTGGGAAGACAAAATAAAATGACTATAAAATTTATAGTGAGGTTACTGTAGAATTCATTTCAATTCCAATGTGATACTGAAGCACGGGAGTTTTATATCACCATTGTTACCGCGTAAGAAACAAAAGAATTTACTCAGCAACGACCGAATAAACAAAATACTTGTTGAATAGATGGGTATTTTTTGACGAAGCAATCTTCCATATTAGTGGTCGAGTGAATACTCTTAATGCAATCACATGGGGACGTAAAAATCCTCATGTCTCATAGCCTATGAACTGGAACAGGCTAGTTCTGAAGTTAATGTTTGGTGCGCGGTAAGTCGCTATAATCTGTATGAGCCGTTTGTCTTCGCATTGGAGACAGTTCGATGAGGACCATAAGTGGACATGTTGAAAAACTTCTTCGAACCACAACTGCAACAGGAAAATAATATGGTTATCGTGTTCCAACAGGATGGTGCACCACTTCATTGGGCAACAGACACATTTGGTAACAACCGGTGTGGTTGACGAGGACCAATTATGTGGCCTCCAAATTCCCCAGACCTGACACCACCCGATTTATTTCGCTGAGATTTCATGAAGAATGATGTTTATACACAGCAACTCAGGAATATTCATGATCTCAGAGCAAAGATTTTTTCAGCTTTTGAGAAAGTTACTCCTGAGAAGTTAGGCCACACATGGGAGGAATAAGCCTCAAGATATTAACTTACTGTGTCGTGTTCGCAATGGCGGGCATGTTGAGGTCTAATTTGGACAAAACTCCCATTCTTCTAGAGTGCATGTACAAATTATTTAACAATAAATAGCAACAGTTCTCATTGTATTATGTTTTTATTTTATTGGGTTATTTTACGACGCTGTATCAACATCTAGGTTATTTAGCGTCTGAATGATATGAAGGTGATAATGCCGGTGAAATGAGTCCGGGGTCCAACACCGAAAGTTACCCAGCATTTGCTCGTATTGGGTTGAGGGAAAACACCGGAAAAAACCTCAACCAGATAACTTGCCCCGACCGGGAGTTTTTATTTTATGTCTTCCCAAACGGATCACAATATATTTTTCAGCCAACAAGTAAAAACTAATGTTTATTATTTCAATTTATGGAGTTTTGAATTTTTAAATTGAATTTTTTAAAATAAATAGATATAGTTTATCAAAGTGAAAATGAGTTTAGAAATAAATTATATAGTGTAAGTTATTGAAAGGATTTCAATGTGAATATTCACAATTGAAAATGAGTTAATACTGAAATATATAAAATATATTTCGACCCGGATGTTTCAACTTTTGCTCATTTAGAAATGTTTCAAGGATTTCTTTTGCCTTCATGTTTTACAATCTCTAATGCCAGCTTATGGAAATTAATTGTGAATAGGCTTATTTTTTTACACGTGAACGTTGTGCCTGGACACAGCCTATGCATGTACTCATACACACCTATAAATGAATGAATAAGTAAAGTAATGAATAAATACCGTAAATAAGTGAATAAGTAAACAAACAAATAAATAAATACATAAATAAATAAGTGGTGCATAGTATAATGAATAAATCACAGTAAAAAATAAAATTATTTACACTGACTACTTGCTTCATGAGTCACTACAAATTACGAGTGACTGTAAACATTTTAAGTGTTTCAAAATGTAAAATTCCCCCTTCTTTCAAATAAAATACATTGTCTCATTTCCTAATGAAGAGCTCACTGCCAAATTCTTCTTTTAGAGCACTGATATCTTAGCGCCTAGCTTTGTTTTGTTTCGGCATGTTTGCTGATCAGTAGACCTGAAGTGTGTACGCCGCACTATACTCCATACATACCTATACTGTTGCGAATTGCTCGGAGCCTTTAGGTTACCAAACACAGGACTCTAGTTATCACAAAGAACATATCTGGATTAACAGATTCCATCACAGTGAATCAACACAGTAATCTCCAACTAAATGTTCTTACAAAAAGCTCTTTGCACGAAGACTGAACTAGCAGCGCAGGGTCGTAGCAATAAGGCAATGTTTACATCAATCTATAAGTAACAAATAGCTGACAGTTGTAAAAGGGTGCGCCCTAACATTCTTTGTACTTTCAAAACCACAAATTAATACTCATTTGTGTCGAAAATTGATTTTTGTCCATCTATTAATAGATCGCGCAAAAAGTGCGGCAGCTGCGTTTAACCTGTTGTGTGCGAACTTTATAGTTTGAGATACAGTAGATGAGTTTCGAGCTATCTCGTCATTTTATTTTCTCTTTTACGGAGGAGGGATCCGAAGGCACCGCTCTTGTACAAGTACAGCACGCTGTACCGTGAACGCTGTCTCGTCATACTTAAAAGTGGGCTCATTTTGTTCCATTCACCACAAATTATTTAAAAAAACTGTATGCTTTAGTCATTGCCAAATGTTCCCTAAGTTTATCATTGTAGTATTTTTTTCTTCCGATTCAAGGATGTATCATTGCTGTCTCATTTCAAGACTACTGCGTCTTTTAATCTTCTCATATATCCTATATCTCGTTTACCAGTAGTCCAGTACAGGATGAACCAACCAGGGCTAGACTCCTAACCGCACTCACGGCGGCTGATTCATACGTAACGACACTACCATATACGGAAGATTTGTTCCGAGCTTTTTCGGTTAATATTGCATAATGATGTATTTACCGAACTCACAATTCATGTTCGAAATGACGTCCTTGTGTTATCTGGCAGGCTGCTCATCTCCTGAAGACATGTCCAGCAACTCACCGCAGTTCGTTCTCCGAAATGGTTCGAATTTCGTGCCGGATATTTTGTTTGGATTCCTCAAATGAATGTGGGTTATTCGCGTAAACTTACTTTTAACCACTGAGGTAGAACCATGCTTCGTCACTATAAAAATTCAGGTAGGGTCAAGTAGTCCATCATACACTGACTGTTGGAACCACATGCAAAACTAAGTTTGCTCTGATAAATAATAGGGTTCCGTTAACCTCTGAACTATACGAATTTCGTAAGGTTTTAATTTTAAATGTTTCGTACTTCTTATCACTGAAGACTATGACACCCCTACCTGCTGAGCTACACGGCGGGATGATGTCGTAGAACTTCTTTCTAGTCGGTGGCAAATTTCATCTAACATCTCACAGAGAACACGCTGTACGCATGTTCTTTTCTTATCCAATACTCTACGAAATTTCTTCACTAAATTGTAAATCATTACTTTAGAAGGTTCTGGCGAATTAGGGAATGACTGGCGGAAGTTTGTTACAACTGTTCTCCAAGATACTTATAAACACTCCTTGTTCAAGGCTATATTTCATAATGGACACACTACTGCACTCAAAATGTACAGTATACAGCTGCACTCTCACTATGTGAACGTGTTAACGTAACTAAACACGAAACGTACGTGAGCAAGAGGTCTGATCACTGCGATGGAGCAGCAGTTACGCATACGACTTTCAGTCTAGCCGATCTAGCCGATCTAGCTCTGACTGACTCACTCTGTAGCTTAGTAGCCGTTCCGAGGGCATTCTTATGACTTGTTTCTGCTAATTGTTTTTATATTCTTTGATGTCTTCTATAATATTTCTTACTTTCTATCTTTCTGTAGTGCTTTAATGATGTTTATTTTGTCTAACAATTTTACATTTGTTGCAGATTTAATAAATCTTATCATTAGTGATAATTCTTGATTCTGCTCAGTTCCTATTGCTATGTCTTATTAATTTTATTAAATTATTATGACTTCTATTTATCTATGAGTCAAGTACTTAATGTTTTGTTACTCTTAAGGCATTAGCCTACGTCGTGGCAGGAAGTGAAACGCTGTTTCATTTCCTACAATAAGTTTCACGGACGTGTCCCACTACATGTAGAAACCTATTTAGGTTATTAAAACCGGAAAGAAAAACAATTACTCCTATTGCTGATATGACTTTACTGAAATACGTTTGTTTGTGGATTTTACGTTTGATCCTTCGATTATTTTATCAATCTGTCGTTGTGATTCAGTAATATTTTTGAAATAATATAGGCTACTCGATGTTTAATGGCCTTCCATTGTGACTAATCCTTCATCGCAGATTTTGTACTGATGTGGAAAGGGTGGGTTCCGGCCCACATGAAGAATGATTGGAGTTCTCATTTACCAGGATACCAAAACTTGTATTTTTTAATTGGTTATTTAACTACGATATATCAACTACAAGGTTATTTAGCGTTGATCGAATTGATAATAGCGAGAAAGTATTTCGCGAGATGAGACCGAGGATTCGTCATAGATAATCTGACATTCGCCTTACGGTTGGAGAAAATCTCGGAAAAAACCAAGCAAGTAATCGGCCCAAGTGGCCTTCCAAAATATGGCCACGAAGACGTAAGGTTACATACACAAGTGATTTTAAGTGCATCCAGAAATAAAATTACATTTACAATTACAAGTAGCTATCGCTGAAAATGTCGGTCAGTTTTTCGAATGCATGCTCCACCCCTCTTGAATAAATTTCGAGTCAACATGCTGCAGCTCACTATATGTAATTCGTCTGTCGTTTGTAAGATATTATTTTCAGATCTTGTACTGTAAGAAATTCAACGATCTCTTTTAGGAATCTATGTATGCACTTTCTAAATTAGTATTTCATTTTTATATTGTATGTGCAATGCATGAATATTCGTCGTCGAAATCTGTACATCATTTACGTTAGTCCATAGCGGAAAAAATCGTGACATAGCACACTCATTTACAAAGCGAGAATTATAGACATTATCAGACGAAATAGAGAGTAACTCACTTTCGTTGAGGATTTAAGCGTAATAATATAAGCTATTCTTCTGCGCTTATAAGCCAACGCTGACCGATAATACCGTCGACGGAAGTGAATATTAGATCTCTTCCAGTTGTCACAGTATGGGTGGTTATGTCCTCTGAGGAGTAAAGAGAACACACTGAATGTTTGCTTCTGCTTACAGGTATCAGGCAAGGTCTCATTGCGCCTGGTGCAACATCAAACTCCAGAGCGTATCACTGAGAAGGTTCAGGAGTATTTGCAGCAAGTGTTTAAGCTCCGCAAGAGCTCCAATGTGCTCCGCGTGCAGCTACTTGCTTCTTCCAAGACCTGGTCCGAGAATCCCCTTACCCCGCACTATCAGGTATCTTATATAACTGCGGAAAATTCGGAATTTTGAAATTTATTTCCAAGTCGCTAACATCTTTGCTTAAGTATTCTTTTTTAAGATCACACGATCAAAGAAATGCGAAGATATTTTATGGAATATTACGCCAATGTAACATAGCTTATTTGTAGTTACGCCATTATTTATTCAGTTATTTAGAATTACGACAAGGAAATATACAGTCTGATCCGTTTGGGTATGGATGATTTAAATTTATTATTATAAAGCTATTATGATTGAAAAAAAAAACAACTGAATAGATTACAGTGAACTATAGTGGACTTCATGTTGTCAGCAAACAGCTGGATACATTAAGAAGATTGATGATAGAAAAAAATTCTTGCTGGTTATATTATGATTAAAAGATGGGAGTTTCCATATATTACAATCAACAATGCATAATCTGAAAGGACAAATGAAAATCGTAGGTGATTAAAATGGCTACTACAAATCAATAACGGGCACAATGTGTTCTTTGGTAGGCCTATGCTAAATTTGAGAGTGTTAAAAGAGTTCAAAGGAAGTTTCGAAATGAGTATGGTGTGCGTAATGTACATAAATACGATTCCATAATGTTGTGGTATGTAACATTTGTAGAAACAGATTATGTATCAAAAAAAAAAAAAAAAAAAACATGCAGGAAGTCGCAGGCGAAACCCAGTAAGAGAAGCAGCTATTTTTTGACTTGACCTCCAAACTCCCCAGATCTGACTCCTCCTGACTTCTTCGTGTGAGGTTTTGTTAAAGACATTGTCTATTCACAGAAACCCAGGAACATTGATGACTTGAGAGTAAACATTACTCAGAAACCTCAAATTTCTGCACATTTAAAGGACAACATTAAATTTTTTTTCAAAAATTTATTATTATAATACACTGTTTTCTTAAATTGACTGATCATATTCGGAATTAAATCAGTGGCTATGAAATGTTTCATATGAAACAATTTTTATCTCGAAAAGAAAGCGAAACCGAACAAAATTTTATTAAACTATTTTGTTTGAAATATTTAAAAGAATAACGCCCTGAAATTAATGACATTACTTACGGTTCACCCCTGTATTGTTGAGGTAACCCTTACTTAGCTAAGTAATGTAACCTTCATTACGATGTGGAGGAATATCTAAGAATAGCACTATTCGTTTTATGTCATTTGGATTTTCTATTTTAGTTGCATCTTGAACGGTATTGTACTTTATATCCATGTCCACAGTTCCGGTATACAAATAGTCCGTGATGTAATGTATCTATTTTTTCCACATGTGTGACATAGGGGAGGAATACTGGTGGTTTTTTTTACTGTTATTTATACTCGCTTTAACATTTCTGGTCATATCGCGAGTTAATCTTTCGGGTGAAACCCGAAGGCCTATGTAGGCTTACTTCTGTTGAGACTGGTTCTATTGCTGTGAACTAGATGGCGCCTATAGATGTATTATTGATTTGTTATGAATATGATTCTGGTGATGAATGAAGCCGGTGATATTCAGGGATATTGTGGCCCGGATTTCCTGGCATTTGCCTTACGGTTGAGGGAAAATCCTCAACCAGAAAATTCAACCCGACCGGGAATAGAACCCGGGCCCTCTGCATAAGAGACCGGCATGCTGACCCCTACACCACGAGGTGGTCATTACTGATGTTATGATTATTTTTTTTTAGTTTCAGTAGGTATTATGCCATTTATACATTTATAAGCACTGCTTTTCCAATCATTTGGTATATTTAACATTTTGAAGGTCGGGAAATTTCATCATGATTGAAATAGGATTATTTTGCAATGTAGATAAATATCAGTAGATATCCTTGGTTTTGATTTATTTTGCATTCTGTGTAAAGGAGTTTGGAAAGTTCTCAATTTTATTGTCATAATTCGTCGGAATATGACGTGTTGTGATACACTATCGGATATTGTTGTAGATATCCATAAGATACTTTTTATGAGAAAAACTTGACATTTCCGTTGATCACAATAGAGATCCAGTTCTCCCTTTTCTGTCGGTTTCTATAATTGTATTTTAGCAATTTTGTACCATTCCCGGTCGTATTTCCAAAACCTTTATTCCGAATACCTTCATTCCCGAATGACCTCATTTCCGAATCGGAACGGTTATTCCGAATAGGCAGATTTCTGAGTCCTTATTTCCGATTCACAAATACCATTAGGCAGGTAAAAAATTAAAAACTATGTAACAAAAATAATTCCAGGAACAAAAGGAGGCAACATTGTTTGGTTGCCAGGCGATGCTCAAAATTAAAAAATTAAAAAGTATGGAACCAAAAATAATTCCAGAAACAAAAGGACCTTACATGCCCACTAAATCTGCCAGCACGTGCGATGTGCGATTTTGAGTTAGGCACCATAAATAGCATTAATGCAGCTCTTCCTGGTACTCACACTACAGCATGCTTCTCCCACTTGGATCAGTCGGTCTATCGACGTGTTCAAGCAGAAGGTCTATGATGCAAATGATCGCCATGTAAAAATCGACATACACATGCTTCTGAAACTGGCTACGTCCCTCCGTAAGACGTCAAACGATCTTTCAGGGAGCTTCACAGCGTCGTGGACGATGATGTGCTCTTAGTAGTGGATTACTTCGACGCCAATTTATTATGTCAACGGTAGAAGAGCCCGAGGTAGAAGACCCGCACTACCACATCTTACCCTATAGAACTTTGGAACCACTATGATGCCACTGTGTATAATGAGCACCGGACCAATAACCTCGGTCAGGGTTTCCACAACAGATTTCACGTTGTTGCAGGGAAGGAACACCCGAGCTTCTACTCAGCAATACAAGAATTACAACAGGAGCAGGGGGATATCGAGACAATGCTGCGAGAGTTTAGAATGGATCGAACCGTACGATGTCAACCTAAAAAGAAATGGATTCAGCTTCAGAACAGAATTCGCGATAATGTCTGGGAATATGACATTTACAATAATGATAACAGCCGCATGGAGAAGCCTACTACTTGAGAACGTTGAAGCATCAATTTTCACTTTAAAACTTTGCTCTGTAAAATGATATATGAATAATAAATAAAATGTAATAGTTCGGGAATACCAGCTTTCGAAAATATGATTAGTAAACGTTCGGGGGGAAAAAAAATATTCGGAAATTTTAGCGCAGCCGGAAATAAGGTCTTCTGAAATAAGACCAGTCGAAAATAATACCATTTAGAAATGGTCTTCGGAATAAAGGTTTCGGAAATACGACCAGGAATCATTTTATACACATGTCCGGACCACAAGTAGTAATTATTAATATTCAGTTCAATACATTGAGATATCTCGGCCGGCAAGGGCAGCACATGACTTGAGATACCACGGCTTAGAAAGAATGTATATGTTAATATGCCAGACTTTCCGAAATAAATTTAAATTTCGATATTTTTGTTGCGCTAGAGTGTATTTGATATTCGTCAGCAATGGTGTTCAATTTAATTCCAGCATTTGTTGCATATCTGCATGGATACTCGTTCTGTGTATCTTGATACGATCTTTTACAGGTATCTCAGCGAAAGATATGTCGACAGGCCATTTCCCCAGAAGTAATAACGTGGATTTTTGGAGGCTGATTTTTGCTGTAGAAGCTAGTTCGTAACTCCTAAGTATCTGTTGAGGGTTTACCATGTGTTTTGGGTGTCTTAACCGTATCTCTATGTCATCAGTAGAGTCCTGCGTTTGTTACCTAAAGCCTTCAAGCTACCCGCAACAGTGTAGGTGTAGTCTATTTATTTGTCTATGGTTGGTAGCCTATGTATGGAGTTAGCTTTGCGTCATCCAACGCTACTTAGTCCCGGTCTGATGCTCAGTGAACATGCGAATATAAGGCTAGGCGGTTGGAAATGAGTGCTACAATAGAAGAATTTGGTAGCGAGCACGTCATTAGAGAAGAAGAAAATATATTTTATCAGAAAGAATAATACTTAAAATGTTTACATCATTTATTGTAATGTGTAGAGACTCGTGAGACACGCACTTATTATATGTTTATTTTAAGTTTGTGCTGAAATTGATATTTTTCATTTGTTAATTCCAAACTTTAATTATATCTGAAGTATGTAGAGGCGTTTCACTTATTGTAAAAATCAGGGGTAGACAAATTCCGGACGCGAAGTACCATGGCGTCTGAATTGTTTGAGTTCAAGTTTTTTAAGACTTCTACTTCTTTTATGTCTCTACGACTAATATACAGTATAATGTTAACCAAATCGGTTGTAGGAAGAAATTCGAATTTGCTTTTTAAATTAGCGTCTCAAGATATAGTCTTACATAGCTTCAGATCGTCTCTGAGAGGGTGTGTTTGCAATGCATAGATATTTAATATTGATTAATATAGTTCAGTAAATGTATCTTTATCTTAGCTAGAATGGTTTCGTCATTGTATGTCTCGACGAAATATGGTAGCTCCTGAAAGTAAAGGGGCTGACACTCCTGTTTTTTTTTTTATTTCATCCCGAGTAAAAATTATCATTTGTTGCATATAAGCTGCCTTTAAATATTCATTCATCCATAGTGTTCTGCCGAAGGGCAGGTCTTTCACTGCAAATCCAACATTCTCCAGTCTTTTCTATTGTCTGCCTTCTTCTTAGTCTCCGCATATGATCCATATATATCTTAATGTCGTCTAACATCTGATATCTTCTTGTGCCCCGAACTCTTCTCCCGTTCATCCCTTTAAATGTATACTTCGTTATTGTTATTAAATCGAAGTGGTATTTCTATTATTCACCAACTTACACACACAGGTACAGGAATAAACAGATGTAGACACAATACTGGTGCATGAGGAACGACTCCCTGGTTCACTGAAGCGTAACCTGTTGACTTGCAACTAGCTCTCCTTACGAATCTAGTAGGGGTCTAGTCATCACCATATGCTATCGTTGAAAGTAAATTATCTGGTGGTATGTAACGAGTTAGATGAACCTGTAGCATTCTAATTAATGGTTCTGTACAAAGGGAATATAGTAATATAGACAGTGGGCAACGTTGTCTTACAGCACTCTGAAGTTTAAATGGGTGTATAACGTATCCATTACCTTGCACTCTGGAATGAGCATCGGTGTGAAGAAACTGAATGGCATTGATGATTAGGTGTGGTATTTTCATTCTGTGCACAATCTGCAACATGTATTGAGGAGTGATGGAATATAAGATCGGATTCTATTGGCTATTATTTTTTAATCAGTTTACAATGAACATTGAGAAGTCTAATAGGGCGAATATCCTTTACGGTTGTTAGAATCGTCTTCTTGGGTATCAGTATGATAATTCCTTCGTTAAATCCCTTTAGAGAGTCATTCATGCGCAGTAATTCGTCGGTGCATGTATGTTTAATAATGTCCAAATACTATTTATAGAAAATATAATCAATTCCATCCGGACCAGGTGCAGAGTTTTTACTGGAAGACTTTATAGCTTGCAAAATTTCATCTAGACTTAGCCTATGGGTTGTGTTAATATATTTATTTCCTCTTCCGGGACGAATGTTGTTATCTATTCTAATACTCTAACTTGTTCTTTCTGTTCAGAAGGTTCATATCCAAATAATTAAGTGTAATGTAATTCTGCTTCATGAAATATCTCTTTGCATGATGTGATATGTCGATTACAGTATCTATTGTTGTCAGATTGAAGATGTATTTCTTTTGACTCCTGTTTTTTTCCGTAGTAATCGGATATAAGGAAGTCCTCTCCTTCCCATATTTGTTCTGACACATGATCGTGTTTTGTCTTTTTCCATGATTTATTCTTGAAATTGAGAAGTGCGATGTTTTATTCTCTGTATTTCATCTTCGACGTTTTGTCCAATGCTTTGATTCATAATCAGTTTCTGAAGTAATGTGTTGTAGAATTACTCATATGCCTTCTTTCCTGGGCCTTCACCTTTCCAATGGATTTAAAAGAAGAAATAATGGTGTGTTTATAAATTCTAAGCCAAAAATTCCATGATCACTGCCATATAGTTAAAATGGAATTGGATAATACTATTCCTAAATTTGGCCACGGGAACTGGAAAATAAACACTGCTTGGTTATATCCAGGCTTAGGATCCGAGATAATTTAAGAATGAAGTGAAGTTACAGTGCAACAGAGTACAGATGGAGTGAGGTTGCGCGTTGAGTTTTGTTTACCTGTGCGTTAATGTAAAATCCGATTCGTGATCAGAGATACAGTATTCTTCCGTCTCTCCCTACGAAACGAAATCAGTCCATCACAGTGCATTTTCAATTCACAGTGAACAGTTTTTTTTTAACTACTTAGTTGCAAGTATGTACATGGTTGTTCATTGTAACGCTAACGCCTTCAACATCACCGAGGGACATAAAAACTTGTGAGATATGTATCCTACTTCATTTTCCATCGTCATTAGATTGTACTATTAACAGTGGAATATAACGCAGCACATTGACGTCGTTCTTTACATTCACAGTATGTCTGTTTATTATGTTCAAGAAACTCTGTAATCAAGTTGTGCGTACATTGGTTGCTAAAGTGTCCCGGATCCTAAGCCTGGTTATATCACAATATACGAGATTAATTCCTGGAACGATGGCAAGCAGCAAAAGGGCGAGAATTTCACTCAAGTATGACTGATGATCACTGAAAGCCACTAGAATTAAATGCGTGCGAATCACTTTGTCTTTTTGTTGTTTAGACAAGTATATTTTATCTATTCGGGAAGCCGAGTTACCGCGATAGAAGATAAAGTTGCATAGTTTCCATTGCAGACTTCCCAAGCAAATGTAAATCTTCACATATTCTTTTTAAGCTTTTAGACGGGTTGTAGGCGCCTAATTTTATTGGAATTTAGCATTAAGTACGTTGTTTAAATCTCTTCCTAGTATGTGGATATTGTATTTGTGTTGAAGATAGAATGGCAATTCTTCAGAAATCACGCGTTCCCGTTCCGTTCTATTGTTCGTGCCTGATGGTAAGTAAACAGTAACTATCAATTTTGTTGGCTTCTGTAGATAAAATTCTACCACTGGGGTGTAGTTCCGACTGTTTAATGGATAAACCGCTTATATATTATCACTGTTCCTCTATTTCAGCCCTGGGCATAGAGGGGAAGGGAAAATGAAAAGAGATACCACAGCCCATGTCCTTTCCGCTTCACCGCTTTAGAAACGAACACATAGTAAAACACTGTGCATCACTGGTGGATTTTAGGCGACCAGCGAAAGCCGAAAGCTTTAATGCATGCCTTTTACAATCCGTTACTCAGTAATGCTTACTTTCAGGTCTACTCCTATCGTTCCGATACATAACTGTCTCTGCCAGAGAATATGAAATGGGGAGTGAAGGGGTAGTCTGCAGTACCTCAATTGAAGTACTAAAGTCCAGATCTGCTCTAATTGCTTCTCCAACATTACTATAAAATTATAATTCGGCTGTAGAAAGTTGAAGTTGTCAATATTCACTTCTTGTAGGTAGTAGGTTATTTTACGACGCTTTATCAACACCTTAGGTTATTTAGCGTCTGAAGTCCACACCTGTGGAGTAACGGTCAGCGAAACCAGGTGGCCCGGGTTCGAATCCCGGTCGGGGCAAGTTACCTGGTTGAGGTTTTTTTTCCGGGGGTTTCCCTCAACCCAATACGAGCAAATGCTGGGTATCTTTCGGTGCTGGACCCCGGACTCATTTCACCGGCATTATCACCTTCATTTCATTCAGACGCTAAATAACCTAGATGTTGATACAGCGTCGTAAAATAACCCAATAAATAAATAAATTTAGCGTCTGAATGAGATGAAAGTGATAATGCCGGTGAAATGACTCCGGGGTCCAGCACCGAAAGTTACCCAGCATTTGCTCGTATTGGGTTGAGGGAAAACCCCGGAAGAAACCTCAACCAGGTAACTTTCTCCGACCGGGAATCGAACCCGGGTCACCTGGTTTCGCGGCCAGACGCGCTAGCCGTGGACCACTTCTTGTAAGAGTAGGACATCAATGTCATTGTAGATTATACAAATGAGCGCAACAACCGTTGTTTAAGGAGGCTTCGTAAACAATAATTGAGGCGTTCAGAAGTCAACATGATTAACTCCATTTTTGGTTATTTTAGAGTTTCTAAGTTGGCAATGTACTAAATTGACCATATTTTAAGTGGTCAAAGTGATTAACTCCATAGTTCAGTAAAAAGCTCACAGAATGCAGTATTCTTCTTGACTACATCACAGAATTAATTGTGTGTATTTAACTTTAACCTTGAATATCTCAAAATCTTTGGAAAAGGAGTTAATCATGTTGACTTCTGAACGCCTCAATTTATGTTGAGAGTAGACCTAACGTAGATGCAGACTAAATGCAGAATACTTACTTACTTAAGGCTTTTAAGGAACTCGGAGGTTCATTGCTGCCCTCACATAAGCCCGCCATCGGTCCCTATCCTGAGCAAGAGTAATCCAGTCTCTACCATCATATCCCACCTCCTCCAAATCCATTTTAATATTATTCTCCCATCTACGTCTCGGCCTCCCCAAAGGTCTTTTTCCCTCCGGCCTTCCAACTAACACTATATGCATTTCTGGATTCACCCATACGTGCTATATGCCCTGCCCATCTCAAACGTCTGGATTTAATGTTCCTAATTATGTCAGGTGAAGAATACAATGCGTAACATAGATCCGAACTAAATGCATAATGTTAAGAAGAAAGATAAATTCTTAAACCGAGATGTAAACATGTATTAAATTATAATATCTTACTACGCGGCCAAGGCGGGAACCGTTTTGTTTGGTGGCGCTGCGATTCGCTTCACAACACAGGCCGTGTTGTAAAGTCCACATCAGATTCAAAATGAAGCACATGCTAAACTACGCTCTTGTTTCGTTATTATTAACACGCTTCATCTGTTATATGTTCGTATATATAGTTAACTTTATTGTTCAGTTTTATTTTATCATATGCTTACACACATAGGAATCTATTCAGAAAACACACGAAAACATCGGTGTTCGTAAAGGAGGAAACATGAATCGAAAGTAACGTAAACTAAAGTAGGTATTGTATTTAATACAATATTGCATTTCATATACATTTCTTACCTTAGCATTTTAAATTGGCAGGACACCGGACATCATATATGAGGAAATCTACCGGTATAAAACCATCAATGGGCTACTGTAAGTCGTTGACCTGCACTGCAATTTGTATAAACTCCTGACACGTTTACGTCTTGCCAACATTTGTGGACATTGTAATGAGTATGGAACCGTATTTCGACTAGGTAAATAACGGGCTACTATATCAGAGCTTTCTATTAGATATTTATTTCCTTTTATCTTTACATTTTTTGAATGCAAACCCTATGGATAGTATGAGTTTTAGTAAAGTTTCCTTGCACTCTTTTTAAACCTATCTCTCTCTAACAAAATGTATGCGACTTTCCTAATGTTGAAAGCTCTTTTTAGAGACTATAATATTTTTGAACTTCTCTTCTTATGATACATTTGTTCATGTCGCCTAATTCAACCTTATTTGCAGGAGGTCGTCTAACTTTGTTTCGTGTCGATATTTCTACACCCTTGTCCTCACATTCTACCTTTCTTTCTAATCTTGCAGTGTAGGCTTTCACGGCCGGAGTCTATAGATGTAGATTCATTTTCCGGGCTGAGAGGCCGTGGTCTATTAGTTGGTTTTATACCAGACGTTTCGTCTGCAACTGCGGCAGACATCTTCAGTGGAGTGGTATCCGAGGTCGCAAGACTCTTCTCGGCGTACTTGAGGCAACTGATCCTGTGTCTCGAAAAATCGAAAAATCGAAGGAGACTTGGGAGGAAAATTTAAAAGGTACGCAAAACGCGTCCTTGCAAGTGGGTTGGGGGCTGTACAAAACTAAATATGTGAGCTCCAAGCCTGTTGGCCACTAGTCTCACTCCGGGTTACGCTGCTCCCTTGAAGGAGCTCTGGAAAATTTTGAAGGGGAAGCCGAAATTGGACGTAACCTCTTAGGTACCACATACGCGAGGGGGCTGACATTGATCAATTGATCACGGAACGGGGCGAGGAGGAGTTGGCTGGTGTTTGCCGTTAGAATGGCAAGACGCCGTCATCTGTTGTTCGATGACAAAGCAGGTGAAGGCCGTCGGAAGAAGCGCCGTGAAATCTAATCTGCAATTTGAGAGGTCCCTGTCCTTTCAATTTGCGACTTATTAAGTGACCTCGTATATTTAATAGACTATTTATATTATCTGAACTAGGGCATACATCGTTTATAATAAGGGTGGAATATGTATGGGGAAGGGCATATAGGTCCGTGGCCCATTTCTAATAGGGCTCATCCCGACATTTGTCTTACGTCTGAGGAAAACCACGGAATACCTTAGGCGAGATGAGTTGTCTCATGTATAAGAGACTAGCCAATTTGGCTATTGTAGGAGGTGATTGTTGTCATGAGCCTTGTTGAATCGTCTCAATTTTGAGACAAGCCATTTGGCTATATGATGGCTCAATTACGAAGAGGGGGGACAAATGTAATTAGTTAATTAATTTAAGTAATTAGGGAGATTAATGGGGATATGAGTGCAGGTCCGTGGCCCATTTCTTTTAGGGCTCATCCCGACATTTGTCTTAGCGCCTTAGGAAAACCACGGAAAAACCTTAGGCAGGATGAGTTGTCTCAATATCAGAGACTAGCCAGTTGGCTCTTACGTTGAATGACTCTATGAATCGATGGATATATACTAGCCAATTGGCTCTATGATAGTTCCATCGATCAACAAAAGTAGATATTGTTAGGGAGGGATTTTGTTTAGCCCAGTTAAGACAAAGTCATTTTAAAGCGGTTGCACTATCCAAGGAGTCTCATGGAGTTGAGTCGTGGCTACCAAAACCTGGGAGTAACGCCAGCCTCCCTGTCCTCCTGTCTCAATAGTATAGCTAATGGACCTGTCTGGTGTCTACGCCGTAACCTAGGATCATACTGGCCGAGGCCAGATATGAGCGGGTTGAGGTTAGCATGAGCTTCCGCATACAGGTTCCTAGCCAGTCGAGCAATGAACTCGTCTATGGTTGGCAACTCTAGTTCATCATGGAACTTTCTTCTCGAGGCGACTCGGGGGAGATGGGTAATGAGTCGAATCACCTGGTTTTGGACAACTTGGAGTTTACGGAGATGGGACACTGCCGCAAACCCCCATGCGGGTGCGGCATAGGTAATGACAGAGCGAATGAGGGCCTTATACATGGTAAGTCCTACCCTCTGGTTGTCAGGAGTTAAGGCCGCCAGAATGGGATAGTGTCTAACTATCAGCCCGTTGGCCTTACGAAGAAGGGATTGGATGTGATCTCGGAAGGTGAGATGAGAGTCCATAATGATCCCTAAATATTTAATTTGGTTCATCCACGGCATTTCTCGTCCGAAAAGTGTGGGTGGTGGTGGTATGTCTTCGAGCCTCGCTCTTAGTGAAAAGAGTATGGCCTGACATTTCTCTACATTGACCTTGATTCTCCAGTCGTGGAACCACGGCTGGAGGTGATCTAAGATCGACTGCAATCTACGGGACGCTAATCTATAGGTTTTGCCCATCGCCAAGAGGGCAGTGTCGTCTGCATAGATACACAGATGACTACTTCTGCCGTGGATATAGCGAAACGGGAGGTCATTAATGAATATATTGAAAAGTATGGGCCCGATAATGGAACCCTGTGGGACTCCTGCGTGAATTTCACGGGGGGTGGAGAAACTAGTGCCTACACGGGTTTTGAATGTACGGCCTCGGAGGTAGTTAGAAATGAGGCGTATCATTCCATCTGGGACTCCCATGCCCAGTAACTTAACGAGGAGTCCCTCATGCCAAACCTTGTCGAATGCTCGCTCGATGTCCAGGTAAGCTGCAGCTACTACACGCTTCGTGCTCATAGCCCAGGTAATGTCCTCCGTCATGCGGAGTGCCTGGAGTGTAGTGGAACGACCAGGGTGGAAACCGAACTGCTCGTTCCTGATTTGAGGCAACACTACTTCAGTGAGGCGTCTATGTATGACCCGCTCCGCCAGTTTGCTGAGACAATTGAGAAGACTAATAGGCCTATAGTTGCTTGGATTCGTCTTATCCTTTCCGGGCTTTGGAAAGAGAACTACTTGAGCCTCTTTCCAGGAAATGGGATAGTGACCGGAAGCCAAGATGTTATTAATTATCTCTGCTATGCGCTTCATAGCTGACCTTGGGAGATGCTGCAATATAATTCCTTGGATACCGTCGGCTCCTGCGGCCTTATGAGGGCCGAGGCGACGAAAGAAATGGGCGACCTCGTGGGTGTTCGTAGGTCGTATCCCATTTTCCGGCTCCCTGCTAAGGAGGTCTCGAACCGATTCCTCAACAGCTCTGATATGGGGCAAGTTTAAATTTTGTTCCACGGGTTGAAAAGTGGTCTCTAGAACGTCTGCCAGTGCGGTAGCCTTCTCCTCAGGAGTAAAGGCCGTGACATCTGGACCGACTACTAATGGGTGAATAGATTGAGACGGATTGGACAGAGCTCGAGATACACGCCAGACATCTGACATGTTTCTGCTGTCCATCGTCTCAACCTTGGACTTCCAAGCATCCACGACCGTTTCGTGGACCGCCTCACTGATCCGCCTCCGCAAGCGGTTCATTTCTATTCTATGTTCATCTAACCTAGTACGCTTCCACAATGTTCTTGCTCTATTGCGGGCGATCTTTAGGTCTCTAATGTAGGCTGGGAGCTGCATCCGTCCCGGTTGTGAAGACCGTTTCGGTATTGCAGCAACCATTTTCTTCTTTATGCACTCCGTCAGGTCTCTAACTGACCTATCTATCCCTGCCGGAGTGACTTCAGGGGGGAGTGGTGGAAGCGTAGCGGCTACCTGGTCTTGGAAGAACACCCAGTCTGCCGCCTTGTAGTTGAATTTCTCAGCGGTTGGGGAGAGTTCGACTGGGTGCATGATCTCCATTATCACCGGTAGGTGGTCGGACGGAAGATCATCCAGGGTTGTTAGTCTCGCTCTAGTTGTGAGACCTTTCACCAGAGCGATGTCTAATATGTCAGGCAGTTGATTTGCAGCAGCCGGTACGTGTGTGGGTTCCCTAGGGGCCATCACGACGTATCCGTTTCCTGTAGAATTAAGAAAAAGCCTATCGCCCTGCCGATTGGGGCGTTGACAGTTCCAGCTAGCGTGCCTCGCATTGAGGTCGCCGGCGACTACGAATCTATCGGATAGACTTGTCACTATATCTAAATCGCGTTCATTTAGTGTGCCCGGAGGACTGTAGGCAGCCATAAGCAGAAAGGGGAGTCTGCCTATGTAGGCTCTAATAGCCACTGCCTCTAATGCCGCTAGCTGGGGAAGGAGATACTCACAGTGCGCGATCGAAGAACGAACGAACACCGCTGCACCTCCGCCTCTTCTACCCGCTCTCTCTTGTCTATAGACTTTAAACCCCGCGCATCTTAAATTTACTTGGGGTGTCAGGAACGTTTCTGTTATAAATGCTACGTCTATATTATTAGCGTCTAGGAAGGTCCTGAACTCATGTCTATCATGTCTAAGGCCCCTGGCGTTCCATATACACATCCTAGCAACTCCGTCACTTCGTCTGGCCATTGAGAGAAACGAGGGAGGTTAGGAGCTTAAATATCTCCGGGAGGGCAGACATAGGATTCTGTCATTACCTATGCCGCACCCGCATGGGGGTTTGCGGCAGTGTCCCATCTCCGTAAACTCCAAGTTATCCAAAACCAGGTGATTCGACTCATTACCCATCTCCCCCGAGTCGCCTCGAGAAGAAAGTTCCATGATGAACTAGAGTTGCCAACCATAGACGAGTTCATTGCTCGACTGGCTAGGAACCTGTATGCGGAAGCTCGTGCTAACCCCAACCCGCTCATATCTGGCCTCGGCCAGTATGATCCTAGGTTACGGCGTAGACACCAGACAGGTCCATTAGCTATACAATTGAGACAGGAGGACAGGGAGGCTGGCGTTACTCCCAGGTTTTGGTAGCCACGACTCAACTCCATGAGACTCCTTGGATAGTGCAACCGCTTTAAAATGACCTTGTCTTAACTGGGCTAAACAAAATCCCTCCCTAACATTATCTACTTTTGTTGATCGATGGAAATATAATAGAGCCAATTGGCTAGTATATATCCATCGATTCATAGAGTCATTCAACGTAAGAGCCAACTGGCTAGTCTCTGATATTGAGACAACTCATCCTGCCTAAGGTTTTGCCGTGGTTTTCCTAAGGCGCTAAGACAAATGTCGGGATGAGCCCTAAAAGAAATGGGCCACGGACCTGCACTCATATCCCCATTAATCTTCCTAATTACTTAAATTAATTAACTAATTACATTTGTCCCCCCTCTTCGTAATTGAGCCATCATATAGCCAAATGGCTTGTCTCAAAATTGAGACGATCAACAAGGCTCATGATAACAATCACCTCCTTCATAATAGCCAAATTGGCTAGTCTCCTATACATGAGACAACTCATCTCGCCTAAGGTATTCCGTGGTTTTCCTCAGGCGTAAGACAAATATCGGGATGAGCCCTATAAGAAATGGGCCACGGACCTATATGCCCTTCCCCATATATATTCCACCTTTATTGTAAATGATGTATGCCCTAGTTCAGATAATATTAATAGTCTATTAAATATACGAGGTCACTCAATAAGTCGCAAATTGAAAGGACAGGGACCTCTCAAATTGCAGATTAGATTTCACGGCGCTTCTTCCGACGGCCTTCACCTGCTTTGTCATCGAACAACAGATGACGGCGTCTTGCCATCCTAACGGCAAACACCAGCCAAATCCTCCTCGCCCCGTTCCGTGATCAATTGATCAATCTCAGCCCCCCTCGCGTATGTGGTACCTAAGAGGTTACGTCCAATTTCGGCTTCCCCTTCAAAATTTTCTAGAGCTCCTTCAGGGGAGCAGCGTAACCCGGAGTGAGACTAGTGGCCAACAGGCTTGGAGCTCACATATTTAGTTTTGTACAGCCCCCAACCCCTTGCAAGGACGCGTTTTGCGTACCTTTTAAATTTTCCTCCCAATTCTCCTTCGATTTTTCGATTTTTTCGAGACATAGGATTCTCCATAAGGAGAACTATCACTCTGATTAATCCTTCTAGTATTGGGGCGAGCGGGAGGTTGGGGTTTGCTAATTGCAACGCCTCCTGTGTCTCGAAAAAAAAATCGAAAAAATCGAAGGAGAATTGGGAGGAAAATTTAAAAGGTACGCAAAACGCGTCCTTGCAAGGGGTTGGGGGCTGTACAAAACTAAATATGTGAGCTCCAAGCCTGTTGGCCACTAGTCTCACTCCGGGTTACGCTGCTCCCCTGAAGGAGCTCTAGAAAATTTTGAAGGGGAAGCCGAAATTGGACGTAACCTCTTAGGTACCACATACGCGATGGTTGTGCGGGCGTATTTATAGTGCGGCTCGGGGGCCGAGGCCTGTTGTCGCTGCGGTCCGCGCCGCTTTGTTCGCTGCTCCCGTTCTGGGTTCCGTCCTTTTGTTGTAGTGGCTTCTTATCTGTTCTGTTTAGGACCGAATACCAACACTTGTTTAGCTTTACGCCTTCTTCCTTGCGATTAAAGTTGTTGTTATGTTTATGTATTTCGATCGCTTCTCTATGTAGACGGGGGAAGAAGTGCGTCGTCGTGCTCAAGATGTCCGTGTCCTTGAATCTTATGTTGTGATCGCCCTCTTGATAGGCATGTGCTGCCACTGCCGATTTGTCGATCTGTCCTAGGCGGCAATTCCTATTATGTTCTGTCAGTCTCGTCCTGACGCTCCGCCGTGTAGTACCGATGCACTGTACTAATTTTTCCCTCGTTTAACTTCACAATAGCTGCAGCACGCTCTGTTGTCTTCGATAGAGGTAGAATAAACTAGTTGTATTTTCTTCGTCACAAAAATTTATGGCATTATACATAACGCTCCGCGCTTGGCTACGAAACACACGTCTTGCGACATTGCGACCAGATTGAAACACTAGGCAGTGGATGTGACGATACTCCAGCAGTAAACATACGCAGCGAGCACGGAGTTCCTTATTCTGCCACGACGGATCCCGCCTTGGTCGCCTAGTACTTTATTGTTCCTTAAAATCACACTAACCTGATGTAAACATTGTGACTCCGAACCTCAAACTGTGTGACGTTTTCATCATCTCCTGTTCCTCGAATTCGTCATGTCTTGGATGTGTCCAAGGCATTAGTACCATCTGTATTATTTGTAGATCTTCTTGGGGAACGGATTTCTCGTCGATGCTGACCTTCTTACCTCCCACTTCAGTGCTCCCGTAGCATATGGGTGAAATCGTTGGGTAGTCTTAATTTTATTGCTAATATGAGCCGGAAACATTCCGTCGAGGTAACACTAGGCCCTGAATCACGCCCTCTGAGACGTAGGTCTCGTGGAAATTTGTGTTGTATTCTTTGTTTCAATTTCTTTCTGCACACAGCTCCACCTGTATACTGCGGTTTGCGTTTCTTGACTGTTCTCCAGGAGAATGGGATGATTACACTAGAGTAGAAATTAAAGTTGTTTCCATGCATTCGTCAGTTGTTACTAATAAAATTGTCTAGTGGTAGATTCCTGCTCGAGCTCTATCTTTTGGCTGGTTTAATTCGCCTAACAGTTGTTTGTACCATTGATTTTACCACCTCTGACTCCGAAAATGTGTCGGTCTCTTCTTCCATAATAGCTTCTGCGTTCGTATGCTTATTCTCTTCTATTATGACTTCTTCCCCCTCTGCCACCCGTGTTGACTCCTCGTATGACGTCACTTAGCAATAGCTTCCTTCTTGTGACGTTAACAGGCAGATAAAACTTTTTATTCGGACACTGTGCGAGTCTTCGCCACATATGTACATATATGACATAGTTGGGTTGTCCTGGATATTTTTTTTACTTGGTTATTAACGACGCTGTATCAACTATGAGATTATTTAGCGTCGATGGAATTGGTGATAGTGAGATGATATTTGGCGAGATGAGGCCGAGGATTCGCCTGAAATTTGCCTTACGATTGGGGAAAACCTCGGAAAAAACCCAACCAGGTAATCAGCCCAAGCGGGAATCGAACCCGTACCCGAGCACAACTCCGGAGCAGACAAGTGCCTTAGCCAACAGAGCTACACCGGTGTCTGATTGTCCTGGATAATGCAGTATGGCAGCATAGCCGGCAATGATCAATTTGATTGGTATGTGTTTCTTGATCTCAATACGAACCGCTCAAACACCACTATGTACGGCAGCGGTGACCAAAATTGGTATCGTGATTACATCGCGTAATCACAGACAATCAAACGGATAAGGAAAGTTTTCTGTACATTGCTGTCTATCCCATTCACATACTGAAAACAAGCAGTGGCGGTTTCATGTCGTTCTGCAAGCCCTCTATCTCTACAAGCAGGAACAAAAGGTTTCATAAGGAATCGGAAGAGGAATAACTTCGTTCTCCTTTGCTCAACGGCTAAATTAGAGTATTTAGAAGCAACAAAAGGCATTACAAGAAGTCACGCTGAATATACAGACGTAAATAGATTATTATTATTATTATTATTATTATTATTATTATTATTACTTACAACTTACTTACAAATGACTTGTAAGGAATGAGCAGGTTCATTGCCGCCCTCGCATTAGCCCGCTATCGGTCCCTATCCTGTGCAAGATTAATACAGTCTCTGCCATCATATCCTACCTCCCTCAAATCCATTTTAATATTATTCTCCCATATTGTATGGATTCGTAACAAGCTATTTTTTACGGTGATGGGTTGTTAGCCTTTCGCCCAACCCCCAAGCTTGAGGACCACCCCTTATCGGCTGTCCACGACTGCTTATTCAATATATATGGTTATTATTATTATTATTATTATTATTATTATTATTATTATTATTATTATTGATCAATATCGTAAAGTGGGGTTACTCGACCACCGCGGGGCTACTTGGACACAACGTGACGTATTGAGACATTATACGTATTTAGTTAGGGGAGGGAGGTCGAAGAAGGGGGCAGCAGAAAATTTTGAAGTACCTCGGGCGACCTTAGTACGGAAGATACTTGGAAGAAATCCGAGATCTGTTGTTCTTTAAGTAAGATCCTGGGAGAGTGGTGGCTATTTTTAATTTACTTATTTGTACTTTTTAATTAGATGGTTGTTAAGGTCACTTGTAAGTTTTTTTCATAAAGAATTTGTGAGAATAAGTAAATTTCAATAAATTTTAGCTTTCCTTTAAAATATTGTGAGAATAAATAAAAGTTCAATAAACCTTACTTTTCCTTTAAATTGATATTATATTATATACATATATTCTCAAAGATAAGACTTCTGCCACATATTTTTAGTAGGTTATTTTATGACGCTTTATCAACATCTTTGGTTATTTAGCGTCTGAATGAGATGAAGGTGATAATGCCGGTGAAATGAGTCCGGGGTCCAGCACTGAAAGTTACCCAGCATTTGCTCGTATTGGGTTGAGGGAAAACCCCGGAAAAAACCTCAACCAGATAACTTGCCCCGACGGGAATCGAACCCGGGCCACCTGGTTTCGCGGCCAGACGCGCTGACCGTTACTCCACAGGTGTGGGCTGCCACATATTGCAGGGTAACATGAGCACCTAACAAGCATAGGCTACCAAACGTTTTATGCCTAAAAACAGTTAAGTGTCCAAGTAACTCCAAAACCGGGGCTATTTGGACACTTAATCACTTTTTTTTGTTTAAGTTTGTGAAAGATATTTTCAATTTTTATACCAGCTAGGTAATCTTGTAGGCCAAGTAGGTGCAGTATATATTTTTTAATCGCTCTAATATAAAAGTCTTATTTTACATCGAAAAGTGTGCTAAAATGCTGTCCAAGTAGCCCCACTTTACGGTATTCTTCTGTACGTGTATGAATTTTTTTCAGGTCTCTTCCTTTGAAGGATAAAATTACTATACAAGTTTCATAATGTCTGACCGGCGACGTAGGCCTAAATATTGCCGGCAGAGGACGAGAGAAGTATAAAATTGCTACTGAACCAATGGCAGTGGTCTCATTCCACGTTTATCTTGAAGTTGTGCGGTGTGAAGCGTTTTACCCCTGCCCAACTTCAAGACAAGCGTATAATGAGACCTTCGCCATTGGTTCAATAGCAATTATACTTCCCTTCTCCTCTGGCGGCAATGTTTACATCTCCTGTCAGACATTATGGAACAAAGTATAGGCTACATATCAATTTTAAGCTTTTTAATCTTTATTCATTTAATAACAGACTAGCCTAATATTATAGAACAACTGATTCAATATTATATGCATTGTAAGGATGGAATTCCATTATCCTATGCTTAAAACGTTTGCTGCTAAGATATTAGCGTATTTTTCTTCTATTTATGTCAACAGTTGTTTTCACAAGTTATACTTATTAAACACAAAAACAGGTCCCGCCCTACGGACGAAAACACAGCGCACTTGAGAATTGCCGTGTGTAGCATTCAGCCTGACCTTGTTTCTTTTTCAGAAAGATGCACAAAAAATAATTGAAGGTTAAAGTTTTGTTTCAATCATTAAGTTAATATATTTATCTGTTTGAAAAAGGGATTTTCTTATACTTTTAAGTAATCTTACAATTGGGGCCTATTTCTGTTTTTTTCCTTATTAAAATATTCATGAATTAATATTGAGCAAATGAATATAGACCTACTGCTTGATTATAAATATAGCACATTCTACCTAGAGATAGACGGGAAATGAGCTATGGAATGTTCAGTTCAGCATGTGCACGAACAACCACTGGTTGTAGTTTTCATGCAAAGTACCTCTCCCTCGTCTCCGTACTTCTTAGGCTGTCTTTCGTGTGTAATCACAGCCGTTCGCGTTTTGATCACCGCTGAATTGTACGAGGTATTTGTATTATGTACTTCAAACCTCGGAACGGACGTGTCTAACAGTTCCGTATGATGAGAGAGACTGGATCACTGTATTATCGTCTATTTCTAGGGGTAAGTTAAAGTAGCACTGAACCGTGTTGACATCAGTACGCTGTAGTCATTTTCTCTTTGGATCGTTATCGTATCTAAATTTAACTGGATCTGTATATTTATTTAACAGTCGATCATAATGAACAGCTGATAACAGTATCTTTCCATTGTATTGAGCTGTACCGTATCAATTTGCTCTTTTGTGGTGTGTAATGTTTCATCAGTCTAGTTATGGATGTCTAATGTCGATAGTCTCTGAGCTTCATAATTACTGTATGTAAACACTACTTTCACTGTATTTTTCCTTTGAATGGTAGCCATACTTACTTACAAATGGCTTTTAAGGAATCCGAAGGTTCATTGCCGCCCTCACATAAGCCCGCCATCAGTCCCTATCCTGCGCAAGATTAATCCAGTCTCTATCATCTATTCCACCTCCCTCAAATCCATTTTAATATTATCCTCCCATCTACGTCTGAGGGAAGGAGTCTCCAAAACTCCCGGCGACCTGGTGACCAATTAATACCGCATCCTTGTCGCCCCGGGGGCTGCCTTCCCCGGCCGAATGGCAATGCCATCCAACCGAAGTCGGGCCCCTTACAGGTGTTTGGTGGCACCCCTGGAAAAAGCTTCAGGTACACGGGGGTCAACCTCCCGCGGCCGCCCCAGGCCTTACGAGCTGCCATTCCGCAGTTGCTCGGTACGGACCTGCGACGCAGGCGGAGTTCCCTAGCGGGTCTAGGTTTCCAAGTAATAGTCAAGAGGAATGCAGTAATAGATGTACTACACCCCCTTGCAACGCCCCTCTGGTTATCCCCTGCTGATACGTAGCGACAATGCGCTACTCAGACTGACGGACCATGTTGCTTTTGGCGGGAGTAGCATGCCGAGTGTTATGAGACGCAAACGGCCACTATGACAGAGAGTCATAGTTATTTCCCTCCGGTCTCCCAACTAACACTCTATATGCATTTCTGGATTCGCCCGTACGTGCTACATGCCCTGCCCATCTCAAACGTCTGGATTTAATGTTCCTAATTATGTCAGATGAAGAATACAATGCCTGCAGTTCAGCGTTGTGTAACTTTCTCCATTCTCCTGTAACTTCATCCCTCTTAGCCCCAAATATTTTCCTAATAACCTTAATTTCAAACACCCTTAATCTCTGTTCCTCTCTCAAAGTGAGAGTCCAAGTTTCACAATCATACAGAACAACTGGTAACATAACTGTTTTATAAATTCTAACTTTCAGATTTTTTGACAGAAGACTAGATGACAAAAGTTTCTCAATCGAATATTAACAGGCATTTCCCATATTTATTCTGCGTTTAATTTCCTCCCGAGTGTCATTGAAGAACACAGGAATAAAAGGGGGAATGTCACTTTTTTGTGAAAATTGAGATAATGGTAAAGATTGGAAGTTTATGGTTAGACGACAATAAAACATATTGACCATATTGATTAATAGATTAACCACCTTTCAAAATGCATGGTGGTATTTATCATTTGTAACACACTTCTTGAATAAATCAGTTTTAAACTTTAAATTAGCTCTCCTGAAAATCTTGACATTTCCCCTTTTCTTCCTGTAGTCTTCTTGTTACTGTTGCTCCAAGATATTTGAATTTTTCCACCTCTTCGAAGGATAAATCTCCAATTTTTATATTTCCATTTCGTACAATATTCTGGTCACGAGACATAATCATATACTTTGTCTTTTCGGGATTTACTTCCAAACCTATCGCTTTGCTTGCTTCAAGTAAAATTTCAGTGTTTTCCCTAATCGTTTGTGGATTTTCTCCTAACACATTCACGTCATCCGCATAGACAAGAAGCTGATGTAACCCGTTCAATTCCACACCCTCTCTGTTATCCTGAACTTTCGTAATGGCCTATTCTAGAGCGAAGTTAAAAAGTAAAGGTGATAGTGCATCTCCTTGCTTTAGCCCGCAGTGAATTGGAAAAGCATCAGATATAAAGTGGCCTATACGGACTCTGCTGTACGTTTCACTGAGACACATTTTAATTAATCGAACTAGTTTCTTGGGAATACCAAATTCAATAAGTATATCATATAATACTTGTCTCTTAACCGAGTCATATGTCTTTTTGAAAACTGTGAATAAATATCAATAGTCGATCTATTACGCCTAAAACCGCACTGATGATCCCCAATAATTTCATATACGTACGGAGTTAATCTTCTCAGAAGAATATTGGACAAAATTTTGTACGACGTCAACAAAAGTGATATTCCTCGAAAGCTACCACAGTTAGTCTTGTTCCCCATTCTTCAAAATAGGTACAATTATGGACTTCTTCCATTGTTGTGGTACAATTTTCTTTTCCCAAATAGCAAGCACAAGTTTATCAATTTCGCCAGATAATGCGCTTCCACCCTCTTGTATTAATTCTGCTGGAATTTGATCAATACCTGGAGACTTGTACTTTTTCAGATTTTCTATCACAATTTCGACTTCTGAAAGTGTGGGTTCGGATATAAATGGCTCAGCAGTTTGTATTTCAATTTCGTTCCGATCATTTCTATTTGGATTATATACATTTAGTAGTTGCGCAAAATAGTTTTTCCATCTGTTCGGGATTGAATGAGGGTTTGCAAGCAAGTCACCAATCTCATCCTTGATCACGTTTAACCTTGGCTGATATCCGTTCTTAAATTCCTTTATACCCTGATATAAATCTCGAATGTTTTTATTCTTACTATTTGTTTCTACCTCATTCAGTTTTTCCTTCAAGTAACCTCTCTTTTTATTCTTAAGTGTACGACTTGCTTCTCGTCTTTCATTGAAATAATTATATCTATTCTCCTCAACAGGATCCTGTAAGAATTTCAATTTTACCTGTTTCCTTCTTTCTACTACCATGCAACAATCTTCATCAAACCACAGTTTCTTTTCCTTAGTTTCATAATAACCCATGCTCTGCTCAGCTGCAATTTTGATACTATCTCTGATATTTTCCCAGATAATGCGCTATTAACATCTAACTCTTTTTCAACTTCGTCGGAACTTCCTAAAGTGGCAAACCTAAGCTTATTTGAAATTTCGACCTGATAATGTTGCTTAATTTTCTCGTCCTTTAATTTCAGAGTATTGAATTTAGTAATATTAACTTGTTGCTCTAATTGCTTGGCTACTGATAGTCTTTCTCTTAATTCTCCAATTATCAAATAATGGTCAGAATTACAGTCTGCACCCCTGAAAATTCGAATGTCTACTATAATAGCATGTCTCCGTTTATCTATCGTAGCCATTGTCCTTGCAAATCATACTTAAGAAATATAAAAATATTATAATACTTACTTACTTACTTACTTACTGGCTTTTAAGGAACCCGGAGGTTCATTGCCGCCCTCACATAAGCCCGCCATTGGTCCATATCCTGAGCAAGATTAATCCAGTTTCTATCATCATTTCCCACCTCCCTCAAATCCATTTTAATATTATCTTCCCACCTACGTCTCGGCCTCCCCAAAGGTCTTTTTCCCTCCGGCCTCCCAACTAACACTCTATATGCATTTCTGGATTCGCCCATACGTGCTACATGTCATGCCCACTTCAAACGTCTGGATTTTATGATCCTAATTATGTCAGGTGAAGAATACAATGCGTGCAGCTCTGCGTTGTGTAACTTTCTCCATTCTCCTGTAACTTCATCCCTCTTAGCCCCAAATATTTACCTAAGAACCTTATTCTCAAACACCCTTAATCTCTGTTCCTCTCTCAAAGTGAGAGTCCAAGTTTCACAACCATACAGAACAACTGGTAATATAACTGTTTTATAAATTCTAACTTTCAGATTTTTTGACAGAAGACTAGATGACAAAAGCTTCTCAACCGAATAATAACACGCATTTCACATATTTATTCTGCGTTTAATTTCCTCCCGAGTGTCATTTATATTTGTCACTGTTGCTCCAAGATATTTGAATTTTTCCACCTCTTCGAAAGATAAATCTCCAATTTTTATAGTTCCATTTCGTACAATATTCTGATCACGAGACATAATCATATACTTAGTCTTTTCGGGATTTACTTCCAACCCTATCGCTTTACTTGCTTCAACTAGAATTTCCGCGTTTTCCCTAATCGTTTGTGGATTTTCTCCTAGCACATTCACGTCATCCGCATAGACAAGAAGCTGATGTAACCCGTTCAATTCCAAACCCTGTCTATTATCCTGAACTTTCCTAATGGCATATTCTAGAGCGAAGTTAAAAAGTAAAGGTGATAGTGCATCTCCCTGCTTTAGCCCGCAGTGAATTGGAAAAGCATCAGATAGAAACTGGCCTATACGGACTCTGCTATAAGTTTCACTAAGACACATTTTAATTAATCGAACTAGTTTCTTGGGAATACCAAATTCAATAAGAATATTATATAAAACTTCTCTTTTAACCGAGTCATACGCCTTTTTGAAATCTATGAATAACTGATGTACTGTACCCTTATACTCCCACGTTTTCTCCAATATCTGTCGAATACAAGAAATCTGATCAATAGTCGATCTATTACGCCTAAAACCACACTGATGTTCCCCAATAATTTCATCTACATATGGAGTTAATCTTCTCAAAAGGATATTCGACAAAATTTTGTACGACGTCAACAAAAGTGATATTCCTCGAAAGTTACAACAGTTAGTCTTGTCCCCCTTCTTAAAAATAGGTACGATTATGGACTCCTTCCATTGTTCTGGTACAATTTCCTTTTCCCAAATTGCAAGTAAAAGTTTATAAATTTCGCTAGATAATGTCCTTCCACCCTCTTGTATTAATTCTGCTGGAATTTGGTCAATACCTGTAGACTTGTACTTTTTCAGATTTTCTATCGCAATTTCGACTTCAGAAAGTGTGGGTTCCGGTATAAATGGCTCAGCAGTTTGTATTTGAATTTCGTCCTGATCATTTCTATTTGGCCTATGTATATTTAGTAGTTGCCCAAAATAGTTTTTCCATCTGTTCAGGATTGAATGAGAGTCTGCAAGTAAGTCACCATTCTCATCCTTGATCACGTTTACTCTTGCCTGATATCCGTTTTTAAATTCCTTTATACCCTTATATAAATCTCGAATGTTTTTATTCTTAGTATTTGTTTCTACCTCATTCAGGTTTTCCTTCAAGTAATCTCTCTTTTTATTCCTAAGTGTACGACTTGCTTCCCGTCTTTCATTGAAAAAATTATCTCTATTCTCCACAATTGGATCCTGTAAGAATTTCAATTTTGCCTGTTTCCTTCTATCTACTACAATGGAGCAATCTTCATCAAACCATGGTTTCTTTTTCTTAGTTTCAAGATAGCCTATGTTCTGCTCAGCTGCAATTTTGATATTATCTCGGATATTGTCCCACACGCTATTAACATCTAACTCTTCCTCAGCTTCGTCAGCAGTTGCTGAAGCAGGAAACCTATTTGAAATTTCAACCTGATAACGTTGCTTAGTTTCCTCGTCCTTTAATTTCAAAATATTGAATCTACTAATATTAGCTTGTTGCTCTACTCGCTTGGCTACTGATAGTCTTTCTCTTAATTCTCCAATTACCAAATAATGGTCAGAATTACAGTCTGCCCCCCTGAAAATTCGAATGTCTACTATACTAATGTGCCTTCTTTTATCTACCAAGATGTGATCTATCTGGTTATGTGTCCTTCCGTCTGGAGAAGTCCACGTATATTTATGTATATCCTTATGGGGGAATGTTGTACTCTTGACAATTAAATTTTTTGATTGGGCAAAGTTGACTAATCTAATTCCATTTTCATTACTACTTAGGTGTAGGCTCTCCTTTCCAATTGTTGGTTTAAAAATATCCTCCTGTCCTACTTTAGCATTGAAATCCCCCAATAAAACTTTCATGTGATATCTAGGTAACTGATCAAAAGTGTGTTCCAATTCCTCATAGAAGCTATCCTTTATATGGTCGTCTTTCTCTTCTGTAGGGGCGTGAGCATTTATAACTACGATATCGCACCATCTGCCCTTAAGTACTAAATACGATAACCTGTCACTGATAAATTCGACCTTTTTTACTGCTGATTTTATTCTTTTATGTACAAAGAATCCTGTTCCTAATTGGTGATTATCGTTTCCTTCCCCATAATACAGTAAGTAATCGCCTATTTGTGATATGCCATTCTCATCTAACCTAACCTCTTGTACTCCCACGAAGTCTATTCTATATCTAGCTAGTTCTTTTGCTACTAATGTTACCCCTCCTGTTCTATAAAGACTAGTTACATTCCATGTACCAAATCGCATAACCTTTTTCCTTTGCTGTGGTCGTGCCGGAGAATCAGTCCCATTCCGAGGCTTACTGTTAGGTTTCGTAAGAAGCTGTTTTTTACGGTGATGGGTTGTTAGCCCTTCGCCCAACCCCCAAGCTGGAGGACCACCCCTTATCGGCTGTCCACGACTGCTTATTCAATATATTCGCAGCTACCCTCCATATCTGGAGGCCGTCTCCTTTATCCGCAACCTGAGGACGCGCCATGCCATGGTGATAGGGACCCACAATACATGGAATATTATAATACAAAAAACTAAATTCACTACCGTATATTTCGGTGGTATATCTATTCTATCATTGTGAATTATAAATACATAAACAACTTCAACTGCAGTGCACTGCAAAACCGATGCGTTGACTACCAGCTTCATAGAGCAATTCAACACATTCAACATAAAAATGGTGGTTCTAACGTATAACTTAAAAAAGAATTGTTATTTCTGAATTTTGTGTTGAGTTACAATTAGAGGCAACCGTTTTAAGATTGAAAATTATAATATGGTTATAATTGTTATTATCGTTCACCCTCAGACGATTTAAAAATATTTTAAATAAGTTGGAAACATTACTATGTTATATTTTAAAATTTAAATTAGAAATTATTTTCAGTGATTTAGATATTGATTTTTAACTTTTACTGAAGCCAAAAATGAATTATGTAATGCTTTTAACTCATGCAGTTATTTTCAATCAGAGTTCGAGCCAACTAAAGAGACCATTGCATTGACAACTTGTTTAGGCCTACTCCTATTCATAAGCAGAACTATACTACTGAGGCCTTTGACCCAGGATTTTCAGATCACAAAGCTATTGTAATTAAAATTATATTTAAAGAACACATTAAAATATGAACATTAATAACTTCAGGACTTTCGAAAATGTTAATGATGATTATAGTTAAGGTTTTTAAATTCAATTATCAGTTGAGATTCTTATTTTAATTTCTATTAATAATAACAACATACATGTTTATTTGACGAGTTCTGTGCTATGTTTTATGATATATTTTGTAATTTGTTTCATCTTACTACAGTCAGAAGTGGTAATTTCAAACCTTATAAATTAAGAAATAAGTGGTGTAATAATGAAATTGCCTAAAAAAAGAAATATTGGCATTGCGTACATTAGCAAATTGTACAAACGAATTAAGTCTAAGATAAGAATATTAGAGAATGAATCAGAATGTTAAATGTTATGTTTTATTTAACGACGCTCGCAACTGTAGAGGTTATATCAGCGTCGCCGGATGTGCCGGAATTTTGTCCCGCAGGAGTTCTTTTACATGCCAGTAAATCTACTGACATGAGCCTGTCGCATTTAAGCACACTTAAATGCCATTGACCTGGCCCGGGATCGAACCCGCAACCTTGGGCATAAAAGGCAGCGCTATACCAACTTGCCAACCAGGTCGACTATGAATCAGAAATACACTATAAAATTCTCATAAAAAACTTCAACATGAATGCCAATATAAATTTCATTGAAACCTCTGAAAATAAAAGTAACTCTGTTTGGCCTTCAATCAAAAAGAACTCAATAAGGCTGAATGCTGATATTTATGTTACACCCGATTAGTTCAATTTATTTTTTACTTAATAGGTTACATCAAGAATTAAAGCTCAGTTACCTCAGTCAAAAGGATCTGCTCTTAATTTATTAAATAAAATAAATAATAACCCGAATTCCAACAATACTTTTAAGTGGAAAGCGATTGAAACCAATGACATATTGCTCAACGAGTCGTTCATATAGCTTAACATGCTTGGAATTGTGGTTGACACTAAGCTAACTTGGGAACAACATATTGAGCAATGCGTTATTGCTTTTAATCCATTTTCACTTACAAGTATTAAATTATCCAGGGTTTTATTTATTTTAAAAAGTTTAATAGTTATTTATGACGCAGGTTCGTGAATGTTATCTTTTTGGCACGAGTGTAAAGTTTATGAAATTTATTTACCTTTGTATTAATTGTATTTTTCACAGCAACATGAAGATTTAAACGGCAGTAAATTTTACAGACATATTATAGGGGTTCCGATAAACTAAGACATAGAAATTAAATTATTAGGCTATATGTTTGCCGTCTAAGACAGCTTATTAATACTAAGTGAAATTTATTAACTAAATTAGCATAATTTGTATGAAAATGTTACACAGATGAACGTTTTCGGCAATGTTTTGCCATCTTCAGATCATTTAGGTAAGAAATGTTACAATATATCAACACTTTACAAGATTATTTTTATATATTTCAACTATTTTATACGTTACCTGATTTTAGCCTTGACATTGTTTTTACTCTAATCTTGTAAAGTAATTCTGATCGCCTAAGAAATTAAACCTCCAACACACGATTGCAAACTCTAAAATCTTCACATTAGTTTTATCCATTTTACTTATCCGCGCTGCTATAATCAATTATTATTGATTAGCATCTGTGAGATTATAACGTAATTATTCGTTGGCGAAGTTGAAATTATTACTAATATTTTACGAGACAAAACCTGGGAAACAACGAAATACTGGGATAAGAAATGCCAAATTCAGAGATTATGCTGGACAAAATGCATCACTTCATCTTGAATTCTGAGCAATGGATCTTTCGCTCGTTGCTTGGAGGAAGGTAGGAAGGTCAGTGATATAACTAATTGCTTTCAGGCTGCCATGCGTGCTGTCAAGTACGTATACAAAGCAGAGCCCGATCTCACGCGGGAGGGCAGATCCATTCCTGTGTGCAACATGCTTAAAGACGTGACAGATGGCAAGAGTCTCCTTCTGCTTCCAATCTGTAAGACGGACGATTGTCAACACACATCAAATGAAAAGATAGACCTCAAAAGCTACATCGATGGAATCAAAGTCATGGCTGGTTACATTTATGAAGTCTCACTGCTCTAAGTTTTTCTTTTATTAATTTTTTTTTTCCACTTTCGTTGTTATTTCTATTGTTGGTTTAATTTAATAAAGTAATGATACTCTAGATCCTGTGTTCACCTCTGTCACTCTTCTACAAAACGATATGCGCCAATTTAAGTCTTGTAACTAACCCGTTGCAAACTTTAGCACTAAGAAACTCAAGTTATATTTCGTGATTTTGGTCGCTCTTTTCGATTTTGGGATTTGATTAAATTACGGCCCGTGTAACTACGCATTGTCAAAGCTGTGGTATACAAACTTTGTGTGTTCTGTTAAAAAATAGGCTAATTACACATATATTTTTTACTACCCTGTTCAGCCCCGGATATATTGTAGTCTATTGGCTTTGTACACGCCTCATTTTTCTGCGTTGTGTCCTTTTATCGCTCGAAGTCCCTGCAGTATCACGAGACGTTCTATAGAACTCTTTTATCATAATCGAGATGCTAGCTTACATAAGTAGGTAACTTAGAAGCGAGGAACGGATGGCCTGTAATCTTTACCTAATTTCCTCTCAATCAAATACAGGGTTCTTTTTATGTTGTACATACTACATTCACTACACGCAGTTTTATATTCTTTCAGAAAGGAAATTAGGCTATAGAGCCTGTCTCCAAGGTTATGTGCACCCTGGACTAAAAGTCACTACTGTAGGGCATTACGAGAACTGTTGTGAAAGATTTGCGAAAAATGTAACTTCCTTGAATATCTTGAATTTTACGTGCTCTAATTTCATAGTTGTAAAAACAATTTAGAAACTCAATCTATAAGTTATGAACATAAGCTATGTAAAAAATTAAATCTTTTTATTATCTGATTCAATGTTAAGAAAATTACCTCAAGTAATAAAACATTGTAAGAAAACGTAGTTTTTTTTAAAGCAATTAATATCTAAAAATGCTAAATTGAGACTTCGTTACTCAGTAATAAGATCTGTAGTTACATATGCTGTAAAGCATGTAGGCCTATGTTTAGTCAATAGTCCGAAGACTTGTTGGAATCTCAGAAGTGACACCAATAAGGCATCACTCATGAGGCAATTAAGCTAGAAGATATTGGAGTAAGGTGGCCAGTTCCTTTCCCCCTCCATTGCATACATCCCTGACTAGTAACATATTTCACTTAACAGACTTAAGATGTATGCAACAAATTGTTCTTCCTCTGACACATATCGTCAAATGAGATGTATTGCCTGATAATACATGTATCAGCCAGAACCTCAATGAGAAGGTACCTACTACAAATTCGTACAAAGAAAGCTGTTAGTATTTGAAAGGAAAATACCAGGAAGAATTTACGGACCAATTGAAGATTTGAATGGTAAGGTAAAGTACCCAAATAAGAGACAGGGCCCTAATAAGAGATACATTGTTAACTTCTCCGGTATAATTTGCCATCTCTCGACAACTATGGTAAATCAATGTTTGTGCTTCTAAGGCATCGTGTTCTTTGTCTAACCTCAGTTGAAGGTAAGCAACGAAGATGAGAGCAAGCAAAGTAATTTTTCATACTTTGAACTTTTTACTGGTTTTCGTTGAGGAAAAGAACAGCAGTTAATGTAAGCTACAACAAATCTATTATTAATTTTATAAAATTGCTGGCAAAATGTTGCATATAATAAGGTAGATTGGTAATAAGGAAGATAATAATTTATGACCTTGGGTAGCTATTTCATTTTTACTTACTCTGTTCCCTAATAAGAGATACCTAGGGGTCCTATTAAGAGATAGTGTCTCTTATTTAGAACCCTCATTTGGTATTATTATGATGCTCACCTTGGAGAGTTTACGATAAGCGTTAATGCTTCCAGTCTTATCAGTTTGTCTGCCAGTTACTACATAAGAACCAATGAAAGATTAATTGAACTATTAATTTAAATTAATTACGAATTAGGTCAATCATTAATTATCAATTGTCTTCAATTATTTA